>NW_026607060.1:782500-1306025 GCF_029890125.1 Rhinichthys klamathensis goyatoka | reverse complement strand
AAAGTAGGGGGGTCGCCTTTAGACCAGCTGAAAGCTCCGTCCACAATCCTAATGCAGTCAGGAGCTGAATGAGCAGGAAACAACAATGAAGTCTCTTAAGTGAACATCAAAACACATGAGATGACTTTAAACCCACAGATTCATCGAACAGCTGCGCTACTCTCTCATACAATCCTTTTTCCCCCCTGTCGGTCGAAACTGTTTGGGGACTGCAGAGCTTTGAGAGTCAAACATGCACAGCGTCCTAAAAAAAAGCACAACACAGGACACAGCACATTGGGTCTTTTGTAAATTTGAACTGCTTGTGAATCACTGAACTTACATCCAGTGATGGCTGGCCGGTCCACACTGTCTTCATCCAACTCTTCATGGGACAGAAATACACGCAGACGTTTCAAAGACACACTGGCCTAAAGAAGCAATAGATTTTGTGGTCATAATTCAAAATTAGGCAGACAACGATTTCCTGGGTCTTGCTTGAGAAGATCCCAAGTGCTCTGTGTTCGGTGTCCAAAACCTTTTAAGCTCTCATAACATAAACCACATTCATTATAATAATTACATGCAGCTTTTTTTTTTTTTTAAAAGAGAGAAACAGAGAGGGAAAGAAGGAGAAAGACAGGAATACCTGCACCATGCTGCTGATGACCATGGGCAACATATTAAGAGGGAAGCGCAGGATGTTGAACAGAGCCAGAGAAACAAACGCCTTCTGCGCATCCAGAATATTATGTTCATCCACTAACACGTATACTGCGAATGTGGAGAGGGCAACCTTTGTGAAAGAAACAAGATCACATGAGTGAATGTCTTACAACCATAAGGTAGCATCAAAAACAATGGGCATAATGAAAGAGCCCATGTAATATTGTAATTCTGGTCAAATCATTCACTCAAAGGCACCACCTACCAAAAATGGTGCGCAGACCCAAGTAAAGGTGGACACGGCACCAAGGTAAGCGGTCTTCTTCAGCACCAGCAATTCACTCTCCCGGATGGCAGACACTTTGTCTTTGAACGCCAGTTCCCATGCGTAGAGTTTAAGCACTTTAATGCCATTTAGCACCTCGTTCATAAGCTTGATCCTATTGTCTTTGCTTTTCATTTGGGCAACCTGTGGGTGAGTGTATCAGATTAAACAATGATGATCTGATTAATGAAATGGAAGCAAATAAACCTGCTGATCAGGAAAAGAGGTTAAAAACCTGGTAGGTTTTAGTTTTCATGGCAATGACTGCATTTATGGGAACCATCAGCACCATCACAGCAACTCCAGCAAGCACAGAAGGACCCAGATTCTAATAATAATAAAAAGAGAGCAAAAACGGTATTACTAATGTATAATGAAATGAGCACAAATTAAACATGCCAATACCCCTTTGTTTGGGCACATACCTGCCACAAGAAGTACAGGGCCAGGATAACCTGCAACGGTGCCGACCAAATCATGTTGATATAGGTGATGAGGTCCATAAACCGCTGTGCATCTACAGACATCAGATTCACAATCTCTCCGACCGTGGATGTTCGACGGGCAGCATTGGTAATAACCAAGGCCTAGACAAATTAAGGAAAACATTATAAATCTACACTACCATTAAAAAGTTTTTGTTTTGTTTTTTCAGCAAGGATGCATTCAATTGCTCAAAAGTAGCATTAAAGACATTTATGGTGTTATAAATAATTTCTAACTAGTTAGAACTCTAGTTTTTTTTAATGTCCTTTATACTGTGATTTAAGGAACTCTCTTTTTGAATTAATCCAGTTAAAAAATCCTGATATATTATGGAACTATGAAGGGGAGATTTTGTGCTGGTTGTTTGAAAATCATGTTTTTGCTTTGGCAAAATTTATAGAAAAAGCCTGGTATTTACGGCAAAGTATTTTGTATCCCGTATGAAAAGCCATCTCTATTTGTATGTGTGCTTATTTTTTATTTTTAAATGGTTTAGTTATGCTATGTCTTATGTCACGTGGCTATTTGGTGATATTTGTGAAGTTGTAGTGTCTAATAAGCCCATGAGGGCTGGGCACCATAAAAGGTGTTTGACACTAAAACAAATCAATCTAACTCAAATAAACGCTGTTTAGAATTTTCTATTTACCAAAGAATCCTGAAAAAAAATTACCCACAAAAATATTAAGCAGCACTAATGTTTTTAACATTTAATAATAAAAAAAAATTCTTGTCTTGAGCAGCAAATCATCATATTAGAATGATTTCTAAAGGATCATGTGACACTGAAAACTGAAGTAATGATGCTGAAAATTCAGCTTTGCATCATTCAGGCATAAATTGTTTAATGTATTTTTGTTCAAATAAATGCAGCCTTGGTGAGCTAAGAGACTTATTTCAAAAACATTTAAAAAAAATCTTGCCAATCACAAACTTCTGAACTGCAGTGTATATGCAATTTAAAAGTCAGATTTTGTATTGCATCTCTTTTTTTTTTTTTAATGATTTCAATTCATAAAATGTTTTGTGTTCTGAGAGTTAAAGTATGACACATTCACATTGGACAATGCATTATTTGAAGTCTTGTGATGTAACAAATACACACCAAATGTGCATAAACACCTACACCATGTTATGCACATTTTATCAAACAAAAGTCCACTTACTTTCCTATATACGGCACCAACGATGGCCGTACGTAACCTCATGCCAGTCACAAAGCAAACGTGAAAATATTTTTGCAGAATGAGGGTTTGAAAACAGGTACAAACGAACAGCAGAGTGGTGTAGAAGTAGCCAAGCCAAGTAGGGGCACTTGAATCGTTCACAAACTGGATAAGCAGCCTAAGATACAAAACACAGAACTCACGTGAGCAAAAATTGATACGTCAATCATGTTTCATGCAGCAGAATACAGTTCTTCTGGATTCACGCGAAAGGAAAGTGGGCAAACTGGTTAAAGGCTTACTGCCGAGAGTTCAGGTGATATATTCAGAAGATTAGAGAGGATTTGAACATGGTCCAGTGCACAATCTGATGGCACGACTTCCAGCATGCCAAAACTAACTCTTCACTGGAGCTCTTTTTAAGAGCCACAGCTGTTGTTTTGACTGTGTCGTTCCCACAGAGTTAAAGTAATTTCTAACCACATGACAGTGAAAACACAGGGGGAAGGTTTGCACTTTCCCCTGCAGAGTACTATTGTTCCTGAACACAGCACAGATGGGACTAATTACATCTCTGGAAAACATAAATAGCTCATTTTGATGCTGTAGACTCATACCTGAGAATCTCTGGTCCAACAAACATCAGGATGTCATGAATAATCTTATAAAGAGAGCTGACAAGAAAGTAGGGTCCAAAGGTTCGGCAGAGAGCACAGAAGAGAGACGGATCGCCAGTTTTCTGAAGGGTTTTCGCAAGCAAAATCTCGGACTCTTCTATTGGTTGTCCATCCTTCTTTTCTCCCCTTGCTGCTCGTTTTGGGGAGTAGAGTGTCTTATCTACTGGCCTAGCACAAAAACCATAAACAAACCAGAGGATTAGTAATTTGAGTAGCAAAACCAGAGACTTCATTTAAAAAATACTTATGTACCTCCTTGAGGAGGTAATACAAAAAAGTTAACTCCTTGAGTCTAACCTTTTGACCTTGTTGCATTCTTGGTCCCAGCGCCGCACTAGCTGTGGCACAACTCTCTGAGATTTATCCTCCACGTTGAGCGACCACAGATCCTTCTCCTCCAGAGGCCTTTTATAACCTTTCACCATCAATCTGTGAGGAAAAGTATGGGATATGAATTAACTATCAAGAACAACATCCAGCTTGAATACAAGCTTAAAGGGTGGTTCACCAAAAATGTGATTTCTGTCATTAATTACTCACCCTCATTTCGTTCCAAAACCGTGAGACCTTCGTTCATCTTCGGAACATATTAAGATATTTTTAATGAAATCCCCCTCTCTAGTCCATGTGGCTACAGTGGTTCAAACTTAATGTTATGAAGCGACGAGAATACTTTGTGCGCAACCCCCCCCAAAAATAACTACTTTAGTTATAAAAATAACTACTCTTATTATAGATTATCTTTTCTTCTGTGTCAGTGTCTGACGCTGTTCACGTGAGCACCATGACATGTGTGTGATGCTGACGAGGGAGCCAGCTAATACTGAGCGCCAGCGTTCTGACGTAGAACCCAGAAGAGCTACACTGTGTTTACAACGTGAACAGCGTCAGAGAGTGACACGGAAGAAATTGTTGAATAAAGTCGTTATTTTTGTTTGTTTTTTGTGCACAAAAAGTATTCTCGTCACTTCATAACATTAAGGTTGAACCACTGTAGTCAAATGGACAATTTTAACTGTCTTTACTACCTTTCTGAGCCTTGAAAGTGGTAATAACATTGCAGTCTATGGGGGGTCAGAAACCTCTTGGATTTCATCAAAAATATCTTCATTAGTTGTGTTCCGAAGGTGAACGAAGGTCTTACGGGTTTGGAACGACATGAGGGTGAGTAATTAATGAATTGTTTCATTTTTGGGTGAACTAACCCTTTAAAACATCAGCAAAAAAGGATCCTTCAAAAAGGTTGCTACTGCTACTTTTTCTGATATAGATAATACTAAGAATAATAATACAGAAAATGATGGGACAAATGGGATCAAGTAATTAATTACATGAGTCAGACTACAACTTCTAGACACCTCCATGCGTCGGAGGCAATGCACTAACCACTAGGCAATTCAAGTGCAGTAATTATTATTTTTTCTTTACCCTGTGATCCACCAGAAAGTGATTTTGGACAGGAACGAAGCTCCCAACTCTGGACATGGATTCTGTACACAAACATTCACAGTATTGGCCATCTTTTCAACATTCATATAATGAAGCATTCCTTCATTAAGTAAAGTTCACAAACCAAATCTTTGACAGCCTGTGAAAAGAGCGGAGGCTGGTCGGAGAAGCAGGCCAGGATCAGAGAGATGAGCAGCATGGTGTAATATATGTAGAATGTGGTATATTTGAACACATCCACACTGGCAGGCTGAAAAGAAAGACTGTTGGATCAAACAACACTTTAAGGCTTTGCTCACATTACAGACAAATCTGATTTGGTTTTTAAATCGGTACATTAGGACTGACAATCAGTTTGCAATTGGTGAACTATGATCCATTTGTCCAGTTTATTCAACATCCTGTATATCATTAATTATGTGTTGGTTGCTATAGTAATGATGTAACAGTCAATGTAATACTGAGAGACTTTCTTCTACAGAAAATGATGAGTAGTTGTCAGTGTAGGACGAAACAGGAAATTTGGCCTCTGCTGCGGTGCAGAACCCACATGATACATGAGAGATCATAAGCGGCATATTTACACATTTGTGAATATACTGGACCCAAAACTGCTGATTCATTCACTCGTGCACAATTCTTGACATAGTGAACATCACATGAGGAAATTTATGAGGATAGAATTAACCAAAATGAGTGTATTCAGACGCTACACAATTTGTGTGATATTACATATGTGACACATACTGTATTTCTAATGACAAAAACTACTTAAAATCTTATCTGACTGTCTAGACAGGGCTGAATCCCCCCCCCCCCCAAAAAAAAATCGGACTTCAAATCACATATGAATGTGGACTGACTGCAGAAACTGTCAGTTTTAACGGAAAAGTCATATTTACTTCATTCAACGCAAGCAGGATCTTGGAGCGAAAGGTGACTGTAGCGCACACTAAGGCGATCAGCCAAAAATTGAGCATCACCCCTGAGGACTGGACTCCCTTCATCCGCTCATACTGGATCAAGAACGTAGCCAGCAACTAAAACATATATAACAACACATTCAATTACACGACACTTCAACTTTGTAAACCTCAGGCAAATAAAAGTCACTGAGGCAAGGAAAGAGGAACACATTCATGTCATTTGAATATGAAATAAATGCAAAGCAAAGAGTAAATTACAAGCAAAGTAGTATAATTCAATATATACAGGTCCACCTCAAAAAATTAGAATATTGTGATAAAGTTCATTATTTTCCATAATGTAATGATAAAAATTAAACTTTCATATATTTTAGATTCATTGCACACCAACTGAAATATTTCAGGTCTTTTATTGTTTTAATACTGATGATTTTGGCATACAGCTCATGAAAACCCAAAATTCCTGTCTCAAAAAATTAGCATATCATGAAAAGGGTCTCTAAACGAGCTATTAACCTAATCATCTGAATCAACTAATTAACTCTAAACAACTGCAAAAGATTCCTGAGGCTTTTAAAAACTCCCAGCCTGTTTCATTACTCAAAACCGCAATCATGGGTAAGACTGCCGACCTGACTGCTGTCCAAAAGGTCATCATTGACACCCTCAAGCAAGAGGGTAAGACAAAGAAATTTCTGAACAAATAGGCTGTTCCCAGAGTGCTGTATCAAGGCACCTCAGTGGGAAGTCTGTGGGAAGTAAAAAAGTGTGGCAAAAAACGCTGCACAACGAGAAGAGGTGACCGGACCCTGAGGAAGATTGCGGAGAAGGACCGATTCCAGACCTTGGGGGACCTGCGGAAGCAGTGGACTGAGTCTGGAGTAGAAACATCCAGAGCCACCGTGCACAGGCGTGTGCAGGAAATGGGCTACAGGTGCCGCATTCCCCCGGTCAAGCCACTTTTGAACCAGAAACAGCGGCAGAAGCGCCTGACCTGGGCTACAGAGAAGCAGCACTGGACTGTTGCTCAGTTTTGCATGTCATTCGGAAATCAAGGTGCCAGAGTCTGGAGGAAGACTGGGGAGAAGGAAATGCCAAAATGCCTGAAGTCCAGTGTCAAGTACCCACAGTCAGTGATGGTCTGGGTGCCATGTCAGCTGCTGGTGTTGGTGCACTGTGTTTTATCAAGGGCAGGGTCAATGCAGCTAGCTATCAGGAGATTTTGGAGCACTTCATGCTTCCATCTGCTGAAAAGCTTTATGGAGATGAAGATTTCATTTTTCAGCACGACCTGGCACCTGCTCACAGTGCCAAAACCACTGGTAAATGGTTTACTGACCATGGTATTACTGTGCTCAATTGGCCTGCCAGCTCTCCTGACCTGAACCCCATAGAGAATCTGTGGGATATTGTGAAGAGAAAGTTGAGAGACGCAAGACCCAACACTCTGGATGAGCTTAAAGGAGAACTCCGGCGCAAAATGAACCTTTGGTCTAATTACACATTGTTACCTAGTCAACCGTTATCTGAGATTTGTTTTCATGATTATCGAATGTAAATAGTTTTATCTCTAAAAACAGTTTAGCCTATAAAGCTAGTATAACGCTAGTATATTGGGCATAGATCAATGACAAATAAAAATCGCTTGTTAATACCACTAACAAGGCTCAAAATAGCCCCACACTAACACGGTAGCATAATGAGGGTCCCTACCTTCAAACCGAAGCATTGAGAACTTTGTCAGTGTCCAGACAGTTTAATAAGAAGATATTTTAAACATACAGTCAACTTCGCGTATACAGGCAGGAGCCATCTTTGAAATACAGCCTTTACCAGTCGATCTACGAACGCCGATCCAAGTGCGCTGGTGAGATGTGAACGAGCTATAAGTTGTGATAAGGTGAGCGCGAACAGCAGGCTTGGATCGGCGTTCGTAGATTGACTGGTAGAGACTGTATTTCAAAGATGGCTCCTGCCTGTATACGCGAAGTTGACTGTATGTATTAAATATCTTCTTATTAAACTGTCTGGACACTGACAAAGTTCTCAATGCTTCGGTTTGAAGGTAGGGACCCTCATTATGCTACCGTGCTAGTGTGGGGCTATTTTGAGCCTTGTTAGTGGTATTAACAAGCGATTTTTATTTGTCATTGATCTATGCCCAATATACTAGCGTTATACTAGCTTTATAGGCTAAACTGTTTTTAGAGATAAAACTATTTACATTCGATAATCATGAAAACAAATCTCAGATAACGGTTGACTAGGTAACAATGTGTAATTAGACCAAAGGTTCATTTTGCGCCGGAGTTGTCCTTTAAGGCCGCTATCGAAGCATCCTGGGCCTCAATAACACCTCAGCAGTGCCACAGGCTGATTGCCTCCATGCAACGCCGCATTGAAGCAGTCATTTCTGCAAAAGGATTCCTGACCAAGTATTGACTATTGAGTGCATAACGGAACATAATTATTTGAAGGTTGACTTTTTTTTTTTTGTATTAAAAACACTTCTTTTATTGGTCGGATGAAATATGCTAATTTTTTGAGACAGGAATTTTGGGTTTTCATGAGCTGTATGCCAAAATCATCAGTATTAAAACAATAAAAGACCTGCAATATTTCAGTTGGTGTGCAATGAATCTAAAATATATGAAAGTTTAATTTTTATCATTACATTATGGAAAATAATTAACTTTATCACAATATGCTAATTTTTTTAGAAGGACCTGTATATGAAAAAGAAAAGGATATGGATCTCACCATTGTAATGCCAAGCATTGTGGGGCTGACTAGGTAGACTGGGGCTATTGTAGCCCCACGGCTTCTTTCCCAGAAAGAGTAGAAAACATCTGCCCAGCAGATAAGCCATAGGGTGAACCCAATAATCTGTTGGAGGAGAGTCACATGACCTTTAAACAGCTCAGTCATAAAGCACGCTGCTAGATAAAAGCAAGTTGTTTACTGTTGTACCGGAATCCTGTTTGTTAAAACTCACTGTTTTGGCTCTGTTGAGGTGGGTCATGCATATGTATCCACGGTCATGGCTTTTGATGTATAGGATGTAGAACGGTGCAAACAGCCAGAGGTAGAGGGAGGGTATCCAAACCAGCAGTGTGTTCTGGAAACATGGTGTCAGGTCTGGATTGTGTGTTTGCCATGTCCGGTTCCAATCCTGAAAACATAAGAGGATAAAAGGGGGTTTCATTCTATTTAACATCTTTGGAGATTCTTTGGACGAAACTTAGAAACAAAGTAACAACTGGAGTAGGCAAAGAGCTCTTGGCCGAATGGTAAAGCACACAAAGACCCAATGATGTGTGGAAGGAACAAACACTCCAGAACTCTTGAGCAGATCTTTCAGAGAACCAAAGTCAAGGATCTTTTCTGCACAATAGAGCAGGGAGGAAAGTCTTCAGCTTCTTGATAACAAAAGTCTTCTTTAAGAAGTGACATCCAAAACATGCCTAAAAAATGTACTGAACCTTTTCTTACAAAGAAAATCTAATCTTGTTCTCTGTAGGGAGCATCTCTTCCCATAATCCTGTCTCTGAGGAGGAAAAATAGATAAATATGTGCAAGAGAATAATAGATCAATAAATAAAAGGCTACTCTGCTATATTCTCAAACACAGGACACGAAATGTGATTTTCTTGACATTTGAGCTATTGAACTAAATGCATTTGAACAGCATTGCCATCATCATCTGTAATGACAACAATCATGTGAATCTTTCAAAAGCTGACAAGAAAATATTTCACCCCCAAATTCACATTACTGTAACAAGGAAAAAACATATGTTTGATTAAAGCAAATGACAATATATTTGAATTTACTGAATTATAGCAAAGTTATTCCGAAAAGTATCACACAAATAAACCTACATATATATATACTTTAATAACTAAACACAGCACTTTAAAAAGAAAAAACATGAAGAATTAGGCTAAAATATAATAAAAAAATTGATAATTTTGTTATTGTATATTGTGTTTGTCATGGCAGCATTTGTTGCACTTAAATTACAGAAATAAAAAAAGATGGTTAAATTTACTGAAAAAATAATATGGAAAAAACAATAAGCAAAACAAAAAAGCTACACTTGAACACATTTCCCCCTCAATTTCCTAGTACTATGACAAGGAAAAACGTGAAAAAATTATAATTAAATAAAAATTATAATATGTTATTTATTATGGTATAAAATAAAAAAATAAAAAAATTAACTTACGAAATGCAAAAATTTACGTAAAACTAAACAAGTCAAACTTTTTAAGAGTAAAGAGTTCAAATGTGCTGCCTTGCCATTAAAATAATGTCATAATATGGTTGTGATCATTTGTTTTTAAAATTCTTTAATTTGTTTATGTAAAATATGTAATTATATTTCCTCCATTATTACTATTTTGCCCTATGACTTAAAACAGTTTTAATACATTTACAAACTTGGAAATCCTTCAGTGCATTAAATCCGCATTAAATCCTTGGGCAAACAACGAACTTTGTAAACATAACAGCTGAGAGCATTTCAAAAGAAGCAACACACTTCCTTGGCATGCATGTTATCTGTCAGAGTGATTTATAATTCAATGTTTTGGCCCACTGAACCCGAAGGACAAATTGACTGTCTAAACCTGTCAGACTACAATTAATACTGTTAATCCACTGACCAGTCAGACCTTCCACAAACACAAACAAACAAAGCTTAATTCTTTCTAAATATGACAAATAATGACACAAGTTCTCTAGTTAAAAGGATACTGTCTGGTATGAGAGGATTAAGCTAAACAAAAACAAGTCAAAGAAGTGTCAAGTTAACTCTTAAGCTTCACATGGCGATAAAGACACACATTGAGCAGGTGTTAGTGTTATAAATCTTATATGCGACGGTTAGATTGTCATAGAGGAATGTCAACACTACATAATTAAAGTCTCCGGAGAGTTATACGTATGGTAGTTTGCTGTGTGGCTAACCGGTTAGCTTAGCAACGGTGGCTCCGTCTCAAAACCTTGTGAGCTGCCTAGTGCCTACCTTGACAGCATTTTTCGGCGTTATGGGCGCATTCAATCCGAAGTGAACTCTTCACGAGCGCATTTGATGCCCGGAAATTATCTGGCCCTCGAAACGGTCGTTCAAAAGCGCCTAAGACGCAACAAAAAAATGCTGTAGACCTATGTAGAAAGTTCACTATGTTTTAAAACACAGCCAGGGTCTCATGCTGTGCAACCCAAACCACGGCAATCTGTTGAAAACAATATCGTCGGTAAAACAGCTAATGACGGTAGAACTGTTTATTTACTTACCCAAAACGGATCAGAACCGTCCAAACTGCAGAAACTGTCAATACCCATTCGCCGCAGGAAGGATCTGTTATAGCGTGCTGGGTTTAAACTGCCTCCGTTTCATAACCACTGCTGTGTGTTATGGTGATGATAGGGACCTGTATGGAAGTGTGATATGTGAGATGAACAATGGGGGGCGCTGTTACCTCATCAATTTAATAACTGACGTAACAGGAGTCACACACAACAATATGGCAAGCCGGGTAATGAGGTTTTAACCCTCTGGTTATCTTTGGGGTCTTTTTAACCCGCAAATGACTTTTGGTCAAATTAAAAAAAATGTTCTCTTTGTCCAAATGGTATGAAACTTTCTACAGCTCTTAACACTTCATAGATCTACAAAAGAAAAAAAAAATTGGAATGATATCTGTTATTATGTTGCCGTGAAAAAAATAGTCACACTTGTTGTCTTCGGGGTCCCTGGAGACCCCGCATAGTAAATATATAATATTCATCATCAAAATCAGAAACAACGCAGATCACATGGACAGAAATGAAATGGCACACTTCCAACAATGTAAAAAACATCCACAATGCAAAATTATCATGCTCGCCACACACACACACACACACACACACACACACACACACAACCACACATACACATACACACAGAAATACATTTGTAAGGCTATAAAAAAAGTCTTATAATTTGTCAAATAAAATGCAGAACCACCACAAATATAAATTGGTGACACTGACACAACGAAAATACACACACACACACACACACAGAATGTGTGTCTGCAGAAGTCATGCAACGTACTACGCATACTGCCTGCAGTGCACTGACTCGTGAACACCTCCAGTGCACCACCAATTGTTGTTCTTATTTGTTCAAAAAACAAAAATTTCCCAATCAGTTTTTTTAACAAAATAATTTTTATATTACAACCATTTTATTTTTTTACTGCTTTATTTGATCATTTGTTATTGCTGTTCAGTTCATTGCACTTTTGTTTTGTTTTCTCAATATGTAATATAACTGTTCATTTCTGTTATTTTTTGTTCTGTTACAGTTTGTAACTGAAACGTTGATTAAAAATGATAGAATTATATTAAAAACAGATAATTGAAATAAATGATAAAATCTAAAGACTCCAAGATTTTTTGTAACATCTTGTTCAGGTTTGATTCTAATCATAAAGTAACATTATTGAAGAACTTTTTTCAATACAAAATATGCTAAACTTAATACAAAATATGCTAAACTTTGACCAAAAGTATATAATTCTTTTTTATTATTTTGATTTTAAAATATTTATATATGAATCCAACTCAATCCAACTGAATCCAACTTGTGAAAAGATGTATTTTGGTTAATCAAACAGCAAATAGCATATAATGGAGCTCTATAGCAATATAGTGGTTAAAGTGAATTTTTTTATTTTAAAACTTCATTTTCCAAAAAAAGGGCAAAAATCTTACATTAAATCATGTACAATTATCCATGTTATCCCCATAAATGAAAGTTAGAAATCTGGGTCCTTTATAAAGTGAATTTTACATAAAATGCTGTTTTTTGTAAAAAAAAAACTATTTATTTATTTATTTTTAGAAATTTAAAAAATATAAAAAATCCTCCAAAAACTGCACAAATGTTGAGTAAAAACATTAATAAACAGAGTAAAATTACATTTGTAAAAAAAAATTTATTATACTGTTACAAAATGCAATGTTATTGTCTGGGGTCCCTGGAGACCCCAAAGATAACAAGTGTAGACCCTAAATGAAGATAATCAGAGGGTTAAAAAAAAAACTAGTAATCTTTGTAGTGAACTATTTAATCAACCTGCTGGGTAAGGTTATTTCAAATCTGTTCTGTCCTATTTAAACAGCGGCTGATACTAGATAGGCTATAGTTCTTAGATCCTTATTGGCTATTTTATTATACTTGACTAGATTAAAAAAATAGTAGGCCCAAATTAGTTACAAGTAACTTTCTAGACAAAGGATATCCTGGACCTACTGTATAGCCTACTATTACTCTTTTTTTTTTTTTTACTTTGACTAATATAAGTAGCTAAAAAAAAAGTAGTAGCAGCATTTTGCTGCCTTTGTAATACCCCTGAAAGAGCAGTATAAAGCAGATAAAGAATAAATCACACAAGCGCTGCAGTGATGGCTTCGTCGTATTTACTCTGAATGAATTAATAAAAGCATACATGTATAACAAATACTCAGTACATTATATTATCAGTGCATGTATCACTTTTCTTTCACAGTAATGACTGGTTGTAAATGTAAGTGACTTTAAGCATGTCCCATATCACACAAGATATGTGTGGCATTTACAATTGACACTCAAATTTCATACTCTTACAAAATAACACATTTTCAGACTGAATATCTACTCAACCATTAAATGACAGTATGAAATTGATGACAACAATGCAGCTGAGATATTAATCACATGTTCAGTCATTGTCTCTGAGCTATATGTTCTACCATAAAGTCACATACAAGACTGATAAATACTTAATGCAATGCATAACTCAATTCACAGACTTGGAGTTAATTTCCCAAATTTGCAAGTTTAAAATAACTCAAAAACTGAAATAACACCATGAACTTTTAAAGACTCAAATATTACTGACATAAATGGCCCTCTCTCGTGTATAACGGGTCGACGCGCTAATCGCGAAACACGCATGCTAACCATGTGCTCGGGCCATAGAGGTTCGGGCATACCAAACTCATGACACACTATTCATTTAGTAAAAACAAAGTGCTATGAACACACACAACTCATCAGTATTTGATTAACCAATGTTTATACTCAAAACCGAGGCATTTTAGTTACCTGAAAGAGAAGTATAAAGCAGACAAAGAATAAATCACACAAGCGCTGCAGTGATGGCTTCGTCGTATTTACTCTGAATGAAGCACATCACGGCCATGATGCATGATCACGGCGTGCGATGACGTCATCACTCCATCACTCTGGTATGCCGAGCTAAAATAATTAATTTAATAAATGAACATAACTCTCGTCTTTTTTTAACAAAGGACAAATAAGCATTTAAACAATATTATTATGCATTTGAAAAGAGACACTATATACACAAAATCCACTATATCACGCCTTGCACAGCATGTCGTAATACTGTGACGTCCTACTTGGACTCGGAGCTGTTCACATTCTCGGAATTATGTGTTAATGCAACACTATCAACTACAAAATGAATATGCAGAGGTCAGATGGTACAGTGATCACATGATACAAGTCAAAGCTCTCATAAAATTCAGAGTTTACAAGTTGTAATTACGAGTTCAACTGGGTCGGAATTTTTACAAGTCGGAATCTCGTATTTATGGTAATTCTGAATGAACGCACCTTGAAAATAGATATCATACTGGTAAGTGTTTGAGTTTAAATGTTAAAACGGCTTTCCATTCTAGACAACTGGGTCAAAGAAACTGTTTTGAGTAAACCATGAAATTGAACCATAACATACCAATTCTAAACATGACCCTTGATCTTTATGGCTGACTTTGTCCATTGGATAAGCGCTACAATTACCAGGTATACTCACCAGGTTAAACAGAAATATTTAATAATGACTTCAGTGAAGGCCCTTTGACAGAGGCAGATAGCCATTTAGTGTTTAATGACCTTTACAAAATATGCCTTTCAGAGGAAAAGCCTCATAATTTGCATAGGCCAATAGCTATTGTAGTTTATTCTGATAAATTCAGCTATAGGATGGTCCAAATGACTTGCTCCACCCACCAAAGCTAAGGCTGTCCATAAATGAAGACTCCAAAATTAATAAAGTTCATCCAAGGAACTATTTTTTTGGATACTGCTCTACGCATACACTGACACTGCAAAATCAAGAAGAGGTTAACATAGCATGTAAGTATTAATTTATTTTATGTGTGTGTGTGTGTGTGTGTGTGTGTATTAGTAATTATGTTTTTTTTGAAGATAAAGTAAAAGATGCATAAAACAAAATATACAGTATGTAATACAGTATTACATACTGTATATTTTGTTTTATGCATCTTTTACTTTATCTTCAAAAAAGAAAGGCATACTATATTTTTTAATTGATCTGTACAATTTTACATTTGTCAGATTTTAAGTTGGCAGGTTGGAACAGTATAAATTAGAAAAAGAGTTTTGTAATGTTTATAAAGTTTGGGTTATTGAAAATTGCAGAGATCAGTAGAACATCCATAATTGTATTATATTTAACAGTATAAATATTTTCTAAGAAGATTATAAATGTCTATGACGTACTGACTGTAAAATGACCTGAAAATTTGTCATGCAAATCAGATACCTAAATACAAACCGGCTAATATAAATTGACACTAGTATGTCAATGGTGTGTGAGGAAGCTTTTACTGAACACACTCCATATAAGGAATGATCATGGGGCATTTATTATCACCTTTTAACAGGTTTATAGCTGTATAGAACAAGTGATCCATGAGTGGCAAAGATATGGCTGTGTGGTTTGCCTATAAAATGAGGCTATGTTTGCACATCCATCACTGTGTCAAAGGAGCCAATACAGACAGATAAAACACAGTTCTTATTACTTCATCAGAATAACTTACAGAAATACTTCAAGATGACCATGGAACCAGACCACGAAGACAGCAGCAAGTTCCTGTTCCTTGACAATGAATTCAAAAACACTGGGGTGGCCCAGGCCGATTGGTCGACCAAAAAGATGGTGTGGATCCCGTCAGAAAAGGAAGGTTTTCAGTCAGCCAGCATCAAAGAAGAGACAGGGAATGAGGTGGTGGTTGAGCTCGACAATGGACGGAAGGCGACCGTCAAAAAAGATGACATCCAGAAAATGAATCCACCAAAGTTCAACAAGGTTGAAGACATGGCTGCACTGACCTGCTTGAATGAGGCCTCAGTGCTGCACAACATCAGGGAGAGGTATTTCTCAGGTCTCATTTATGTAAGTGCATTCAAACCTCACCTTATTCACTTGGTAGAAACCGCATACGTTTTTATTCTTGATCGTATCTTTGTCTGCAGAAAGCATTAGTGTAGAGCTTTAGACAAATCTAATTTAATGTTTCTCTTTATGTTAATACATTTAACAGTGCAAAAATATCCAGATTTTATAATGGTTAACTGTCTTCAGTGTCACATGATCCTTTAGAAATCATTCTAATAAACAGATTTGGAGCTCAATAAACATTTCTTATTATTATTAATGTTGAAAACAGTAGTACTGCTTCATATTTTGTGGAAACGTGATATTTTTTTCAGGATTCTTTGATAAATAGGAAGTTCCAAAGAACAGAATTTAATTAAAATAGAAATCTTTTGTAGCATTTATTTATCTTGACTTAACTTTTGATCAATTTATAAGAGTATAAATAAATAAAAGAATGAATTTTCTTTAAAAAATCTTACTGACCCCAAACGGTAGCATATGAGTCTTTATACATGACCAGATATGCAGTAGGTGCCTTTATACTTTCATATGTGGGGGTCCCTGGTATCAAATAGATTGAAACCCTGATAGTATGAAAAAAGAAATCACATTTGTACCAGTGTATATAAAATCTATAATAATATTGCAGCTTCCTGGCATATATCTTGAACATATATTTGATGTTTCTATTGTAAACTCTTCAGACGTACTCAGGCCTCTTCTGTGTGGTGGTGAACCCCTATAAGATGTTGCCCATCTACTCTGAGAAGATCATTGAGATGTACAAGGGGAAGAAGCGTCATGAGGTTCCTCCCCACATCTATTCCGTCGCTGATAATGCCTATAGAAACATGCTGCAAGGTGACCACCAGTCTGAACTCACTGAATACAAACAGTTAGTAAAATGAACAGGCTTAATACTAGCAACAATCGTTTTGGTCTCTCATCCAAGATACAAAAATCTTGTTTTTCTTGCCAAACGTAATGCTTTCTATGTTGTGTATTTGCACACGGCAATGAAGAATGAAGATGATTCGTGTTTTATAGTTATTCAGTCCAGCTCAGCCAGCTGTGTATTGGAGAGAGTGTGTCTGGCGCTGCGGATTACAGCCATCAAAATTGCCATACATGGGGCCTTTCCCTTTCTCATTGAATTTTTTTAACAGCTATTTTTGGAAGGAAGAGCTGAAGTTAATCTCACCCTGTACTCAATTTAGAATATGTAAGATTTTGGAGGTGGGGACCTTCATTGAACAATTGTGGAGTTTGTGTTTAGACAGCCTGGCCCCTTCTTAATCTCGTTCAGGTTCTTAACTGTGACAATTCATGCATTTCTTGCCCTGTCCTTGTACTGAGTTCAAATTTTTTTTCTCCACAGAGCGTGAGGACCAGTCTATTCTCTGCACGTGAGTTCTAAATATCCAACATGTTATTTGCTCCATAGAGAGCTACAATTTTTATCCATTACTGTGATATTTAGAGGCCTAATAAGATGAGTTCTTTAGTGGTAAAGCATTTAGGCTCATCCACTCATTTTCACTGGGTCTGGTCATTTTCACCCATCCATTGTGTCTGTGAGGCACCATTCAATAAAGATGTGATCAGCAGATAGATTTGCTAGAATTTGCAAGCTTGAGTTTGACTGCTCAAATATCACATGGGCCCTAAAATAATACAGCTATATGCACAATATCATTATATTTGCAAACCAGTCTGATATGTAAATTATTATGCAAATGATTATGTGTACCATGACAGCATTCTTTATGTATGTTTAATAGTGGCGAGTCAGGTGCAGGCAAAACGGAAAATACCAAAAAAGTAATCCAGTACCTCGCTATTGTGGCATCATCACACAAGGGGAAGAGAGACGCTGGCTCTGTGAGTTCAAAATTTGTTATTTAACCCATTGACATTTAATACTTCATACAGTATCTGTTATGACGACAGTATTTTTGCTTATCTTCATTAATGTTGAGAATTTGATAACAGTGTAGTGTTAGAAAAATAGTCACATCTTTGTGATAGGATAAAAATTCTTCAGCACTAAACAAGGTGTTTAAATGTTTCATGGTGCAGTACATTACTGCTACTATACAATATATATATTGTATATATATATATATATATATATATGTGGGTGGTGGTTTCATTTACAGTTTTGTCCATAGCTTCTGCCTGTGCTTTGTGATTTTTAGTGGCTGTGCATTTATCAAACAAAACACAACTGTTGGATTCTCTTTTGCAATAATGCACAGGATATGCAGATCTGAAGTAACCAATCACTGGACCTCAAAAACACAATAATTAATAGAATTGCTGTCGAGACAATTCCTACAATTTATTTTATTTTATTTATTTTACCAGGTGATGTCCCATTGAGATATTCAAATCTCTTTTACAAGGGAGCCCTGGGACAACAATTACACAAGTTACACAGAATCACATAAACAAACACAACAAATTTACAGTACATGTAAAACAATTTAAGAATGACTTAAAGTGGTCATTGAAAACATGTGCATTGTTCAAATTTGGAACATTTAAGTAATTGTTTAAAATGTTCAAGTGGGATAATTCCTAGAACCTTCAAACTGGAGTCATAAATTAATCACTTTTCCATTTTAACTTCTTCATTATTTGCTTCCATTTAGCAACAAAAAGGAACCCAGTTAGCATATGTGAGTATCTGAGCTTCTTGTCTTATACATTTTTTTGGATGTCGGTGTCTTTGTCCTTGTCTTTTTTTACACGTCAATTAATAAGCATTATTAAACATAACCAATACCTGAAATGGTCTTTTGCTTTCATATATAGCACAGAATATATACAGTTGTAATCAAAATTATTCCCCATTGCAAATCAGGTTAATTGACAGACTTTCAGCTGTTTGCAATGGACAAATCAAACTAAAATAATTAAAATAGCTCAACACAACAAATAATTCAAGTGGTTTCCCCAAATTCAACTGAAAATGTGACTTTTGAGACTGCAGAAGTCATTAAAAAATTTTTTTGTCCATTGCAAACAGCTGAAAGTCTGTACATTTTGTCAATAAACCTGATTTGCAATGGGGGTTAAATAATTTCAATTACAACTGTAGGCTACTACATAATATGTAAAGTACATTAGAATAGCTTTTTGGTGTACGTTATGCTTAGTAGTTCCTGGTTTGACAGCATTGAATGGCAATGAATGACATTTTGTTTGTCCAGGGGGAGCTAGAGAAGCAGCTTCTGCAGGCCAATCCCATTCTGGAGGCATTTGGAAATGCAAAGACCATCAAAAATGATAATTCCTCAAGATTTGTGAGTTAATAGTTCATTGTTTTGGTATTGAATGTTTCTTGATTATCATTATAATCAACATTAATATAAAAAACTTTTGTTTTTAACTTCAGGGTAAATTTATTAAAATCAACTTTGACAACACTGGCTACATCGTTGGAGCAAACATTGAAACCTGTATCCTAATAAGCCCTTCCAATTAATCTTTAACTTTATGAAGAGTTTGATATCAAAATTTCTAAAAAAAATTATGCAGATTTTACACCATAAATTTAAGCACATTCATTTTCACCTTGATGTCTTAATGAATCCAGACCTCCTGGAAAAGTCTCGGTCTATCCGACAGGCCAAAATCGAAAGATCCTTCCACATCTTCTACTACATGGTGGCTGGAGCAGTGGAAAAAATGCGAGGTGAGGACCAAGAATTTCTACTTACTGCGTATTTCTAACAACTGCCTATTAAATCTTGTGTGATTACATTCAAGAATACAGAAAATGAGTTTGTGACAGTTGGAGTGTTATCTGCATCATTTCAGACATACTGTACCACTAGCGATCATTCTCTTCCACAGACGAGCTCTTGCTAGAAGACTTTGGTAACTACCGTTTCCTGGTGGCTGGGCACGTGCAGGTACAAAACCAGCAAGATGATGAGATGTTGGTTGAGACTCTGGAGGCCATGGAGGTCCTGGGCTTCAATGAGGAGGAAAGAATAGGTATTTAACAAAACTTTGCCGATTATAACATTACCTCCAATCTTTTCGTGCTGTTTTACATGAAGTGTTGCGTTTCTTTTAGGCATGTTGAAAGTATGTTCTACTGTGCTGCAGCTAGGGAACATTGAGTTCAAAGCAGAGAAAAACCAGGAGCAGGCCAGCATGCCAGACAACACAGGTAAACAATCACAGGATTGATCTGTGATTGATGTTGCTCTTATCCTTTACCAGGCTGAAACAAAATGCTTATATGTTGTGTTAAATGTATCCGCCAGCTGCGCAGAAAGTGTGCCATCTGCAGGGGATTAATGTGACTGACTTCACCAAAGCCATCCTCACTCCTCGCATTAAAGTAGGGCGAGAGTTGGTACAGAAGGCACAGACCAAAGAACAGGTGCATTACCACACTATGGTCTACATTACACTACACTACAATGTCTACATTAACCCGGATTTATATGGCGTTTCAAAACACTCTCCGCCCACACTAACATTTTCCAAAAGATTCTTGTCCACACTGATACGTCAGAAAAAGCTTGAATCATTTCACTGTGCATGCGTAAAATGTAATAAAAGCTCACTGAGATGTTACAGAGAGACCAGGCATAATAAAGCGGTCAACCTATTCTTCTGGCACGATCATATTATTATCAAAGCAATTCCACTCATGTTTTGACACAGGACAGCAATTGCGAGTAAATTTTCTGTGCAAAGTAATATTTATCTTAAGCAAGACTGCCAGTACATGCCAGTATTACCCTAGTTATAATACATTACTGTTATAGGATCATGTGCCTAGATATTTTACTTGTTCTGTTTGGGTATTGTAATTATTATACTAGTATAATAATGTAATATTATACAAGTAATCAAAAATATATTAACACTTTAGTTTATGGTCCAATTCTATTAACTAGTTATTTAGCATGCATATTACTAGGATATTGCCTGTTTATTAGTACTTATAATGCACATATTAATGCCTTATTCTGCATGAGCATATTCTTCATCCCTTAATCCTTCCCAATACCTGAACTTAACAACTACCTTACTAACTATTAATAAGGAGTAGTTTATTGAGGCAAAAGACGTAGTTAATTGCGAATTGGACCCCAATCTAAAGTGTGAACAAAAAGACAATTATTTGTGAAATGGTAATATAAAGAAGATGGACACATTTTTGTAATATATAATATATGTGAATTTATATAATATAATATGTCCATTTATCAGGCTGACTTTGCAGTTGAAGCCTTGGCCAAGGCCATGTATGATCGTCTGTTTCGCTGGATCTTGGCACGTGTCAACAAGGCTCTAGATAAGACAAAGCGCCAGGGAGCCTCTTTTCTGGGAATCTTAGACATAGCTGGGTTTGAGATTTTTGAGGTGAGTCTGACATTGTAAAAGTCTTATAAAATCCAAACATGAACTTTCAAAACTTGAGGCTTTCATTCCCCCTTTCTCACAGGATAACTCATTTGAGCAGCTGTGCATCAACTACACCAATGAGAAACTGCAACAGCTCTTCAATCACACAATGTTCGTCCTGGAGCAGGAGGAGTACAAGAAGGAAGGCATTGAGTGGAATTTCATTGACTTTGGCCTGGACCTCCAGCCCTGCATTGAGCTCATTGAGAGACCAGTCAGTTTATTAACAACACCATTCATAGATTTTAAGTGTAAGCTAATAATCTTTGATCATCTGTAAAAGTTAATCAGTTGTGTCATTTCTTTTGGTTCTCCCGTATAGAACAATCCTCCAGGTATCCTAGCTCTGCTAGACGAGGAGTGCTGGTTTCCGAAGGCAACCGATGTTTCTTTTGTCGAAAAACTCACAAACACCCACTCAAGCCACTGCAAATTCTCCAAACCCAAGAATCTAAAGGAGAAGACTTTCTTTACTGTGCAACACTATGCTGGCAAGGTATTTTTTGAACAAAAATTAATGCACTTATTAATCAATTAAATACATAAAAGTGACACAGCTCAACTGTTTTCAACATCTATCTATCTACCTATCTGAACAGAGCAATTGTAAAGTAGTGCTTAACATGAGACCATTATGGAAAAAGATATATAGTTATGACTAATCTAATAGTAATGTTTAATTTGAATTAGGTGGATTATAATGCCACATCTTGGTTGACGAAAAACATGGACCCACTCAATGACAATGTCACAGCCCTACTCAGTAACTCTTCCAGTGCTTTTGTGCAGGACGTCTGGAAGGAGGGTGAGTCTTTGTTGGGAAAAATAGGCCTACTAACATGATTCACATCTGTTTGTCTGTTTATGCAGAAAGAGAATAATATATGCTCTATAAAGGAAGCTTTACATTTTCTCACACGATTTTAAACGGTCTGAAATGCATTCTCAAAAAAATCCCTTTGTTCCCATATAGTGGACCGTGTGGTGGGTTTGGAAACCATGGCTAAAATGGCTAAGTCTGATAGCGCAGGTCCTACTGCTTCCAAGTCCAAGAAAGGCATGTTCCGCACCGTAGGACAGCTGTATAAAGAGTCTCTTGGCAAGCTCATGACAACTCTCCATAACACTCAACCAAACTTTGTACGCTGCATCATTCCCAACCACGAAAAAAGGGTATGCCACAGCAAATATCATAATATAGGGACTCAAATCTCTATTTACTGGTACAACTAAATAATGTAGAGAAGATCAGCTTTCAAATTATTTGTGTGTAATATGGGATTCAAACATGGATTATCTTTATGCCGAGAGTGTTTAATCTAGTTAAAAGTAGAATTTTATATATACAGTAAAAGTAATAGTAAAATAGAGTCTGTTTTTCACTGTTTTTGTCTTAAGGCTGGCAAGATAGATGCCAACCTGGTTCTCGAGCAGCTGCGCTGTAATGGTGTACTGGAAGGGATCCGCATCTGTCGGCAGGGCTTCCCCAATCGCATCGTCTTTCACGAGTTCCGCCAGCGGTGAGTCATTTCTGAAACACATGCTTGATCATTTCAAATATAGAGTTTGTACATTTGGATGTTTCTAATGAAGCAGAATACCGATTAAAATATTGATCGTTTTCTAGCTATGAGGTCCTAGCTGCCGGCGCTATTCCTAAAGGGTTCATGGATGGAAAACAAGCCAGTACCCTTATGGTGAGTTGAGCAAAATATATCTTCTTATACTGTACTGAAATTTTTATAACCTATCGTACCTTGATGACAACTTCTTCCTACTTTTTAATCATTAGATCAAACATCTAGACTTGGACCCCAACCTGTACCGGATTGGTCTGAGCAAGATATTTTTCCGTACAGGAGTGTTAGCACAGCTGGAGGAAGAACGTGACCTAAAACTCACCATTATCATAATTGCCTTTCAGGCCCAGGCCCGTGGCTTTCTTAGCAGAAAGTGAGTTCTTGCTAAATAATTGCACACCATCTACCTTTGAATCTTCTTGCACTGTATTTACTTCAATTGTAGTTACATTGTGGCTAAAGATGTTACAAATAGTGCAAGTTTGAAGAAGTTTCTAAAAATCCAAATTTTACAGGGCATTCAGCAGGAAACAAAAGCAGCTAACCGCCATGAAAGTGATTCAGAGGAACTGCGCTGTTTATCTGACACTCAGAAACTGGCAGTGGTGGAGACTTTTCACTAAAGTGCATGCAAAACACAACACCACATATCCATGTACAATTGAAATACCATTGTGGTCATTTTTTGATCAATTTACGCTTCCGTTTAGGTCAAACCCCTGCTTCAGGTGACTCGTCAAGACGAGGAGATGAATCAAAAGGAGGAAGAGCTTCAGAGAGCCAAGGAAATTGCCCAGAAGTCTGAAACTGAACTAAAGGACATCACACAGAAACACAGCCAGGTACAAGAGCGGAAGCATATGTATTCCAAACTCAACTACAATGCAACATTCATTCATACTGATTAACTATCAGTACACACGGATGACTGGAGTGTGTATGTGTATTTTATCTTTAATAGGTGGTGGAGGAGAGGAACCAGCTACAGACCAAGCTCCAGGAGGAGGCGGAGCTGTATGCAGAATCTGAGGAGGTGAGAATACGGCTGGAGGCCAAGAAGCAAGAGCTGGAGGACGTGCTGCATGAGATGGAGGCTCGACTTGAAGAGGAGGAGGAGCGAAGCCAAGTCGCTCAGCAAGAGAAGGCGAATTTGCAACAACAACTCAAGGTTGAGCAGTGATCAATTATCACAGACTAATGAACAAGTGAAATAACAATGAGACTGTAATTTGTCACAAACATAAAATTGTTTTAATCTTATTGAAAATAGTTTTTTTTATATATACACTACCGTTCAAAAGTTTGGGGTCGGTACGATTTTAAATACTTTTAAAAGAATTCTCTTCTGCTAACCATGGCTGCGCTTATTTGATTAAAAATACAACAAAAATCAGTTATAGTATTAAATATTATTCCAGTGTAAATCAGCTGTTTTCTGTGTGAATATATAGTAAAGTGTAATTTATTCCTGTGATTAAAGCTGAATTTTCAGCATCACCAGTGTCAGTGTCTTCAGTGTCAAATGATCCTTCACAAATCAGTATAATATGAGGATTTGATGCTCAAGAAACATTTATTATTATTATCAATGTTGAAACAGTTGTTGGTCTGTCAGTTGTACAGTTTTTTTTTTTGTTTTTTTAGGATTCTTTGATGAATAGGAAGTTCAAAAGACTTTTGTAACATTATAAATGTCTTTACTGTCACTTTCGATCAAATTAATTATTCCTTGATAAATAAAAGTATTGATTTCTTTCCTCCAAAAAATAAAAATAAAATTCTCACTGACCCCAAACTTTTGAACGGTAGTGTATATATTTTCGCTCTCATAAGATTTGGGTAATGAAAATAAGAAACCTGTACTCATCTGTTGCTATGTGTAGGATTTAGAGAACCAATTGTATAAAGAAGAAGATGCCAGACAGAAGCTTCACCTGGAAAGTGGCGCTGCGGATGGGAAGATTAAGAAACTTGAGGAAGATCTCCTCATTGTGGAGGATCAAAACAGCAAGTTGCAGAAGGTTTGACCAGATGATAGTTTTATTTGGATCATTATCATTCTTTTATTTGGAAAACGATTATCAGATCTGAGTAATATGGCTGCTGCTTCTGTGTATTTAGGAGAAGCAACAGTTGGAGGATCGGTTAGCTGAATTTTGCTCCAACCTTGCTGAGGAGGAAGAAAAATCCAACAATTTGGCTAAGCTGAAGGCTAAACACGAATCTATGATTTCAGATCTTGAAGGTTTTTCATTGTCACTTTGAATCTGTCAAATTAAATAACGTAGTAAACACTGTGAAGCAGTATTCTGTGTGTCTGTACAGTTCGAATGAAGAAGGAAGAGAAGAGTCGACAGGACGTAGAGAAAGCCAAACGTAAACTGGAAACTGAGTATAATGATGTACAGGAACAACTAAAGGACCTGCAGACCCAGATAGCAGAGTTCAAGACGCAAGAAGCCAGAAGTGAAGGGGAAATTCAGGAACTTCAGGCATGGTATATTGTTACTTACATCATAAATGACTGTTTAAAGACATTGCATTACTGCTCATTGTAAATTGTAACCAGACCATCTGTATATTGACCAGCGTGGAAGAAGAATCATCTCAGAAGAGCAATGCTCTGAAAAAGATACGGGAAATGGAAGGATTTGTCTCAGAGCTTCAAGATGAACTTGATGCTGAACAGGAGGCTTGTAAGAAGTCAGAAAAGGCCAGAAAGGAGCTGGAAGAAGAGCTGTCGGCCTTGAGAACTGAACTGGAGGACACACTAGACACCACAGCAGCGCAACAAGAACTACGGTGATTATTTAAATATGTAACTTTCAAATAGTCATTTATTACCTTTTTACCATTTACAAATCAAGATATGATAGACTAGATCTTAGCATCTTTCTTGGACAGAGCTAAAAGAGAGCAGGAGGTGGCCATGCTGAAAAAGTTGATAGAAGATGAAGGCCGAAGCCATGATGCTCAAGTGCAAGAAATGAAACAAAAACATGCTCAGGCTGTTAATGAACTTAGCCAACAGCTAGAGCAATCCAAACGGGTAAGAAAACTGCTTAAAGGGTTAGTTCACCCAAAAAGGAAAATGATGTCATTAATGACTCACCCTCATGTCGTTCCAAGCCCGTAAGACCTCCGTTCATCTTCGGAACACAGTTTAAGATATTTTAGATTTAGTCCGAGAGTTTTCTGTCCCTCCTTTGGAAATGTATGTACGGTATACTGTCCTTGTCCAGAAAGGAAATAAAGACATCAAAGTAGTCCATGTGACATCAGTGGGTTAGTTAGAATGTTTTGAAGTTTCTTTGAAAATCTAAAATATCTTAAACCGAAGATGAACGGAGGTCTTACGGGCTTGGGACGACATGAGGGTGAGTCATTAATGACATAATTTTCATTTTTGGGTAAACTAACCCTTTACCGTTGACATATAACAAAAGAAAATTGCAGTGCACAGGCAATAACTGTTTTGGTACTTTTAACATTGTTGGCTCATATTGGTTTCTTCGTTTGTAAATCCTTTGGATATAAGGGTCTGCAAAATGATTAAAGGTAAATACATTTCTATTTCCGAAACTGAACCTGAAACACAGGCCAAGGCCAGTCTGGAGAAGGCGAAACAGGCTCTAGAGAAGGAGGTTGTAGATCTGAATGGAGACCTTCGCTCGCTGAGCAATGCAAAGCAGGATGTGGAACAGAAGAAGAAGAAGGTGGAGACCCAGCTTGCTGACCTTCAGACTCGCTTCAATGACAGCGAGAGGAAGAGGGAAGAGCTTGGAGATGCAGTGTCTAAACTGACTGTGCGTTTTACATTCAGACGTATTCTCTGAATAAACACTTTGAAAAAATATTACTATAGAAACAATGTAAGGTTTCTGTACAGAACTTCCTGATGGATGTCTTTTGTAAAATCTCTCAGATGGAGTATAACAATGTGAATAGCATCCTCAATGAGGCAGAGAGCAAGAACATCAAGCTGAGTAAGGATGTTGCCAGCCTCAACTCACAGCTCAAGGATTCACAGGTTGTATAATCTAATAATAAAATCTAATTTTATTGTCAGACAAGAAAAAAAAAAAAATACAAAGTCAAATAAAGCAAGATAATATTTTACACATCTTAACATTTTTATTTTTCACTTAAATAGTTCTTTACATGAAAATATATAGCTGCCTTCGTATTTTGGGAAGGGGGTCACACCCAGTGGGGTCATCATAATTGGGGTTTTAAAAAGCCCCAGATCTAAAGAATTGTAACAACATCAAGTTGTAATACCTATTTTGAGAAGCACTTGACACTTAATGTTTAGTCTGTCTGCCTATTTAGGAGTTACTTGGTGAGGAGACCCGTCAAAAACTTAATTTTTCCACTCGGCTACGTCAAATGGAGGATGAACGAAACAGTCTGCTAGAACAAATGGAGGAAGAGGCAGAAGCCAGAAGGAACGTGGAGAGACAGGTCTCCAGCCTTAACACGCAGGTCAGTCTTGCATAATTGCAAAGAACACCAACATAATTTCATAAAGCATCTCTGCATATGGCAGTTGTGGCAAATTTTTTTTTTTACAAATGAAGGAGTTTAAATAAGTTTGTTTCTACTTATAGTTGTCAGATGCAAAGAAGAAGTTGGATGAGTACTCCAGCAATTTCCAAATGCTTGAAGAAAGCAAGAGACGAGTACAGAGAGATCTGGAGGCCACAAATGGAGAGTTCGAAGAGAAAACTGCAGCTTATGACAAGCTGGAGAAGAACAAGAATCATCTTCAGCAAGAGTTGGAGGATGTGCTTGTGGACCTGGACAACCAGAGACAGCTGGTTTCAAATCTAGAGAAGAAACAACGGAAATTTGACCAGGTTTCACTTCTGTGTTTCAACTAATTTGTTCTAAATTCCACAGTAGAATTTCTGCAACTCAATTTTTTTTTTCCCTCATTAAGATGCTTTCTGACGAGAAAACCATCTCCAGCAAGTATGCTCAAGAGCGTGATTGTGCAGAGGCAGAGGCACGGGAGAAGGAGACCAAATGTTTGGTCCTGAATCGAGCACTGGAAGAATCCCAGAGTTCCTTAAGAGAATTAGAGAAACTTAATAAGGCACTTCGGACTGAGATGGAAGATCTGATCAGTTCAAAGGATGACGTGGGCAGAAATGTGAGTTGTGATTTATAGTAACATGAAAGTTGGACAGTAGTTCTTAGTCAACTTAGAGATGCTGTTGTCTGAAATTAGATTACTAAAGGTTCCATATAAAAATACAATGAAAGGTCCATGAGCTGGAGAAGGCCAAACGTGGATTGGAGGCTCAAGTGGAAGAGATGACAATTCAGATGGAGGAACTTGAGGATGAATTACAGACTGCAGAGGATGCTAAACTCCATCTGGAAGTCAATATGCAGGCCTTCAAAGTCCAATTTCAAAGAGACCTGCAGGGCAGGGAGGAACAAAATGAAGAGAAGAGAAAACAACTGCTCAAGCAGGTGAAGATAGATTTCTTTGTTTTGATTTGTGTTGCTCAATGATGCTTTGTAGATTTTCCTGAATCTGAACTTTATCATACTTGTAGACTCCTCCCCCTATCAGTAATAGCAATTATTCTCTTATATTTGCCCACTTGGCACGCAGGTACGTGAGCTTGAGACTGAGCTAGAAGATGAGCAGAAGATGAGAACTTCACTGGCAGCTGCCAAGAAGAAACTTGAGGGGGATTTGCAGGACCTTGAAGACCAAGTTGACGCAATCAACAGGGGGAGGGACGAGGCCATTAAACAACTCCGCAAGACTCAGGTCAGAAGGTCAAACCTTCAAATTATTTTAATTTCCCAAGCCTTTGTCAACATTCATCTATGTTAGTTGTCTTCCCCATGACAGACACAGATGAAAGATTCCCAGAGGGAGCTGGAAGATGCGCGAGCGTCCCACAAGGAGGTTCTTTCTGATGCAAGAGAATACGAGAGAAAGGCCAGAGCCATGGAGGCAGAAATCTTACACTTACATGAGGTATACATGATATCAAGTGGTTGATGGAAATGAGTTTAAATATCTTGCCATACAACTGTAATGTCAATGCCTTTGTAGGAACTGGCCACAGCAGAGAGAGCTCGTAAACAAGCTGAACGAGAGAGAGATGAGATAGCAGGGGAGATAACAAGTGGCTCGTTTGGAAAGTAAGTTGGGAATTAGTATTTACAAAATAGAAAAAATGATGCTTAAACTGTTATAACACCATATGCAATGATTGTCCACGGGTAGATCCGGCATGTCTGATGAGAGACGTCGCCTGGAAGCCAAGATCCAACAGTTGGAAGAGGAGCTTGATGAGGAACAGGCAAACACGGAGACGCTCAGTGAGAGACTGCGGAGAAGTGTGCAGGAGGTAATTGGGGTATTCATCCACTATGATGCTGTAGCGAAGGTGTTCTTTCAAGGTGATACCAGACCACGGATCATTTTATCTATAACTAGGTGGATCAATTGACCAATGAGCTGCAAATTGAACGCTCCAATGCTCAGAGGAACGAGAGTGGCTGGCAGCAGATGGAGAGGCAGAACAAAGAGCTGAGGGCCAAGCTGCTGGAGATGGAGGGACAGGTCAAGTCCAAGCAACGGGCCTCTGTAGCTGTCCTAGACACCAAGTTACAACAAATGGAGGACCAACTGGACCATGAGAGCAGGTGAGATCATCAGTGTTAATATAGATTTGGCTGTAAAGACAGATGGATTTTCAACTAGTTTCTTTCAGGGAGAGACAGGCGATTGCCAAGGCCATGCGGCAGAAGGACAAGAAACTAAAGGAACTGATGAATCAGATAGAGGATGAACGAAAACAGATGGAGCAGTATAAGGACCAGGTATGAAGGATTCATGTAAAGCATTTGAGGTCCTATAAGGTCTTCTTCATGATACTGAAAACTCTGACTTGCGTCATCCACATTGTAGGCTGAGAAAGCAAATCTGCGAGCAAGGCAGCTGAAGATACAGGTGGAGGAGAGCGACGAGGAGTCTCAGCGTGCCACTGCTGCTCGCCGTAAACTTCAGAAAGAGCTGAATGAGGCCATCGAGACCAATAATGCCCTGAGCAGAGAAGTGTCTTCACTCAGGAGCAAACTCAGGTTGTTCTGCAGTGACCCCTTTCTGTAATGTATGTGAAGTCAGAATCCCATTCTTTGACCTCCTCCGTTTTGTGTTCTGCAAAAATGCACATTCGGAGACATAGGGTTGCACGTTTGAAAGAGGTATGTTTGTAGATGTGTGGTTTCTTATCTCCTCGTATGTTCCTCAGGCGTGGCAGTGACTCATCTTTCAGCAGTCCATTAAGGCGTAGTGGAGGCGGGAGCTTCAGAAAACCACGCAGGAGCATGATGGAAACTTCTGAGGTCCCAGAATATGGGGGTCCTTCTGCTACTCCTGTGGGTCAACCTGAGGAACCTCAAATGGAGTCAATCAACGGCACCCAGGATGACAACTAAAGAAATCATTCCCAAAGCCTTCTATCTTTTTTTTGGTGTAATTTTTTTAATGATAATTGAAACTAATTTAATCTTGACTATCTCCTAAAAATGATATTTGGTACTTATGTTCTTCACTCATTCAAATTGACTAACACTAATGGGGTGTGTGAAACCAGGATTTTACAAGCAACCAGATTTCTATCACTAACAAAATTCATGGTACCATACCTCCATGGTTTTTGGACATGTACAATAGCGATACCATGTTTCATTAATACTTAGGTACCATAGTATATATCCAAATGCCACAAAGTGATCCAAAAATTGATGCCACACTGTACCATGGTCAAGTTTTATGTTTTAAGCATTAAAGGGGTAATTCACTGCTGCCAAGGTGGGCTCCTAATAAACTTGGCTCTTTACAGTAGAACATTTTAAAAAAAAAGATTGAAATCTGTGCAACATGCGAACTTCTGCAGTGCTGCTGCTGACAACTAATTGGGGGTATCTGGGTGCAAGTAACGGAGAAAGATTACACATTGTTCATTTACTACCAACATTTTAACAGTGCAAATCTGGAAGAAAATCATCAAACTTGTCCTTTGAGGGATGCTTTAAAAACATTATATTTAATTCTCTTAATTTACTGTGTACAAGGAACTTTTGTTGACCAAAACTGTTTTTTCTGCATCTACATATACTGCTATCTGTGCCTTGCATATTATCTATATTATCAAGGGGGGGACCATAACCAAGAGCTCTGTTCATTCTGTAACAATAACATTTCTGAAAAGAAAGAGTCAAATAATTAGTCCTGTTAACTAGACATTTATTTTGTAGGTTCTGGATTAACCAACAAAATGGTTTTACAGACAGGCATTGCCCTTGCTGAGGAATGCATGGATGTTGCAGATGTTTAGGTTCATTAATAGCAAAGAAAAGTTATGTTGACAATTATACAAGTGGCAATTGTGCATGCCTTGTGCATATAGAGACAAATACAGAATTTGGACAGTAATGATACCTTTACTGAGGTTATTGCTTACATGAGGCCCTGAGATGGTGCAATCAAGTGTGCTAAATCTTCCCATCAACCATCATTCTCTATTTCTATAATTGTTCATTAGTACCTCTAGGCAAAGTGGATATATGTATAATGTATCAGTTCTTCCTTACATTTCTATTTTTTAACATAAAAATATCTGTACCCTTCACTGAAGTATTCATATTGCTTGTTACTCACCTAAATCTACAACTCAAAAATGAGAGAAATGTGAAAACTAAGGGATTAAACTCCTCTCAGAATTCAATTTCTCTTCATCCCGGATTCCCTGAAATATCAGAGAATTAATACATTGGGAAGAATAGCGAGAGAAGCTGCAAGTCCCTTTCGGGCTAGTAAGTTCCCCAATACACAAGTTAACTTTGAGGCAAAGCTTATTATGGCCACAAAATTAAGGCACATTAAATTCACGTTTAGTGCATGATATGATAAGCAACTACTCTCCAGTACTGTAGAGAAAAAGAATTCTTTGAATTCAAAGATGGCACTAACATTTTAAACGAGGAGTTCAATAGCTATTACTAGAAAGAAAAAGGGTTTTATCATGCATAAACATTAATGTTCCAAGCTAATGTTGGTTACTTACATCAGCCCTTATGAGGCAACAATAGCTCACAGCAGCTTCAGCTCACAACATCTCACCCACCTCCTTGTAACATCATTTGCATCTCTAAACACTAAAGACATGACATTCCATTAGTAACAAACTCATATTTCATCAAAATGCTTGTTTCTAAAAAAGATAAAAACCAGGTATTTCTGCATTAAAAAAAATAAACCAGCCGTCAACATTTCTCCAGTCCAGCGACCAACAATAAGTACGTGCAGTAGATGTTTCACTGGACATTGATCAGTAGTTTAGTGCCAAATATAATGGGGTTGCAGAGGTGAATCTATGGACTCACTTTCAGTCACTTCTCCCAATTTATGGTCCCAAAGAGAGCAAATCAAGATTACAGTGCAGATTGTACATTTCAAAACTGCTATAATCATTAGATACCTAAAAACAACACAAACAAAAATAAATAATAAAAAAACCAACAAGTGTGAAATAAAGAGTTAGTACATCTGCAAAACACAATGCAAATCTCCAACACAATAGCAAAACCACAGGTAACAGTTTCAGCCCACGGGCCAGAGAGCTGGTGAACAGTTATTATAGACACACTAGTAGGGTTGATATGAGTGTACAAGCAGAACCCTTCTCAGATAGTGGAAGACTTGAGGCATAAGATATGCTTTAGCTCCTGAAAATAAAGCTTTTCCATAGTAATGTATTGGGAATACTGGTTTTCCCAATGATGTGGGAACAAAAGACAAGCTTATGCACTTTATTCAGAGCATTATCTTGGATCCTGTACCAAAGTCCAACCGTTTCACCATCCTGCAACACATAACACAGAAATAAGAAAAATGATTGCAAACAAGCCAGATGTGGTACAATCTACATCATTCTGGGGTGCGTTTCCCGAAAGCATCGTTAGCCAACTATGGTCGCAAGTTCCGTCGTTATCAGCATAGTTCAACGATTCGGTGTTTCCCGAAACCATCGTTCCAACAAACATTCGCAAACAGCATTGCAAAGTTGTGTGGGTGGAACGACAGCTCTCGAGCTGCGGTTAGAAGCATAGTTTCTAGATTGCATGACATGTGGACTTAATAAATCCGTATCTTGAGCAAAATAAGCAAGCTGACATTCAGTACAACCTGTGTCTTTTATTTAGAATACATACAAATGTCATTTGCGTCTTTGAGTTTGTCGAGAGATTTAAAGCACCGTTTTTGAAGACTGCGCATGTGCGAACGTGCTCGCTCTACTATGTAAGAACGAGCCTATGATTGAATCTGGAAATAAAGCAAAATAACTGAGAAATATTCATCAGATTCCATGTCTGTAATTTATATCAAAACATCTATTATTTTCAATCTCAAACATTTTCATTAAAAGAAGTGATTATTCCACCATGTGCGTAACATCATAAACCAACGTGGTTGAACGACTACTTTGCGACAATATGGTCTCGGGAAACAATCGTGACTAGCTGGTTGATTTCTTTAACGATGCATCATACTATGGTAGTGAAGCATCGAGTTACGTCGTTGTACGGGAAACGCACACCTGGCCGATTAATGAGATGTTCTGAAATTAATAGTGAAACTATGAGACTTATCATACAGGCCATTTGTGTTGGATGGGATTTCTGAGGTTTCCCGTGAAATGCTTGGTGTACTCTGGCCAATTGCTGCACGGCTGGGTGTTTTCTCAAGGATGTGTAACTCTCTGCATGACGCCAGCTTTGATTCGAGGTTCTGAAACGGGAACAAAACATGTTTATCAAAACTACAGACCCATCTCACCTGAAAGAGTGTGTATTATTTGGTGATATAATGTAACTTCAGTTACAGCTGGACTCACCCCGACTTTCCTCAACAACTCTCCAACAATGTTGAGGGCAGATATCCGTGCAGATGTGGTAAGGGGAGTTCCAGTCAGACCTTCAACTGGACATGACAGGAACAATTTTAACTTTAACATTTGAACTCTTAAATGTTAGAAATGAGTGTCAGTGCTGTTTGAGCTCACTTCTGCTGTAGGAAGCTGAGGGTGTGTTGAATGCACTCCCTGAGCCTGGAGGTCTGGAGGGTGTGGCGAGGAGAGATGGGAGGGCAGATCTTGCGGGTGTGGCCTCTGGCTTCTCTGCATCTTTAGAGAGACTGATCGACGACTTGCGCTCCTGTTTCTCCTGAACAGCCAGCTCCTGTCTTAAATCTGCCAGAGGAGAAAGATAGCAAACACAACCAGCTCACATACACCGAATCTGTTAAAACATCTGAGACTGACAAATCAGGTGATTATGCTACTGACTATCAAAGAAGTTCATCAGTTAATAGTGAATGGTGTATATACAAACAGGTTTCCATTGAGTTTACCTCTGGCTTCGTCTTTTAATCTCTGTACTGATTCTAGAAGATTCTCTTTTTCGTCAAGCTCACTCTCAAGGAAAGCATTTCTTTCTATAACATGATTCATTCTCTGCTCAAAGTCCTCAAGTGACATTATAGTAGCCCTGTAAGAGCAGGATTTTAGGAATAAATTGTTAAAATCATGAATATCTTGAATGTATAACCAATTATTTTTCTTTTGTAATGGCAAAAGCACTGAACACACCTCTTAGCTCTTTCAAGGTCATCATTAGCCTGCTCTAACTCCCGGATATACTTGTGCAGTTGGTCCTTGATGGCTGTGGTTTCTGCCAGGTCTCCTTCTAGAGACGAGATCTGCCTGACTGCCTCCGAATGTTGCGTTTCATACTTCTCCTGTTAGTAAACAAGACCACACAAGAGGAGATAAAACATTTGCAAATGAGAAAGAAAGATGCACTGTAGTTTTAACAAAAGACTTTTTGAAGTCTCTAGTGCTCACCAAAGCTGAATTTATTTGACCAAAAATGCAGAAAAAACTATAATATTGTGAAATAGGGGTGTCGCAATATACCGGTGTTGACGATAATCGTGATATTCAAAGCATGAAATATCGGCATTGTGTTAATTTAACACGTGTGTGGCAATATACCGGTACACCCGCTGCGGCTGACACCTATCAAAGAAGACGCAGCCCGGGCCGCGCAGCTACTCTGAGAAGAACGTCGTCTGAGCAGGAGAGTGAAACACTCTGTCCACACCCGAAAAAAGAAAGCTCGGCTGTATGGGAGTTCTTCGGCTCAAAAGAAAACCCCCTGTTAACAGGTTAATGTCACGTTTCCCATTCCATGACTAGTAAAATAATCGCAATGTATTCTCTGTAAAATTGCGTTATCCGCAGGGTGATGGACACGGAGATGGGTAAAAAGGTTGGTGGCTACACATTCTGCAGCGCCGCGTCGCGTCTAGGACAACTCGAGGTATCGCACACCGGACGCGCTCTTTCTCAGTTTATGGCCAGCAGTATTCTTATGTTTAAGGACATTATGAAATTAAGATAATGTCTGTACTATGTTATGATTGTACTGCACAATTAAATACAATAGTTGCTGAGTCTGTGATCTGAACACTTTACCTCAGAGCATCCATTAACTGAATGAATTGAGAATATCACCTGAAAATCCGATTACATCAGCAATTTTCATTCAAGCGGCTGATTTCTGTAAATTAATGTAAAACGAAATGTACATTGCAGCACAGGGTGAAGTCATTTACGATGATTTGAGACAAATATAATAAATTTAATATAAAATGTAAATGGCGCTCTGTGTCGCGGCAGGATTTTGAACAAGAGCCGTTGCTGGGCGCCGCGGACAGACGCCGAATGGCACAACCGGTGTGTGTACACTCGAAGAGAAAATGTGTTTGAATTTTAAAGACGTGGCGCTGCGCTTCTCGTCCGGTGTGCGACCCCCTTTAAAGTGCTGTTTCTGTGTTCATACATTTAATAAAGGGTGATTATTAAGAACCATCTTATTTTTGTATTTGCACTTGATTTTTTTGTTTGTACCCTTATGTTTGTTGGGTAAAAAAGAAAAACCATATAAACAAAGTACAAATTTATTTGACTGATAACTTTTTTTAACTAAAACATGTGCATAAACTACGATGGAAACACATTTACAGAATAAATTCCTCGATGCGCACGAGACTGCACGATGGGAAGGCATAACTGGAGCAACCAGCGGACCGATCTCGTTGCACAGCATCTGAAATGCTGTTTTGGTCATTCTGAAATGCCTGAACAAAGTCTGTCATCAAAGTGGTTCGGAATAATTTACCTGCCAGAAACATCAACTACGTTCCCAAGCAGCATCCGAAAGCAAGATAACATGATCGTGTTTATTCCGTTATATTGTTATACTGAGATATAGAATATATTATAAACCTATATATTATATACAGTGGCTTCTTCGACTGTATCACCTCCGGTTTTTGTTAGATATATTTATCGCCAGTTTATCAGGAATGAAGATTTTGTTTTATTTGACTCACTGGATGGATGCTTTATTCACAAATGTTTTATGCAATATTCCAATATTGCGCAAAAGTTAAATTCGCAACTTTGGATGGAAACATAGCTAGTGTCACATGATCCTTCAGAAATCAATCTAATATGATGTCCTTAAATTATCAATATTTGGGGGCTTTTATTAGCAAGATTAGCATTAGATATAGGCATTTACTTCAGAGGAATTAACTGGCCTGTGATGTCATTTGACTGAAACTCAATCAACAATATGGTTTTACAACCATGTTTCTGCAATAAGCACCAAGTAAAATCATGAGTGAGCCTCCATGCCCTCCAGACACTGATGCAGAAATAAGCATCAGCTGCTTTCCTCATCCTGAATCGGATCTCTGTTGTTTGTCTGTGAATGTGCGATTGTTTATTCACTAAATACTGGGGGGGGGGGAACAGACAGACATTCTGGATGTACACGATCTGTCACAGAAGATTTAAATGGCTTTTATCTGTAGTTATACGCTTATGAAAGAAAGTTACGTGTCCCTACCAATATCCAGTGACACTGATATATCCCTAGCAATAATTTCGATCAAAACTTAAAATATAATTATATTGATGTCCCCGTCCCCACCAATTTCAAAATCAAACCAACGCCACTGGTTTGGGGTAATAGATCAATTTGATTAATTACAAAAACAAGAATAAGTAACAATTTTCCCTATAATAATATTTCGCTGAGCCACCTTTTGCTACAATAACAGCTATATGAGGTTTGCAAACTGTTAAGGTGTGACTTGGGAATATTTTCCATGTACCATGGACCCATAATCCTTTAAATGCAGATCTTTAAAGAGATTGTCATTTACCATAAATCTTCTAAAAGAGCAATGTATTAACCATGTGTCTATGAAGCTCCACGGTACCTTGTAGTTCTCTAATTCCATGCGTAGTCTGTTGTTGGCTGTAAGGAGTTCGCGGTTACGGGCATCACACTGCTTTAGCTCTGCCTCCAGTTCCACCTCATAGTCTCGACTCATCTGCTGAAACTCCTGCAACTCCTCCAGCGTCTCCTCAGCCCTGAACACACAGTCATTCAATGATGTGTGGGTTGTAAAGCAAAATCTTATATTTGTTGCTATTCGATGTGTTTAGCAGCAAACATGTGCAATGCAAAACTGCCTTGCTTTTCCTAAAGTTACTTTATGTCCACTGTAGATCAAATTTCAGTTTGAATAAAAAAACAACACTGATGTACCTCTGCTGGTATTTGGCAGCCTGATCCTTCCAGTAGTCCCTTTCTTGTTCAACAGATGCAAATGTTGCTGGCTCAGGCTCACTCATTGCTGTTCAGTCAGGTTTACTGGCAAAATAATAACCATCAATATATATATATATACAGTTACAAATGTATCAAGTTGAAAATGCAATGCAAAAATAATAAATGATAACAATTGCAATAAGACACGAGCACAATCTATGTACATAAACCATGCACAGAGAAGAGACTAGACAAAGCTGTTTTGCCACTGAAATAGTTTCCTCTTGTATGAGTCACAGTTTATTGTAATAGCGAGGAAAAACAGAAGAGGAAGGGCGTGACTTGTGATGATTTTTGAAAAACTAGAGATATTTCCCCTCAGGCGTACAATTCACTGTTACTCTAGCAATATGTCAGTATTTAAGGACCGTGTGACTAGACTACCGGAAGACTTCTTAAGGATATACAACCGAAGCTAAGCTAACGACAAAAAAAAATATTCCTCAGAATCCCCACTAAAAAGATGGTGCAATAAAGTGATATGCAGATATGTTTCCTATAAAATTATCAACATGTTAAGCTAGAGTTAACATTCTTAGTAGACGTAGAAGACATCAACTTCCTCTCAACATGTAAAGACAGCAGTCTTATTTGCTGGCTGGCTAACACAGCAAACCAGTCACTCAAAGTTTTATTAACTGTCGGCGGATTAATGCGCTGATAGAAGCTAAGTTACTTCGACAACGGATGAAGATGTTGACATGTAAACTGGATTAAATGGTTGTATATTACAATAACGATATTATCAAGAATATGTTGACGAGCGTTTTAAATAACTAACACATCTCATAACTGAGCCGAACTGATGAAACTATAAACGTTACCATTATCAAGACGAGTAATCACGCTAGCTAGCAACTTACCTTCGGGTAACGTTAATGCTCAAAGTTGCTTTCTTCCAAATATCTATTTTCGGTGAGAAACAATATTGAGCTAAAAATATGTTTAAGATTCTTGAGAATAAAATAAGTGAAAATATGTTCAGGCACGTTACACTCGTGACAATAGGATTCTCTCTTCTGTTGTGTAAAAACTCTCAGCTCGTGGTTTGTTTCATGCCTTCTTCTGATTGGCCGATTTGTAATGATGCCATCATTCTGCAAGCCAACGGTTGGTCGTTTGGTTACGTTTTTGTAAAGTCCATGGTTTCAAGCGACCCTCCCTTATCTTCGTCGGGCACTAGACGGCGCTAAAAATACTGCGCGAAACCTTTAAAATATTTATAATTGACTGTAGCGATGAGAAGTTTCATTGTATCGATTTTCCCCCCAAAGCGATTCGTTTACGTCGCCTGGTTTACGCCATTGCATCATTTACGTCATCACGCGAAACCTTAAAGGGATAGTTCACCCAAAAATGAAAATTCTGTCATAATTTATTCGCCATTAAGCTGTTCCAAACCAGTATGAGTTTCTTTCTTCAGTTGAACACAAAATGATATATTTTAAAGAATGTTTGTAACCAGACAGTTGACGGCACCCATTGACTTCCCAAAAAAAAAACTATGCAAGTCAATGGTGAGGTGCCATCAACTGTTTGATTACCAACATTCTTTAAAAATATATATTCTTTTGTGTTCAGCAGAAGAAATAAATTTATACAGGGTTGGAACAACAGGGTGAGTAAAAGATGACAACAATTTTTGGGTGAACTATCCCTTTAAATCACGACATGGCATATAAACTCGTATTTATTTGGTATTTATTGCATTAAATTTTTTTCCAATAATTGTAATTTCATGTGTCAGTTCAGTTAGTAGCAGCCATGATTCAGCTCTTATAAACAGCCATTTAGAACCTAAATATTTGCATTACATTAAACAATGCTAAAATTAATTTACATCTCTCTGCTGGAAAACTTGTTACAATTAAAAAAAGTTAAATAATACAAAATAAAAATCATGTGTTGACAAAGCTGTGTCACAATCATGTCGTGAACATATTTTCAATGCTGTTTATTTATAAAAATATCTCCTATTCGGAATAACTTTTTTCCCAATCAGTCAAATCATCAGTTGCTCTTACAAATGGTTTTCGGGAATTGTTGATCGCTCAAACCGATTTAGTCGTGTTCGTGAACGAATCCTTTTGTGAACAGGTTAATCACATAAATTGAAAACACCCCAAAAACTATTTGTTTATGAATCATGTGATAATTAGTACTATTTCCTAAAAATTAAGTGAGAACGTAACCTGGAGAAATATAAGTCATACACAAATAGTCACTATGAACATGGCGACAACCAACATGTGCTTTACATTTTAACAATAATTGTTCAATAATTGAATACATTAAATCATAATCAATAAATGAATTAATGGTAGACAAAAACAGTGCTTCGTGTTTTTAATCTAAAGGTTTTTCCTGGAGCTGACCTACATATTTGTGCATTTTCAGTAGGCTATTCTGTGAGGCCCTGAAAGCTGAATTAATTCTGGCCTCTGATGACCTCAGTGGTGAGCATTTGAAGCCATTTTAATCTAGTTGTAGGGATTAGCTAGGAACACAACAATAAAAATAAAAAAGCACAACGGGAGACACATCTGTAGATTGCACACACACAAAAAAAAATACATTTCTCATTTCACATGATAAAGATGATTTACATGCCATGCCATAAATAAAACGATCATTCTTTTCTAACAACAGCCACAGCTCAGGGACTATGAAATGGTAACACAGGACTGTGCATGAATTCCTTGCTCAAGTAGCAGAGGTCTGCCATGGCTCATTTGGGTCATGGCTGTATGGATCATCTTCTGCTTAATGACCGGCACCCAGACAAGTCCAGTGACCAAAAACATCAGCCCCACAGACAAGAATATAGGTCCTACTAAATAGGGCACATTGCCCACCTGTGTGAAGTACAACAAGGACAGTGCAGTGCCTGTGCCAAAGAGAAGACTCCCAATGAAGATGGCCAGGGCTGGCTTTTGAAAGTGACTCCATCCACATTTCACTCCTTTGTGAAAAGTCTTTTCAGGGTATGAATCAGCTTCATCAGTCTCAGTCCGGACAGAAGATATGTTGGAGTGCATTTTGATCTACAGAAATGCAAGACCATCTATATGAACTCAGCCTTAGAGCATGAAAACCACATATTTACAAATATTGCTTTCATACTAAAATAATGTCATTTCAGTAACTTACCATGCAACTAATACTATAAACATCAAAATAAAAAAATGAAGTACACTTACCCAGAAAGCTCAAAGCCCATAAATTGTTAAACAGAAGCTCTTGTTCCACTTCTGTCTGCCAGTTACTGTATTTACCCACAAAATACAGTGGAGGGAAAGCCACTCCTGTGGGTGCGTCAGCAGCACTAACATCTGGAGCAGGACTAGTACACTGCCCTATTTGGGTCTCAGAACGGTTTCGCCCACAAATACAAAAAACACATTGCATCCGCTTTAAGCAAAGGGCTAAACATATAGTTGATAAGCCCGTTTTACAAGACATGGGATTTATACCACCTACAAACACTGAAAATATCATTGCAGCTTGCACACGCAAGCTATTAAGGGACGTAGGATTTAGTAATGTATAGTACTTAGGATTTCTGCTTTTAACAAAATAATTTTTTTGCAGAATCAGATGGAATCCAAATCATTAAAAAAAAACAGATCAACACTTTTTTTTAAAGGGGTGGTTGATTATGATTTCACCAACTTTAGAGTGTAATGTTGCTGTTTGGGCATAAACAACATCTGCAAACTTACAACGCTCAGTTCAAATCAAAGGGAGATATTTTCATTTAAAGAAATTGCTTTTTAAGGACTACAACAAACAGCTGGTAGGGACTACACGACATTTCTCCCGGGTTAGTGACATCACGAACCCTAGAATTTACATAAACCCCGCCCCTAAACTTTTGAGCTAAAACTTCACATACACACTCTGGGGACATCAAAGACTTATTTTACATCTTCTGAAAAGGGCATTATACCACCCCTTTAAACAGGACAAAACTTCACCAAAACATCCTGAATTAACAAGGCCAAGATATAGGTCAAACATTTCCATCACACGTTTCAAAAAGAAAACATTCCAGGCATATAGCACAAAATATATTGTGAAGGAAGAGGGGGAACAAAAAAAATTCAACACATTTTTCCCCAATTTTATATTTTATTGTCATAGAAGATGCTTTAATAATGCGAACACGCTCATGCACTTTGCAAGAACGTTGTGAACAGAAACCAAAATGGGAATAAGCAACGGGAGACATGTATAACCAAGATTTTAACATTTTGGTTTCAATTGGTTAATCATTCAAACTTTACTGTTCATAAATCATTTTATGTTAACAAGCAAATCTTGGTCCACATAGGGTTACTGTATATGCTGCCATTATATTTCTCTGATGGAAGCAAAAAGAAAAATTATATATAAAAAAACAATAAAAACAAAGGTTGGAAGAGAGCTAGATCTCTTGCCATTTAACGTGTGCAGATTGATGAGGAACAGGTCATGGGGGAGAACCTAAAACAATGGCATCGCTGAGCTCTCAATATGAGAAAGCTGACACATGTGGACTTGATTTCATTTTCATTTGCTTAAAAACAGATTTCTTTAAGAGAAGTTTTTTAAGCAGGTCTTCAAGAGGCGAAGGGGAGAAAGAACAGGAGGGCTATGAAGTGTGCTGCGGCCGTAGCGGCATCTACCTCCGCCTCGGTCAGTCGTTTCAGATCCACTAAACGTTCTTTTCAGTCCTTCTCGGCAACAAGTTTTAACACTTTTCCAATGGCAATGGTTTTCCCTGAAATACAAAGAAAAGTAAATATTCACGGAACTCAAATTCACAGAACAGAAATAAACTACAAAACCGAGTTGATGGCAAGTTAAAATTACATTGGGATGAAAATATCCTCTCACCTTCATCTCGTAAGGTGAAGCGTCCCATCTGAGGGAAATCTTTGAAGGTCTCAAGGCAGATGGTCCCAGCTGTTCTCAAACGAGCAATGCACACCTGGTCCTGTTTGACGAAGCGGGGCCGTGTTTTGCTCTTGTCCCCCGTCTTTTTGTCTACCAGACAAATTAAGGCCTGTAAAGGGGCCAGAGGTACATTTAAACCACTTTGGTAAAGAACTAGCTGTAAATGAGGGTACTCAGGCTTACAAGCACAGATTTACACCACAAGAGAATTTCCACACAAATATTAAGTCAATGTAAGAACTGGAAAAAAAGTGGAGTAACATTCTCAACCATTACCGAAATTTGCACTTCTTCAATGCAGGTGTGGATATGAAGAACTGCATTGTAACCTGGGCAGATGATTGACTTGTGTTCAATGATGACTATCTGAAAATGCCAGAGACAGAAGCACAATTATTATGTGGAATTGCAAAGCAAAACACAAAGAAAATGGAGCAATCAGAAATACTGTTGATAGAACTAAGGATGGACCAAAATTTAAGTCACCGAAAATTATCAGCATTTTCAGTTTAGCCAAAAAAGAAAAAAGGCAGAAAATATATGCCGCCCCACCCCTCAGTGTTCAGCGCTCAGGTTTCACTCTCGCAGCCTTTTTTGTAACTTGGCGAGCGGCTCCGCTTCCGAAGGCACACAACTTTAAAGCGACTCAGTTCGAGCCGGTAAGTCTGTACCGGCACCCAGTTTGCTCTGCTCCGTGTCTGTGCTCTCTGCTCAGTCGCTCACGGCCCAAGCGAACGCTCCACTCATTTACCGCTCACACTCACCGGAAAAGCAATATCTGCTCAAATAACGTGCCAACATGAAATTTTTCTGTGGTAGACTTGTTTCTGTTTGCAATAGCCGCACTGTGCTGTAACAGTGGGGCTATTGCAAACAGTGGTTTAGCTGATTAGTTAAATCTGATTCCGTTGCATAGAACTGAATAAAGAATAATGTTGATATTTTAATATTGGGTCTATTTTGGTGTGTTATTTTAAATAAAATGTTTGGCTTGTATTTTTTTATTCAGATTCAATAAAATGATTGAATTTAATTAAATTCTAATATTAATAAAATTAAACAAAAAAACTACATTTAAAATAAGAGCTTATAAAGAGTAATTATATAAAAAAAAAAAAAAAAAAAAAGGTCATTTTTGGTTTCGTTTTCAGCCAAGTGCATCCAGAATTTTCAGTTTCGGCCCAGATTTTTTATTTCGGTGCATCCCTAGATAGAACTAAATTTGTATTGAAGCTAAATCATTCCTTTAATTGCACGAGCTTAATGAGCTTTCACTGACCTGGGCATCAAAGGTACGCCCAGTGTGGCAAAGGTTCTCAGCATTGCAGAGGATGAAGCCCGGCAGGATCTCCTCCTCTTCAATGCCTTTGAGTCGCAACTTCAAGTTCTCTCCTGGTCCGGCATCATCGGTTTCGACGTCATCAGAAAGCAGACTCAGCAACTCCACAGTGTGCTGCACACAGATGAGGTAGGCACTGATACGTCATTCAGCCAATTCCTGCCATAAAACCTGAAGCTTTAAAGTGTTACGTTACCATAATCTTACCCTGTTGGGCATCATAACAAGTTGCTGAGCTTTACTGATTGATCCCGACTCCAATTTCCCCAATATCACAGTGCCCATGTCCTGCAAAAACACACATCGATGCATGATATATGAACTTCAAAGCATTCATACAAAGTAGTACAATGCAAAATAATTCATAAATAAAGAAAACAAAAAAACATTTCACCATTTAACCCCCCACCCCACCCCCAAATGTTTATTTTGTCGTCAAAGAACACAATTTAAAACTAAACACGTTCATGCACTTTACTTGCCTTATATTTGTCTACAATGGGTAACCTGACTGGTCCATCACTTGATCTGTTGAAGTTTGGCAAACTGTCCAGATGTGGAATGAATGGTAACCCTCTGTCCATAGTACACAAACACACAAAGTTTCACAAAAACAGTGAGACACAATATTCATGCACTTTTTATTGCAGTGTCACATACATACAAAATTATGTCAAAATGCCCATCTTGGCGAGTATTCAGTTAAACAATCAGTTTTGGAACAAAAACTTTAAAGCGACAGGCGCCTAATGCTAAATACGAACCTACTTTTAGACCCACCTGAAAAACTTAAAGCAGTGTTTATTTCATATCGCTCTTTATTCTATTGCATTTGCTGCTGCTGTTGTTTGCAATTTATTTATTTGTTTTCATTTTATTACTGACTTTTTACTTGTGGTTTATGATGAAAATAAAATTGAGCATTGAAGAAAAGTAGATTTATTTGGTATATGCTGTCAATTACAGTTCTTAGAAAGAAAATCAGAATTGGCAGAAATTGGTATCGGCAGGTCACACTTACACACAAAAAAAAAAAGATCGGTCAACAAAATTGAAATTGGTGCATCTCTACTTCAAACAAAAAAAAAGAAGCAATTATCAAGCTCAGCACACTTACGTATACCAAGGGCAGAAATCCGCCGGCTCCTTTAGGTTGGCCCCAGTAAGTCCCGAACATGGCATAAAATGAATATCTTTCCTGGGGTTAAACCCAACTTTCTTCAAAAATGGAACAAGTTTCTCCTTACATTCTTCGTACCTACATACAAACATTTTTTGTAAAAAAAAAAAAGATAAAACAAAGTAATATACAACAACAACAGCCGCCTCTGTATATAGATGTCCATTCACTGACCTCTCCAGACTCCAGTTGACTGTTGGGTCATCCATTTTGTTTACAAGTACAATCAAATGCTTTACTCCAGCAGTTTTGGCCAACATGGCATGCTCTCGCGTCTGGCCTCCTTTCTCAAAGCCTGTTTCAAACTCTCCTTTTCTTGCAGAGATTACCTTCAGAGAGAGAAAATGACAATTAATACAGGGACTGAAGTGAAAGAGAACAGAAACGGCTGTCTGTTTGTTTTTCCAGAGTGACAGTCAACGCCTTTTGAGTCTGACATCTGTATTCAAACAGCGCCCTCTTCTGTATCAGAACCACATCGCCCTGCTCATAGCTCAGGGTTTTCCATGGATTTTCTGAATTGCAGGTAGCATGAGTGGAAATTTCTCAGGGCAGTCCTTCAGTGCCTATTCAACATGACTCACCAGCACTGCCAAATCAGCCTGTGAAGCACCACCAATCATGTTGGGCACAAAGCTTTTGTGGCCTGGTGCGTCCAGAATGGTAAAGTGCTTTTTCTCTGTTTCGAAGTACGCACGTCCGACTTCCACAGTCTTTCCTTTGTCTCTTTCCTCCTGGTTTGTGTCAAGAGCCCAAGAGAGGTACCTGAGAAAAAAAAATTACTATGAAAAAAAATCGCTCCACCTCTAGGCACTGAAGTGTTACAAGTTTTAGCTATGTTTGGAGGGAATCAGTTTGACTACCCACCAGATGATCTGGTAAATTAACTCAACTAAGCTAATTACCAAGTTTCCCTGTTCTTCTCCTTGGCTTCTTTTTCATACTTCTCCAGAGTTCGTTTGTCCACCATTCCTGTTAAATACCTGTGGAGGAGGGGAAGAAAGCAGGGCTTTCAGAAACAGGATGGTTAACACACCTATTTCTGCTAAAACAGTGTAAAAATCAACAACTCACATGATTTGTCCTCCAATAGTTGACTTGCCAGCATCTGGAGGAATACGAGATAAGAAAAAGTCAGTGTGAGGCCAGGACAGATAAAGATAGCCAATTCACAGTTCTCCAAAGACATTTTAAAAAAATGTTCCCCATGATGCTTCTGAAATGCATGAACTGAGCTGTGTTGATGGGAACTGATTATTAATAAAGTGGTTATATAACAAATCCAACCAATTTAGAGCCAAGTGCAAAAACCATTCAAGCAAGTTACTAGAATTACTCACTTTAAGAAATTGAAATGGACGCTAAAGACAAAAAGTTAATTCAACAAACTAAGGAATTTGTATTAAGTTACTGTGCAATCATGTTTGTTTGTTTTATCATTTTCCACTGCTATGTTCATGGCGTGAAACAAGTGAATATAAAAAAAACTATATAAACAAAAAATAAAAACAATTCATTAAAGCTTTTTAAAGTTTATCGTTGATGTAAAAAGAATTTGGTCTGAATTCATTAATCTTTTCATAAGAATTAACCGAAAAGTAAAGAGTCCTAGAGGAGTAAAAACCTTCACAGTCCATCGAAACATGCTTCAGAGACACTAGACTCCAGTATCAATCAATCAAGTAAATGCAATATGCAAAAACTAACCGACATGGCCAATAAAGACCACGTTAACGTGTTCCTTCTTGGGGGCATTTGGCTGTGTGGGGGCTACTTTAGGTGTTGGCACTTCTTCTTCCTCCATTCCTTCCTCTTGAGGGGAGTCTTCTTCAGCTTGACCCTCGTCTCCTCCAGGGCCTCCTGGCTCTGCCTCAGCCTCACTGGGCTCACTCCCTTTCTGCTCCCAGGTGTCATCTGTTGTCATCTCTGCATCACCGTTCTCCATGGGTGGAGCTGATGTCAAAAACCAACAATATAATTTAACACCGTTTGACCACTTACAGTTTATCGTATGTCAACAACTTCAGCCATTTCCTTTTTGACTAATACTGCTGTTTGATATCAACCTAATTGTGCCTAAACACCAACATGGCAAACTGAAAAAATGCAGTCTGATTTTTGCATGCAATTTGTCTCTTTAGACCAAAGCTTTAAACTGCAGATGGGGATGAAAAAAATCTAATTCACTAAGAGTGCTCCGATCTGTAATTAATTTTTGGGGCCGAGAACCGATCACTTAAAGCAGTATCGGCTGATGATCACTGATGCCAATAAGACTTGGCTACAATACTTAATACAATGCCACATGTGCAATATGTGGCATTGTATTAAGTATTGTATCCTAATTCCCTCTCTAAGAGGAGATTAGGACATAATGCATGGATCAATATACTAATACACATACGATTTATTTCCCAACTGTTTATGTTCACCTAATATATTACCAATTGTTTAAGTGAATACTCACTAAGCCGGGCATTGTCATATTTCTGTGTGTATTTGATCATTTAGGTCATTTAGCCCATGGTCCACTCAGTCTTAGAGCGCACACAGAGAAAGCAGCTTGGGGAACAGTAACTCTTTCGCGGCTTAATGCAGTTTGATTCACTTTTCATTAGAGCACATCCTGCAGTTTAGCAACAGTAGAATGTATTTTAAGACAATCACTGATATACCTGATTTGGATGTTAAATTTGGGATTTTAGGGATGAACGAAAGCGGCGCACCGCTATGAAGGAAAGAAATACAGTAGAATCGCACAACCCTAGTTTCTTGCTGTCATTGCTGTAGGGTTGTTGTCGTTGCAATGTCTCCGCAATGAGTTTCAAATGTATTGTCAGATGCCTGGTAGAACTGCCAGACAAGACTGGCGAAAGTAGGGAAACAATTTCAGCTGCGCATAGAAAAATTGTCTTGCGTCATCTGATCGACCTTTATAGAGACCATCGATGAAACTATTTAAAACAATTATCGGTCGATGTTGACCGGCCGCCGATCAATCTAAGCACCCTTAACTCACTCTTTGACAGTAGGTGGCGCTGGAATAGAAACGCAAAAATACTGCGATTCTAAAAGTGCTATGCTACTTTCCATTTCTGATACCCGCTTGTCAGGAAGTCAAACAATATTTATAATTTTCCCTCACAGGTATTCAGAATTTTTTTTAATCGCTATGGTGTTTATCAAAAAATACAAGACTACAGATTCACTATTCACCATCACTTAGCAAAATACTGTTTATGTGAGCGTTACAAAGTCGTGGATTTATGTTACAGCAGCGGCTCTGGGCATGTGACCTAGGGCTGCAGCTATCGATTCTTTTTGTAATCGATTAATCTAGCACTTGATCGATTAATCGGATAAAAAAAATTGTGTGTTTTTAAACAACCAAAACAAATAATGCATAACGAAAATGATGTGGCTGTAAAATGATCAATCATTTGGCTTTTATTTATAAAAAAAAAAAAACTGGTATTTATTCCAACTCCAACATTTGGCTCCAAAACAAAGCCTATTTATTGCATTTTTTTACCCATTTAGTATAAGTGCCAACAATGTTCTATGCTCAATTACTTTAGTAGCCGATTAAAATGTCTTCCCCAAAAGTACGAGTGGATTCGGAGAAGCAGGCTGGGGAATTTCATTTTTTGTTGTTGTCTGTAACTATTTGGAAGACGTGACATACAAACAAGGTCTCGCAAAGACTGCAATACAATATTTGTTCCTCCATCACGTCGCGGTGTATACAGTGAATGCATGCTGAAATTATTGTTGCGTGGCTACATAAAAGTTTAAGCATATGTGATGCATTGCCACAATTGATCTGACTGGCGCGTGAGAGAGACGAGGGTGCGTGCGTGTGTGTGAAGGGGTTCTTTTTTTAGGCTATACTCTCTTGCAATTGAACGTGAATACGTTTACTACTTAAAAACATCAAAGCTAAACATCATATCTAGTCAAACCGCATCACGACATCACTACAAATACAGTATGGGATTAAAATCAGCGAACATCAATGTATCATAGGCTTATGGTGTGTTCACACCAAACGCAAATTTAATTATTTGCGTGAGTAGATTATACAAAGTCAATGCAAAGACGCGAATAGACGCATCATTCGCGCCGGGCGTCGCGACTGACGCGAATTGGGCTACGCGTTTGCCGCGAACGTCTTCCGTGCAAGTCGAAAAATTTGAACTCGAGCCAATGTTCAAGCGTCTAACTATCCGCGTTCGGTGTGAACACCATTAGTTTACCTTGTTTTAGCGACGCTTGGTGAAACCGCATGGAGTGGATGTTTTCGGTTCAGATGCTGAATCATTGAAGTCGTACTGTTGTGGTATGCCAGGTCTACTTTGCAGTAGACACATTGCACCTTGTTCTCTTCCTTTTTAAGTATGTAATGATCCCAAACTTTAGACATTCTCTGCCGTTTATGGACATCTTTACTCTCCGCCATCGCGCCAACTAAATTCAAAATGTATCACGCGCTATAGTATAGATCCCTGCGCGTATAGTGCGCGTCATAGGAATTTAACGAGGCTTCGAGGCAGAGTTTTTGCCTCGAGGAATTTTTGTAATCGAGTCGATCGATGAATCGTTTCAGCCCTAATGTGACCAAAAGCACGATTCTTATTGGTTGACCAGTTTTCTTTGCAGTGCGGTGGAAAAGAGATTAGATTCCCTCTCTGTAAAACTTATGTTGCATTGATGACACGTGAATGTTTGTGTCTAAACAGATGCATCAACAGCCGTTCATTTAAATTATAATGTTTATTGCCATATTCGTCTTTATATTTGTCTTGGTGTAAACATAACTTGGACCAGTTGGAATGTGAACAAGCACAAGTTACTATATGCCGACTCATCTGTATGATTATCATCATCATTATGAGGATGTGAAAAACAATGTGGTGGTGTCTCTCAGGCTTAAAAAAAATTTTTGTTTGGTTCCGGTTTCCGACCGACCCTGTCAATTTATGTGCGACCCAAATTTATTTTATGAGCTTGGGGAAGAAATAATAAAAATTAAATAAATACACAAATAAAAAACTTTGAGGCGAACTATAATTTACGTTTTTGTACAGCACGCGATGCAAGATGCCATCTGTTGTCCTCCAGCAAAACAAACGAGGCAGCTACATGGTCGTTCACACATCGTTCGTCAAACTGAACTATAATACATATAGGCTACAAGTTTTTTTTGTTTTTTTTTTGTCATTAAGGACACTTTTATTCATATACGCACACATACAAATGCATGCATTCATAGGCACGCACACACCACATGATGAGTTACAGAGTAACCTCCATCCGCCTCCCAAGTTTCATTAAAAATCATCCCAAATCCCAATACCCTCTTCTGCTGTCTACCACTTCTTTCGCCATGTATTTGTTCGTTTCTTTTATTATTTTATGCAATCCAAAACACTCTAACCTGCCGCGCTTCGTATCGATCGTATCGTATCGTATTCGATCTCCAGAGCCCGTCTAACTTGTCCGCGACAAATGGATTTTTGAAGGACAAGTAAAAGAGAATTTTACTTGCCCGAACGGACAAGTAGCCTGATTAGAACATCAATAACAAACAAACAAATAACTAGGGAATCACTAAACCGAGAGAATGATTTTATTACATTTATTGTAAGTTGCGATCAATTGTGGATAATAAATGCATTAGCCTGCTGACGGTGAGGTTGCGCTGTTGACGCTCGCGCAGCCTCTCGAGGAGAAATCTACACACATGAGCGCAGCACACACACACTCAGTTAACAACATACTGCCTATAAACAAATCTAAATGTGGAGTTTCTATATTTTAACATATGTGTTAAGCAGCCTCAATTATTTTTCCTGAATACCATATCACGATTGAAAGTGTGACATTGATTTCCTACAACAGTTCAATAAACAGTTACAATTAAGTCACTTACATTTTAGATGAAATATTGGCTGTTTTTGTTCTGTTTCTGCAGCGAAAATAGTTCCAAACAAAAATCACAGCAGAACCACGGCGCATCTCACAGGAACACTCAACCTGTTTTCATTATTGAATGATTCAGCATTTTGACCGAATCGGTTGAGTCAAAGATTCAATGACCCATTAATTAACATCTGTCTCATTCTTGAATGAATCAACCGTTTAAACGAATCGTTTGAATTAATGAATCAATGACTCACTCATTAATACGGCCGCCTGCCGCCACCTATTGGCAGTTTAGTGTTATGTTTATAAGTAGCCTAGTATACTTCTTTCCGATGTTTCTTATTTGTACATTTAAATCAATTTCATAACATTATTTTATGCAATTGTAATTTTTCAGTGTAAATTATTTAATTTGATCAGCCCTACTTAGGGTAACAGTATGCTTCATCTTTCATTTTAAATTCCTAAATTTGATCAATAAATTCAATTATTTAGAATAAGACGACACTATAGGGCATTTAATAAGATTGGGGGAGGGGATGCCCTTCAAAGGTGCAGATATTACAATATGCCAATTTAAATATCAAAGCTGATTGAACACTGATGAGAACATTGCTTCAGAATAAATAAATTAAAAAATTAAAACAAATCCGGACAAGCAACTTTTTTACTCTGACAAGTGAATGACATATTTACTTGTTCGGAGGGCAAGCACATGAAAAGGCTTAAGGTCGAGCCCTCAATAATTTCCTACCTATTACTTGCTGCTGCCACTAAAAAAAAAAAAAAAAAAAAAAAAAAAAAAAAAAAAAAAAAATCCCTACCGACCCATGACCTCAACTGACAACAAACCGGAACCAAACTTTTTTTTTTTTTATGCCTCAGCATTTACTTACCCTCAGGCACTGATACTTCCACATTGGCATCCGTATCAGGACCTGCAAGAATATAAAATGCTTATTTTTATAGCTGTAATTATACAGAACAGTCTAGTTACTAAGAATACCTATCTTAAAATGGAAATTGCATGTTAACATTAAACACATTTGAGGACAACAAACTGCACTCTGCATGTAATAATAGTATGTGAACAGCATATCTTCCACTTGTGGTAAGACAGAGACAAGTTATAGGCCCGGTTTCACAGACAGGGCTTAGACTAAACCAGGATTAGTCCTTAGTTCAATTAGGGCATTTAAATAGCTTTTATAAACGTGCCTTGCTGTGCATATTGAGACAAAACAATGGCACTGACATTTTATGATTTGTCGTGCAAACTGCTTTCAATTAAAACATCTTAAACATTTATTTTAGTCTGGGACTAACTTAAGCCTGGTCTGTGAATCCGGGGACAGGATCTTAATCCTTCAACAAACTCCCAAATTTAATACTCTCAAATCTCTTATTTCATTTTCATATTGCTTAGAATACTTTATTATGGCCCAGTCTCAACAGAGTTTTTTTTTTATGTAAATAAGCTTGGAAAAGTTAAACAAGCAGATCAGATCATATCACCGCGTTTACCTCCATTACACGCTACATTGATCTTTCCAAGAAGACCTCCAGTGTGTACCTTATAAACACACTGTTTTCAAATACAACAGGTAACACGAAGGCTTCAGGTAAGAGTTTGAAACTTGGCTGTAGTGGCAACATTTAGCTGCTTGACAATCTATATTTTCTGGTAGGTAATACTCTGTATAACAGTATTTAATCTAACACTAGGAGGTGAAACACTTCTCGTGTCATAATCTAAGGAGATTAAGGGCAACAATTGATTTTCATTGTTCCACCATAACAGCACAGCGAATAGGGGTAACGTTACATCATGTTTGCACTAAGACAGCATGGGGGGTTGGGGGCAAACCTCACCATTAAACATACCCCAGCCAAAAGAGACCCCTCAAACAATCGAGCAATGAAAGAATATGTTTAATTAAGAAGCGCCAGGCCTCCGATCATCAGTATTGATTATTGCCATGCTAACAAACGGTATGTTCACGTGTATCAATAAAATCGCAATAACATGACTAAAGCTTCAGCTAACTGTCTAGTTAACCAAAGAACTACTTTAACACACTTTTACCCCTTTATTTAAAGCCAGATACATATTATTATAAGGCTAAAAATGCTTCACCACCACCTACATACAAAGTCTCCACCCAAATGATTCTCTTTCTAGCACGAACAGCTGTTACAGTGTTATTATCGTGTTAACGAACGCTTATTATTCACGTCAAGCGAGTTTTTCTGATTGTTAACTTCCATATTAACGTTAAGTTACATGTTGGCCACGTTTCCGCTTCGAGCCGTTGACGGTAACTCTCATGTAGCATCCATGCTAAGCTCATGCGAACAAGCGTGTGTGAGGCTAACAGCTAAAGCGGTTAACAGACGTGAAAACACCGGGAACTCACCCGCTGACTCCACAGTTTCCGTGGAGCCCTTCGGCAGGAAGGTCGGGATGAATTCTGCGGCGTGCACGTTGGGGACAAACGGCTTGGCCTCCACGTTAAGGGTGGTAGTAAGAGCATTGGAAAGTTGCACGTCGACCTGGGCCTCGCCATCGTCCTCCTGATCCCAGGAATCAGGGGCAGTGTCTATCGCTTCCATCGCCACACAGCTGTTCCACGCGCGCTTTAAAGCCACTGACTTGATCACTTTTTTGTCCGGCCTTAGCCGCTGTTAAGGTCACCCCGTGCGTTGTTAAAACTTTCTGTTAGTGGCGTATGGCCTTCCCCCCGTTTGGTTGAAATCAAACAGCCGGTGTCTCTCAGCGAGGGGCGAGAGAAAGGGAGGTTTGACTAAGCGCTCGGAATGAGTCCTCGTGTGCGCTGACGTCTCCCCTGACCTCGCGGAGCAACAGCGAGTTGAATTCTGGGAAATGTAGTAGTTTAGCTTCTGACAAAACACGAAAGGCTTCTGGGCGGTGTCGATGACAAAACTACATGTCCGCATTATGTATGAACCCGACTACATCTTTTACCAGCAACCAATTTCCGTTCACCACACTTAGGAAACTATATTTAAAAATGTATTCGAAGCTTAACTTTAAAGTCACTTTCATAGGCTTTTAATGTAATAAAACAGCCGTTTTAGCCGGTTACATTAATTATATAAAAATCCCCATTACAACTTAAGGGCAGTTAAAAAAACACTCAAGTCGTATTTTAGCATTTTCTTTATTGTCATTTACATAACTGCTCATTGTAAAATACAATTTTAATTATAAAAAACACTCTTCTTACGTTTGACACAATAAGTCAGTACTCATTTCCCCCAAAGAAAATCCCAATTATTTATTGCACCAGTTAAGACAGAATCATTTTGAAAAAAGATGAGCAGACTACAATTACATTTAGTAAGGAAGCAAAGTTACAGAAAGAGCACTTTATGCCCCTCAAAAATATGGATGGATGTGATATAACTGTAGTGAATTTCTTCTCATGTATAATTCACACAATATTCATACACTAAATGAAACTACATTTCCCCAGTAGCAATGCTTTTTTGTGTGCTAAAACCATTAACATTGGTGTAAACAACAAATAAGGATCTTCATTTTAGAACATTATGTGTAGCCTTCATAAACATCCAAAAAAAATGTAACAATTACTCAAAGAGACATCTCTGAAACATTCTTCACAGTGAGAGCAGTCTAATAATCATTTCACTATTGGTAAAACCAAAAGTGCTGGATGGGTATCTGTTTGATTTGAACTTATTTTAGACACAGCAAATGTTACTCATGTCTCTAAATAGCCTAATGTTCTCCAAGATAATTATTTATAGGATAAATAAATATTCTGCTGTTCTGATTAAAGTGTGACATTCTGTACATAAAAGTGCAATAAGGCTATCATTTGATTAGAAACAGCTGCAAGAAACAGAGTCTTCAAGCATCAACTTTCCTTCTTAAACATCTGCCTTTAGAGAGCACAGAAAGCAAGACCAGCTTTTGGCAAACAAGACATTTTGACATTAATAATCATGACGGTAAGGCCACAATAGCCCTTTCGTTGTGTAAATAATGTGTGGAAACGGATCAGAAAACCTGTCAGACAGGCCTGTAGATGACAAAGATAAGCGTTCAAAATCAAAACGTAAGTACTGCCACCCATAATGGTAGAATATATTGGCAGTGCACATAAAGAACTGTGAGCAGACCCTATAACATATGATTAACCAAACTTTAAAAAAGTGCAATTGATTATCTAATAAGGGATGTGAGATTTAGACATATTTAGACATTATTTTCATGAAATTCCAGTGTTTTGTTATTTGCATTTAAAGCTGCTTCTTTTCTTAATTTCAAAAGTGGTTTCCTCAAAAGCATCAAGGTCATGGACACATATTCCTCTGTTATATAGAGCAAACCTCATGAGCAACCATTTAGAAGTGGTCTTATCTAAGGTTGTCTACACTCTCTGTCTCTTGTCCCTCTGGCACACGCTGGTCGGATGAAGCTGCATCCTCCGGTATGTGTGCAGGATTCTCCTGAGGGACCTCCGCCTCCTCCACATCAGTGACCTGCACCTGTGCTGTTTCCCTGAACGATTCTTCGAGCTGGCTGACAGAGCTGGTATCACTGATAGAGTCTGAGCCTGCTCCATGCCGCCGGAAGAGTTTTTGGCCTGTGAATCACATGGTATGATTAACCTGAGAGTTCTGTGAACATCATTGAAAGACATTGATGAATAATTCTAATTTCAAATAATGATAATTTCATTATTTTGTGGACGCTGAGTTATTCGGTGTAATTAGGGTCATACTGATCTTAGATCAAGATGTTACCTGGAAACCGTTTGGTGCTGGACTTGGGGGAATCAGGGGAAGCTTCTGTATTCATCTGGGCTTTTATGGAATAAACAGGCTCGGTGCTGTCCAGACAACCTATGGAGAAAAAAATAGATACTGTATACAAACCTGAAAACTACAAGTTCTCTTGACAATTTCATTAGAAAACATTTTTAGCACATATATACCTTCAGCTAGGTTAAAAGTTCTTCCTTTGACAGAGGCCTGAACCGGGGAGAACCAGTTAAGCACAGAGCCCACTAGAGGAATTTGTCGAAGTACGCCCTAAAAAATAAATGGAGAAAAATTACACATCAACATAATCTCTATTGGAATGATTTATTGTCTATTTAATCAGAAAAGGAATTTCACGAAACTACTTTCCTTTATTTTTTGATTGAATACATGTTATAATTATTAACATTTATTATTATATTTATTTATTAAACATTATATAATCAGAATTACAATTTGAGAAGTTGAACTGAATTTCTAAATGTCTATTTGGTTTGTCTCTTTTGTTTATTGTAAAACACGATGATCATGTTCTCCATCATGATTTGAGAATGATTTAAAGAGCATCTTCAACGGAAACAAGAACATTTGACCATCTGAAAAAGGAGTCACATGATCAATATCACATAGGCCCTGTTTACACCTGGTATTAAGATGCGTTTTGGTCGATCGGATCACAAGTGGACGACACTAAATACATGTGTAAACGGGGGTCCAAAACGTTTTGAGCATGTCCACTTTCGACCAATTCCAGAGTTAGTTGAAAATCCATTCGACTGGATTGCTTTCGTAGTGTAGACGCTCATGTGGCCGAATGTGTTTAAACAGCCACAAAAGACGTCTGCTCTCCGGCCACTGACCTAATGCGTAAACCTTATGGGAAGCGCGCTAGCCAGACGGGATTTAAACTTTGGCTGAAGACCCAAGTTTGGTTTGAAGAAGCACAACGTACAAAGCACAATGTTCTCTCACCATTCCTGATTTCTAACACGCATTCACTTTGTTCGCTGTGGTCTTGCACCTGTCAGAGCAGAAACAAAAGCTGCTGCTCTCTGTGTGTTTTCCCGTCCTCTCATTTCGCGTTCATATGTAAATTGCATGAGCTCATTTCATCCATTAGATTGAAAGATCTGAAAAAGTCCATAAAGTCCATACCCACCCATAGGCCCTCCCCTTGAGGAAATCAGGACAGTATTGGTTGAAACTGGACAAAAGAGACGAATTAAAACACCAGGTATAAACAGGAATGTGTCTCCCTCGTCTACTTCTGATCGACCAAAATGCATCTTAATACACGGTGTAAACAGGGTAATATTGACTTATTTTTCCTAGAAATTAAGTGCCGAAACTTGCAATAAACTTTCTTTGGTTTAAAGCTGCCGTCGGCGAATTTTTTTTGATAATATTCAGCGAGATCGACACTATAATCTGACAGAACAACATAAATAAAGTGGCTTTAGAAAAAAAACCGAGCTTCTAACTCAACCTGGAGCGTGTGTTTTTTTTTTTGCAAAAATCCACATCTCCCGGATCATTGGGTCCAATCAGCGCAGGGGGGTGTGAGATCTGACTGTCAATCACAGATCGGGCACACGCCACCCCTCGCGCACATTACAATCACATGCACACGCCTGAAGTTCGCGGAAGTTCGCGCAGTAACGAAGAGTGATGGCGGAAAATCAAGTAAGCTCATTTAGAGTATAAATGTTGTTAGCAATTGCAATCTATCGGTAGATTAGCCAGGACAGCATACCTCCAAATACTCCATGGTGTTGATGGATGCTGATGAGACGGGCGCGTTCACAGATAACCTGGTGCACACGCACTGACGAGCATGAACTCGGTGGGAGGGTATTCGTTGATAGTGGGGGAGGGCCATGAGAGTTGTAAACATTCAAAATTTTGCCTAAGTCCACTCAATCTGCCAGACTTGCCGACTGCAGCTTTAACTATTTCAGAATCCTGAAATTTGTTTATTTTCAGGGTTAAAGAAGTTTTTTTGGTCTCAGAATTTTGGACTCCACGGTCTACTTACACATATGCACTCACCTCCTCAATAAGTTTCTCTTCATTTGCTTTCTGAAGCTGCAGCTCAGCTTCCTGAATGCCTCTTCTCACGACCTCAGTCATGTTCTCAAACAACTAGGCACAAACAGATGCATTATTTCTAATTATTTATCTAATATTCGGTGTCTACTCAAATTATTAAACAAAAAAAAATGAATGCATACCTTTCCACTTTCCTCAATGTCTCTTCCAACAGATCCTATAGTTTCCACCAACTCTGCCACATCCAGGTCTTCAGTTGCCATTCCAATAAATATGCCATTAGTTTCTTCACAAAACTCAGGACCTGGACACAAGACAGCAGTTTTGAGGTCACAGAATTCATGTGAATTTAAAAGCAATGCTACAACTGTCAATCATAGGAGCATTAGTCATTTACCACAAGAGAACTCCAGGTCTGTATCAAGCTCCATCAGTTTCTTAAGCAATTCACTGTTGATCTTCTCCACCCTTTGTTGTCTCTTATCTTCATCAAGGTCTGTGTTTCTGGGCTCATACCTGATAAAAAAAAAAAAAAAAAAAAAAAACCTGTCAGGCACTGTGGAAACGTGCAATAAGGAAAGTTTCCTTCTTTCTCGGAACGAGGGAATATCTGAAATTAGGGTCAAGGTTGACTCCAGAGTCTCACCTCACAACTCCAAGACCAGGCCAGCTCAGGTCCTCAATGTATGAGAGTGAAGCTTGCTGTAGCACCTCATCCTTGAAGTCCTGTCTGAAGCGTAGGGTGCAGCACAGGACTGGAATCATCTCTCCCAGCTTCTCCACCAGTGCCGCCACATCATTCTCCTGAGTGCCAAGGGCTACACACACATATACCACCACCATTGTTAGCATGAACATGGCAACATGAATTAGGTCTCATTACTACAAAATTAGCCTGTTAAAAATGTGTGAGAAATTTTGGCCAAAGAAAACAGCTTTTACTTGCCATGCTCAGAATGACACATATGTTTGTTTGCCCAGCCATTCAAAGGTAGACATGTATTTTGACAAAATTCAGTTTATTGCAAGCAACAATATATATACACACATGTATATAACTAACTATATATATATACTGCATATACTGTACATATATATATATATATATATATATACATTATATAGGCGGCCTATTCTTCTTAGTTTAACCCACATAATTATAAGAAAAGCTCCAGTTTCAGTGTGTTAGCATTCCAGATTTTTAATTATCTCCCAAATGTCTTACCTGCAGCGGTCATGAGGGGGCTGAAACGAACACATGTGCCCTCATCTTCCAGCTCAACCACATCTACGCCACTGAGGGGAACCTGCTGCGCCAACTGCTCACCCAACTGTCAAATCAGATCAAAGAAGTCGGGTCACTCGTTTGTAACAAAACCATCTACGGTGTATATACAGGTCGCACTGCATTCTATTATACTGCCCTACAAAGGCTAAGTGCAGTAACTACGCCACCATTGAAACTGAGAAAAATGCCTCTAAAGTTTTCATACTGGCCAGTCCAACATGTAGCAGGTCCAATAGTGTTGATACTTTCAATTGATACCTTTTTAGGAAGGAAAATTATATATATATAAAAAAAGACCAATGATATGACCTTTGACCCCAAAAATGTAGATACTGCACTCTGCCTTTGAATTACCTTGATCAACTAGAGCACTATTACAAAAGCAAAGTGCAGTATCTACAATTTAGATGTGTTCAGACTTCCACATTTTTGTATTCCTTATGTCTTTTAATCTGTTTTGTGGCTTGTTTATAGATGTTTATAATAGGTTGAGAGTATTGAAATTGCTTGTAACCTTCAATAATAATTTTTTGTCCTAATGTCCCTGTCACATCGCAGTCCTAAACATTTTTTTGTCATCAACATTGTCATTTTTCCAAACATCCTTAACATTTTACACACAATCAATGGTATTTTGGTTTGTGGATTTTCATTTTAATAGAAAATTCATTCATTAAATACCAAAACAGAACAATAAACAGAACAGCCTAGATATAACCGTTAATTATTAACGTCAAAATAAGTGACTGCCAATGTAATCATTGAGAGTAGAAGATATGAACGGAAAAAGTCGACTGATCTCGATGGTTATTTCGCAACTTCCATGACTTTCAGCTTGAACTTCATTGGCTATCAATTAAACAACGCGATATTTTACCTAAACCATGTGATGTAGCGTGTGTAATGAGAAGTAAACAACCAAGATAAAGTGACATTTAATTCAAGACTGTCCTTGCGGCTGCAGGTGCTACACGGCTCTCCTCAGGAGATCGGCTAGCACTAGAATGCTAAACTAACAGTGACTTTGCTCCAGTCGACTAACTAAATGTAATCTTGTTAACTTCACAACAATTGGACTAGCTGCCTGAAACGAAAATAGCTTAAGAAGAAATGAAGGCAAGAAACAGAACAGTGACGGGATCGTATTTGGATTATGACAGCATTTCCAGACTGGATAGATGTTACAGTCTTCAAGGGAGCAGGTAGGCTAAAATGGTTTAATATGCTAGCGGCTCGCTATTAAACCGGCTTATGATAATTAATAGATTTAGATGTTATTTGACTGGTTAGTTGTTCATATGTTATCAATCTTCCTACCGTTGTTTGGATACTTGCGTTTCAAAGCAAGTTCCACCATGGTTTTTCCTCGGGATTGTGCCATGATATTTGTGTCAGTTTTACCATATATTTCTAGCAGCTATCGTGTTTGTGGTGTGTGTGATGGAATGTTTTGGATGGGGCTACTAGGCAGACCGCAGTATCTGCGTCAAAGCCAGGTAAACACAGGCAGAACGTAGTATCTACACTTACTGCGGTTAGCCTCGGTATTAGGTTGGATTTCGTAGTTACTGCAAATTTGACATAGTGATTTCTCTAAAACGGGACCCAGTTGGACCAAGAGCTTTTGTCACAAGACAAAGGAGGTGTTATGAAGCCCATTTTCAGTCTAAACTCAATTTTGACCAAATATGTAGTTACTGCACTTTGCCTTTGTAGGGCAGTATACATCCTCACAGCTTACTTATTTCACAACTTACTTATTTCCTATAATATATTGTTAGTGACAGAAGCATTTACCCATCTGTTAAGGGCATCAATGATATCTCTCTCTCCCGCAAAATATCCTTCTACTGAGCCGCCACTCGAGGCTGAAAATGAGAGTTTTTGGCTGTTAGAGATATATATACACACACACACACACCACTATTCAGAAGTTTGAAAGTAGTCTCTTATGTTTACCAAGGCTGCATTTACTTGGTCAAAAATAATAGTAAAAACAATAATATTATGAAATAATATTAAATCTTTTGTAACATTATAAATGTCTTTAATGTCACTTACATTTTGAATTTAATCCATCCTTGCTGATTAAAAGGGTAACGCTTTATTTTACGGTGTTCTTGTTACATGTTACATGCAGTTACTATAATAATAATAATAATAATAACTATAAATTATGCATAACTACATGCAACTAACCCTAAACCAAAACCTAACCCTTTAGTAAGTACATGTGGTTAATTAATAAAAAAATTACTCAGTACTTAAATGTATAAATACAGTGTAACAAAGACACCTTAAAATAAAGTGCAACTATGCACACAACCAATATACATTTATATACACATAGAACCATATACACACAAACGAGGAAAGGAAACTTACGAGCGCTGTTGTCTTGTGAAAACCTGAACACCACCACGGGAGAATTCAGTTCATCCTCCACCTACAAACATCAGAGAGACACAGAGGGTGGGGACGGGGTCTCAAAACACCTGTGACACATCTGAGCATTTATTACAGGAGGCCTTAATGTCATGCTGTGAGCAGAGCACTAACATGTTATTGTGACAATTGTTTTTTTTTAATGCTGTGATGCAATGTCATGGAGAGGCTTTTTGTTTGCTAGCTACAGGTTTGACAGGTCAATCTGGACAATGTGGCGCATGACATTAAGTCATGCATTAGTGCTGCTGGAACCTTTGCTATAACTAAGAAAAGCATCTAATTAATTAAATTATGCTTCTTAAATGACATTTTCATGAATAAAAGTCTAACCACCACATATGTAAATTAACAGAGAAATAGAGGATAATAAAGGAAATAAAAATAAAAACCTTAAAAATATCATCCAAGTGATTTTTTTTTCTGTCTAAGCCATTTAAACAAATGTAAGATTTGTTTTATGAACAAATGACTTCATTGAGCCTCTTAAAAACATTAAATAAACGTTGTAATGTGGTTCCTGTTTTAGCTACGTATATAGTCACATCTAACGTATGAATAACTTTATTCTGAAGAAACTCTTATAGTACGAGTGTTAGTATTACACACAGGAACATCATATTTGCTCCATCTCTCACAAAGGCCATTTTAAAGAATTCTGCTTATTTCCCAGGATGGCTCATCATTGCTCTAAAGCGAGGTCCAGCATTGATGCCCAGCAAGTCATCAAGCTCTGTGAAGTGACATTTCCTAAATGTTGTTTGCACATGCCTGTGGCACTGGCAGGCCTTTACAGGAGTAAAAGCCTTTAAACTGAGCACCAGCACTTATGGGTGGACATGGTGAGGGAGGGAGGGAACAGTGGAGAAACAGCGCAGGTGATAGGGAGGAGTGGAGTGGGATCAAGCAAGCAGAGGGTTGGTCCCACCTACAATAGAGAGTATAAGAGAGCCCAGCACGTCCCGCAGTGAGCCCCCGGAGATGGGAGGGACCCGGGAATGAGACACCACATCCTGAAACCAAGGTACCCACGCTCACTAACACACTATGTATACAGTATAAGAGCTGCACACATTGCTGACGGTCACAAACCACACCGCCAACATACATATGACAAACACTCTGCTCTTTACCATGCGCAAAGCCTCGAGGAGAGACACCTCGCTGTCAAGGATATCCTAATGGTGGTGACACAGAACAGAGGTGTTTGCTTTTAAGGTTTAAGCCTAGATTCTCTGACTGAAAGGAAAAAGTGGGCCACTGATATAATAGAAGAAATTTTTCAAAAAGCTTCAAATAAAAAGTGTACATAATATCTACCAATTCTACCTGATATATTCATTTTCAGCTGACATATTTTAGCACTGTGATATAGTATGGTTTTAAATGGCAGAAATGTCTATCAGTGATGATAATATCATCAACATTTTAAGAAAAAGGTCACTAGTAAATGAAAAGTTGGGTCATTTACTCACTTTCAAGTCATTCCCAACCCATCGACTTTCTTTCTTCCATGGAACACAATAGGTGAATTTTTAAAGCATATTGTGATTGCTCTTTCCCATATAATGAAAGTAAATGGGAACATGGGCTGCGAACTTCAAAATGGGAATGGGAAAAAAGCACAATAAAAGTATCTTAAAAGTAGTCGACTCGTGTACTATCCTTTTATGCCTTTGGAAGCCATACAACATTGTTATTTTTATTTTATTTATATACAATTATAGCATTTATTAATATTTTAAATCAGCTTTTTAGTTTTAATTTTAGTTTAAGTTTTAGTAATTTTATGTGTTTGTCATTTTTATTTTTTATTTTCTGTTTCTAGTACAATAACTTATTTTTTTTCAGGTAGTTTGCAAAGCAACATTTCTACTTTTCATTTAAGTGCTTTAAGGTTAAGTGTTTCTTATATTTATAGCTTTATTTCAATTAATTAAAACGATTTTTAATAGTTTTACTTTTAATTAACAATAACAACACTGCTATACAATAGTTTTGTGTGACAACAAACCATAATACAAGTAATTATTCACCAAACATTTTCTGTGAATGTGAATTTGAGCGAAGCTGTCAAGTGAATCTGTTCCTCACAGAAGCTATCGTATGGCTTCAGAATATAGGTCACAATCACATGGAATACTTTTATGATACTTTAAAATTTAGTGTTTGTTCCATGGAAGAAACATTTATTTGGGTTTGGAAGAACATGGGGCGAGTGAAGACAAAACTATCATTAAATAGATGGAGCAACACCAACTCCAGGTAGAGGAAATACTGATACACAGAAGCTTCAAATACTTTTCAATTCACATACTTATTTGTGAGGACTGTGGTGTAACTGTAAAATACTGTACCGACATACAGCTGAATGGATCAAGACAAGTTTACCTACCGAGGTTTTTATTGAAGCCAGTGTCTTCAAATGCTCCAAAAGCTGTTGACTCTACAAAGAAACAGAACAATTCCCAACAAGCTCAGAGTAAATCTTGCAGTGTTTATAGTACTTTACGCCCACTACAGTGCATGGGATTATCTAAATGAAGTTGGCAGGGTACTCACTAGCTGAGAGGCATGCTTAATCCTCTCAACAATCCCATCATGCCCAAGGTACTGAAGGGACAGCCAGAGAGGCAAAGCCCGAAGCTTCTCCACCGGTTGGCTGGATGTCAGACCTGCTGTGAGAGACTGCCCCCAATCGGCAGGGAGGACAAGACAAACAGCATGAGGTATTTGCACATTGTATGATCACAACTCTGGATTACAGTTCCATATGATGCGCTGTATAATGCCGATTGGTCCTTATATTAACGGTCCAACTTACCAGGGCCGGATCCTCATGTCTGTAAAGAGTGACAGCGGGCACAGCGGGCAGGCCCAGCCACGGGCCTGGAGTCAAAGTCATACTATCACACTTGGTGGCCGCCTTGATAGTGAGTGAGAGGGAGAAAATTAGAGCACATTCTTGACAACAGGAAGAAAATGCAGGCATTTGAGTGCTAAAAAACCCACAACATACCGTGACAGTGGAGGAGATCTGACCAAGAGCAAGCGTTGCCAAATTAACCCTGAAAAGAATGCCACAGAAAGTCAATTTAAACAATATCTGTTCAAAATCTGTTAATTAAATCTGTTTATTTAAACACACACACACATATATATATATATATATATATATATATATATATATATATATATATATATATATATATATATATATATATATATATATATATATATATACACGTATAACATATAACCAGCTGATACCAACCCCTCCACATGGAGCCACATGTTGTACTGAACGCAGAGCTCTTTCAGGCGACTGAGTTTGTCTGTGTGACCTGCACCGGGCGTTCCTGAGAGATTAACTAAATATTAATGATCACCTGCAAAATTGACTATCAACAAATGCATGCAAAAAACTAAGTTGCTTGAATAAATAAGGTCCTATAGCAAACCGACCAGCATTCGCTATCAACAGCAGTGGAACTTTCCCTGATTCGCGATCATCTTTGATGAGCTTGTCAAGCAATGCAACATCCTGTAAAAAGACAATTTAGTGAAAAACACACCATTTTAGCTCATCTTTTATTCATTTTATCAATACGGTCTCATTACTTTTCTGAACAAAGAGTTTCAATTCCATTTGTCTTTCTATTTAATGTGTTAATGTTAGTGTATGTCTGCACTGTTTTGCATATACACTAATGCAAATTCCTTGTTTATCTTTTACTTGGTTTAGTTTGTTCTTAAATGTACAGTATCGTTCAAAAGTTTGGGGATCAGTGAGATTTTTTTTTTAAAGAAATACTTTTATTCAGCAAGGATACATTAAACTGAAGGTGACAGTAAAGACATTTATAGAGTTACTTTACTTTTGAACTTTCTATTAATCAAAGAATCCTGATCAAATGCATCACGGCTTCCATAGAAATATTAATCAGCACAACTGTTTTCAACAGTGATAATAATAATAAATGTTTCTTGAGCAGCAAATCGTCATATTAGAATGATTTCTGAAGGATAGTGTGACACTAAAGACTGAAGTAATGAAAAATCAGCTTTGTCGTCGCTGGAATAAATGACATTTTAAAATATAAATCAAATATTTTACTGTTTTTAGTGTATTTTTGAGCATATGAGATTTCTTTCAAAAAACATTTAGAAAAATCTTACCAAGCCAAAACTTTTGAAAGCTAGTGTATTCCCTTCAGTATTCACCAAAAGACAAATTCTTACCATTTGATGCAAGGAGCCAAACATGGTGTTACAGGGCACAATACAAAGACTTGACAGAGGCAGTCCTAGCTGAAAAGAAAACACAAAAAAAGTTGTCTAAATCATAGCACATAGTATCCATCACTACACAAACGCACACACACATTTTTTAATATAGTGTGGTGGTAATGTGAAACATTTCAGATCATGCAGCATAGACAAGTGAAGTGGAGGTGACATTGTACCTGACAGCAAAGATGTTGTCCCAGGCCAGGTCTGCATGCAGCACTTTGGTAAATCACAGGATGTTTGGAGCTCAGCACTGTAAAGCCCTCTGTAGCGTACTCCTCATAATGAGTATTAATAACTAGCCGACACACCTTCAGCAGCCCCTCACGATCATCTTCATGGTAATATGCCGAGCCATTTTCATATCTATGAAAAATAATTCATTCAAATATTTTAAAGGGGTCATCGGATGCCTATATTCCCCAAGTTGGTATGATTCTTTAGGGTCTTCGTGTAAAGTTTGTTACATACTTATGTTAAAATTCCTCAATGGTTGTGTAAAACAACACCCTTTTTACCTCCTCAAAAACAGCTCTGTTCACAGCAACCCATTTCGGTGCATGTCTCTTTAAATGATAATGAGCAACTGCTCACCCCACCCCTCTCTTCCATGGTGTATACAAATGGCTAAGGGCGGAAATATGCTAATACGGGACAGTACGTCAGTGGTCGTGGGCAGAGCATGAGCAATATGACATCATATTGCATCCAATATGACGGCATATTGATTTTTGCATCCGATGACCCCTTTAATATTTACCAAATCCCAAGATGAATTTCCATTTTCATACTGTACACTACAATGTTTTCATGCCTGAATTCCCTAGTAGCAGGTTTTAATGTTTGTTTTTGTTTTGTTTTTTCGATGAAACAAGATTTTTCATTTAATTTCTTGTCAATTGGAAAAAGGTCTCTCGTTCTTGGTCTCTCGAAAAAGATCTACTCTCACTCTTGAAGAAATTCAGCCAATGTCAAGGCCTTCATCTGACATGTCATGAATTTTAGATTTTAGGTTGCACCTCATCTTTTGTTGGTAGAGCATCTCTTTTTAACATTTTGAATATAATTTATTGGCCATTACAATATATTATAAATATTTGCTGAAAATTGGAAACCATACATTTCTTCAAAAATCACTAAAGTTCAAAGCATGAATTTATTCTGTGTAAAGTGATAATAGGACCACCCTGGAAAAAGTAGACTAAAGCCCCTTTCACACAGAGATTTCGGAAAAAACACGGATAATGTGTCCCGAGATTTGTCCCGGGATCATTTGATTTTGGTTCATTCACACTGCCAGTGATTCCTTTCCCATAGAAGATCCCATAAAGACACGTGACGTCAGGATGTGAAAACTCCTGTCAGATGTCAGTTCTGCTGAAAACTCCTGTTCGTCATTTCTACACGAAGACGAGTCCATACTCCCCAGTAGCGCCACTGGGTTTGCCGAGTGGCTCGTTCCCCATGTAGCATAGGTTGTAGAAAGGCCCGTGCGATGTTCACACAGGGCGCGTTCCGGCAATGTTACTAGGTCCCCATCCCGGCATCAATCCCGGAACGTGTTTGCGTTTACACAGAAGTCACTCTAGCAATTTTACGGCAATTTCCCTGGATCAACGCGCTGTGTGAAAGGGGCTAAAGTCAAAGAATCCCCTAAGTCATAGAAGCCTAAATTGTCCAAAATAAAAGCCTAAATTCAATCTGTTCATCATATAAAGCGATCGAGTCTCTTCAGAAAATTTGGACTAAACCGCTCAATTCATATGGATTAGTTTTACGATCTCTTTATGAACTTTTTGAAGTGTCACAGATTTGGTAGTTGCGTAGCTGTCAACGGAGGGACAGAAATCTCTCAGATTTCATCAAAAAGATCTTCATTTGTGTTCCGAAGATGAATGAAAGTCGAGTTTGGAAAGACATGAGGGTGAGTAATTAATTAATTTAATTATTAATGACAGAATTTTAATTTCTGGGTGAACTACACCTTAAAGTCACTGTTATAATAAAAAGCTTGATGTTTTGCCCCCTAGGCTTTTTTTAAGTGAAAGACACAGCCTATACAATTTGCTAAGATGAACCAAAGATGGATTTATTAATCCTCTTTAACACAAATCTCTATACATCACTTAAATGTGTTTGTATGACAAGGAGAAGAAAATCCACCCGAAACCAACCACATGAGATTACAGAGAGAACTTGAGCGTACCTGAAAAGCCTGCAGAGCCAGAGAGTGGTGTCCGACAGGATGCGGGTGGTCAGCTTTCTCAATCTTTCTCGTTCCAGAACAGAGATATATGCGGCCAGACTGTGTCCCAACAGAGCCATGTGTCCCTGCTCTCCGACATACTGCATCCTGCTAAACAGACATTTATAGTTTTATCACACCACACAGTCACAGAGGGGTTTACATATGCTCTCGGTGCAATATAATGGTTCTAAGCTGTTCTGTTGTGGCGTCAACTTGTAGACCAACCCTAAGACTAATTCAGGTTTGGTTAATGAGTAAAAAAAGCCTTTGAATAACATTACTCTAAGCGACTTTTCTGCCTTGTATTTTATTTAAAGTTTGTCTGTAGAAAGAATTTAAGAGTATTTTATGTTTTGAAGAAGTCTTATTGCTCATTAATGCTGCATTTATTTTATCCAAAATACTGTAAAACAGTAATACTGTAAAATATTATTACAATTTAAAAGAACAGTTTTCTATTTTAATATATATTAAGATATAATTTATTCCTGTGATGTCAAAGCTGAATTTTCAGTAATATAAATCTTTTGTAACTTTATAAATGTCTTTACTGTCACTTTTGAGAAATTGAATGCATCCTTGCTGAACAAAAGTATTTATTACTTTTATTAATATTGAGCATAGTTTAAGCATTAGTTTAAGAACATAGTTAAGCAACTGAGCAAATATAAATCTTCCTGATCCCACACTTTTGAACAGAAGTGTATAAATTCAAAATAGCTATTGTCAAAAACACATTTAAAATTCCTAAGGAATTTGTTTCTTGGTTTTAGATCTACAAACCAAACAGCTCCATAATGCTGTGACCTACCGATGACCCTGCTGGTCATCATCTCCATGCATCAGGTTCTGGACTAGCTGGAGTATGCTAACAACATCCTGTCCACTGTCGGAAATATATGGAAAAAGAAAGAAGAAAAGAAAGACTTTGAAATGTTTTGTAAATATAGCTGATATGCACTGACTTCAAACCCCATGAAATACCTTATAAATACAGAGCAAGACAAGACACATTATAAACGTAAAATGTGATTTACAGAATTAGAGTCTCACTCACTCTCCTTGTAAGGGTCCAGGAATGTCTTTCCAACTCAACTTTCTTCTTTCTTTGCCCTGTTCAGATTCCCTGAATAAATCCACACAACATTATGGTTATACAACGGTACTAGGTATATGTAAAACAAAACCCTGGACATACTGTCAACATGTCATAAGGATAGCTTTGTAGCGAACAGCTATTTAAATGTAATAACAACAATTACTGAAAATGTTGTAATGCAAAAGGTCTTACAATTTTCCACTTTCTAAAATCTTCATGGCACCAGAAAGATGGTTCCCCATCTCAGCAAGTGTAGGGTCCATCATCTAAAATTACACAGTAAAATGCATATGGTTACCCGTGAAGGACATTGCATTGAAAATCTGGATAACTTGCTAACTTCATGACAATGGCTATATATCCCATTTCTTTTCACATCAAATAAAATTATTCCTCATGCTTTAACAAAACTCATATTTCACCTGTAGGGCACTTTCACTGCATGTGAGAAAAAAGAAAACATTCAGGCCTCTGTCCATTTGTTATAATGGAGCGTTTTAACAATACATTTAAACACTGACTAAATAATAAAAAATACTATTAGTAGACTTGATAAATGCATTTTGTGAATTGTGCTAACTTGTAACTTGTCAAATTGGTCTCTTAATTCTAGCTTTCTCTGTTCTACATGTATAATTCCTGATATACAGGATATGAAAACCTGTCGGATGACAAGGCTCATTCCATTACACGGGCACTCATCTGGTGAGCTAATGTCATGCCTTATCCTCGTGCGCATCCTGTTCTAACACAACGCATGATGCTACACAACTGATTTGTGACTGTTTCAGTTTTTAGATGTTGAGATACTTTGCACACGAAAGTGGTTTGCAGACCACCATTTTTTTGTGATTTGCTGACCACCATCTCTATTAAAGCCTAAATTTCATTTTCACATTACTAAAAAAAGGACGGTGAGTATCACGGTGAGCTTTATGCACTAATAGCAAATACTCGATTGAGGCTTTAAATGAATCCAGTACGTTAGATCTCCGCATCATTTTCCTTGTAGCAATGACAGAGAATAAGCTTCCTGCACTTTAATCAAATGAGCGAGTCCTTCAGGGAATGATACGCACTGTTCTACATTACCTTCACGGGCGGTTTATCCATGCAATGTTGAAAACCCAGTCGCAGGGACTAGTCCCTGTGCGTTGTCGCTTGCTGTGTATTTTAGGGAAGCAAATCCAAAAAGCACAAGAATCCACCTCGGGTACCCTTTCTCTTGGTTATTTGTATAGTCAATTGAATTGTGCTACTTCCTGGTGTCATTCCGCTCCACGCTGGCAGCGCTGACGTAGCCTAAACATACGCCCCCTTACAGTGTACGTGAGCTCCTTGGTTTACCCCTTACCCCCAACGCAAAGACATGTAATGATGCAGTACAGTAGTGTGTGGACTCCGAGGCAAATCGGTTCTTTCGAATAGAAAATATTCTAAAAACCTGATTCAGTTATTCTTTTACGTCATCACGTGGTCTCTGACATCACGGCGTGGAAATCACATGCTTTTATGATTAGGCTACGTTTAAATAAATACATTTAACGTGTCCAAATTCACTTTGTTGTAGCCATGATTGAGCTCATAAAACTATAGTAATGTAAAACCAAAATATAATTTGCATTCAAATTAATTTACATCTTCTTGGTTGAAAAGTTTTTGCAAATTGTTTTATTAAAACTTACCAAACCCAATGTGTGTGGATAAAACTGTTGTAAAAATATTTCCAATGAGTTTTATTTCTAAAATTGATGCTATTTGGGTATTTAATAACCCATTTTTCATTACGAATAGTTGATGTTCGGAACAGACGGTTCTCTTCTCCGATTCATTCAGACTGATTGGCTGCATCCAAAATTGTATACTCTCATCTTAATTAAGTACTAACTTCACAACCGTTATATTGCCAAAAGGATTGGGACACCCCTCCAAATCATTGAATTCAGGTGTTCCAATCACTTCCATGGCCACAGTTGTATAAAATCAACCACCTAGGTATGCAGACTGCTTCTACAAACATTTGTGAAAGAATTGGGTCGCTCTCAGCTCAGTGAATTCAAGCGTGGTATCGTGATAGGTCCATGCGTGAAATTTCCTCACTACTACTAAATATTCCACGGTCAACTGTTAGTGGTATTATAACAAACTGGAAGCAATTGGGAACAACAGCAACTCAGCCACGAAGTGGTAGGACACATACAATCACAGAGCGGGGTCAGCGTCAGTGCATCCTGAGTCAATAGCTACAGACCTCCAAACTTTGTGTGACCTTCAGATTAGCTCAAGAACAGTGCGTAGAGAGCTTCATGGAATGGGTATTCCATGGCGAACTGCTGCATCCAAGCCTTACATCACCAAGTGCATTGCAAAGCGTCGGATGCAGTGGTGTAAAGCACTCCGCCACTGGACTCTAGAGCAGTGGAGACGTGTTCTCTGGAGTGACAAATCACACTTCTCTGTCTGGCAATCTGATGGAAGAGTCTGGGTTTGGCGGTTGCCAGGAGAACTGTACTTGCCTGACTGCATTGTGCAAGGTGTAAAGTTTGGTGGAGGGGGGGTTATGGTGTGGGTTTGTTTTGCAGGGGTTGGGCTTGGCCTCTTAGTTCCAGTGAAAGGAACTCTTAATGTGATATGACATAACCATGACATTTTGGACAATTTGCTCCCAACTTTGTGGGAACAGTTTGGGGATAGCCCCTTCCTGTTCCAACATGACTGCGCACCAGTGCACAAAGCAAGGTCCATAAAGACATGGATGAGCGAGTTTGGTGTGGAGGAACTTGACTGGCCTGCACAGATTCCTGACCTCAACCCGATAGTGTCATGAAACCGAAGGATTCACACAGGTAAAGTAATCAACAGGTTTATTTGCAGACCTTAGACCTTAGTATGTGATCGCAACAATGGAAGCAGGTGAGTAACTGATGAATATAGTGTTCAGGATGGATATCTGGATGAGTAATGGTCTTATCTGTTGCAGGTTCTGAAATGGAGTTCGAGGCAGATGACTGAAGACAGCTGAAGGAAGCAGATGACTGAAGACAAATCGTTCTGGTAGGTATCGTGCAGGTAAGGAGTCAGGTAAGTGTTCTTTGAGGGAACGACGAGACCAGTCAATGGTATGCAGGAGAAGTGTCTCTTTAGTCTGAGTCTGCAGTTCGGGTGGCCAGGGTGGATCGGCCATCGTGGCCTTTCCATGGGACTCCGGTTTGGCCACTCTAGCCGGGGACCCAGGGGACAGGTTTAGGAACAGGTCTAGGAGCAGGAACAGTTCTTGGAGCAGGAACAGTTCTTGGAGCAGGAACAGTTCTTGGAGCAGGAACAGTTCTTGGAGCAGGAACAGTTCTTGGAGCAGGAACAGTTCTTGGAGCAGGAACAGTTCTTGGAGCAGGAACAGGTCTTGGAGCAGGAACAGGTCTAGGAACACCTTGAGGAATAGGAACAGGTCTTGGGACAGGAACAGGTCTTGGGACAAGCTCTGACATGGTGCCGGCAATCCTGGCTGAGGGCTCAGGCAGTGTGGCGGCGGCGAGGTGGCGGCCATCTTTGCCGAGGTGGCAGTGGCAATCCTGGCTGAGGGCTCAGGCGGCGAGGCGGCGGCCATCTTTGCTATATATATAAATGCAGTCCAGTTACCACTCTGGAAGGGCGGCAGTCTCAAAAGGGACGAGACTCTGGAAGGGCGGTGATAGGCATGACGTGAAGAATCTCAGGTTGGGCAGACCTGACGTGAAGACATTCGGGCTTGATAGGCATGACATGAAGAATCTCAGAATCTCAGGGAGTGCTGATGATGAGGTGCAGGTGATGATGTAATTAGGTGATGGCTGATGGTGTGCAGGTGGGAAACATGAGGGATGCTGGGAAGAGTAGTGCAGTAGAGGTGACAGAGCTGGTGTGGTGACTGAATACGGGGCAGATAGAACACCATCCAACATCAGTGCCTGACCTCACAAATGCACTTCTAGAATAATGGTAAAAAATTCCCATAAACACACTCCTAAATCTTGTGGAAAGCCTTCCCAGAAGAGTTGAAGCTGTTATAGATGCAAAGGTTGGGCCAGCTCCATATTAAACCCTACAGATTAAGAATGGGATGTCAGTAAAGTTGATGTGCATGTAAAGGCAGACATCCCAAAAGTTTTGGGAATATAGTGTATGTTCTATATAGTATGAATGTGTGTAGTATGAATGTAATCCAGACGTAGCCTATACTATATTCGCCATGTTGTCATTGTTATGTGGCCTATACCAGTGTCAGGACGTCACTTTACTCCCATTCATAAATCCTCTCCCGTGGCCTCATGGGATAGTAAAGTGTCAATCGTATGCAAGATATAAAAGATGCGTGCACACTTCAAAATCTCGCCAGAGGTTACCTGGGTACTTTTGCCAACCCAATGCATAATACTAAGTATAGTGTTATAAATGTACATAGGCCTACATAAAAAAATAAAAATAAATTTTAAATATAAAAAAACCCCGGTTCCATTCGGACATACTACTTTTGTCACATAGCCTACTGTTTCACCTATGCTATATTGTAGTAAGGGAAGTATGCGATTTCGACTGCAGCCATTTTTGTAAACCGCTTCAGAAGATTCATTGAAAAGATCCGGCACAAACTAACCATCTGTTCAAGAATCAGACACATTGCTAAAACACACTGGGATGTGCTTAGAACCTGAGACATTGAGCAAATATTTGAAAATAAACAACATTTTGGGAAGCTTATCCATATTAAGTGCATGATTGTGAAGTTATAGCCTATAAATGAGATCATCTCAATACCAAAAAAAAACATTAGGGTGTTATAAGTTTTCAGTTTTCCTCTAAGGATGAAATATGTTAACATTTCAAGCATTAAAAGTCTCAGTGAACGTTGATAGCACGAAGATAAAGATCTGGTAACTGGTACTGAGTTTGGGTGGTTGGTCGATCTTTATTAGCTATGCAGTTCAGATCAAAGCGCGCCACCGCTGAACACGCGGGAGCGCGCGGGCAGATTAACACAGGATTTGAGCACCTAAGTACGGGAAACTGCTGATCACTGTATGAACGCGCGCTGAAACCTTTTCATTTAATTGCTAAATGGATCAATGAACCGCAATTCTTATTTTTGCCTTGCTGTCCTTTTTAAAGTAAAAGAAGATGGACTGAAGCAAAAGTATAACTAATCGATTGATCTGTGTTTTATTTGGCAGTGCTTTGTATTGATAATGTTTCTGAAAGATGTTCGCCAAGAGTCACAATTATGAGCTGTCAAACTATTAATCTCTAATTTACCGTGCCTTTTAAATGTTGAACCAAACTGACTAGAAACAAAAGGGATTAATTGAATACCTTTCTAACTTGTAGGCTACTAAGCAAAAGGTCATTTTATGAGCTTAGCTGCGGCCGTCTGTCAATGTCAGGTCACCGTTTTGTTTCGTGCCCTTCGACATCATTTACAAAGGTTACAAAATAGCTTCAACCGTTTGTCGTTTTGTTGAACATGAGAAAATCTTTTTTCAAACGAGCAAAGGTATTGCCTTGGCTCAGTAATGTGACTCTGTACGGATGCTTGTTCGCCGGAGGGGATTTCGTCCATCAGTGCATCGCGCAGAGAGATGAAATGGACTGGAGACACACGAGAAACGTGGCGATTGTGGCTCTGAGTTTCCACGGTAACTTCAATTACTTCTGGTTACGAGTCTTAGAACATCGTTTCCCGGGAAGATCGGCTGGTATGATTTTCCGCAAACTGCTTTTGGACCAAACTTTTGCTTCACCTTTGGCGACCAGTGTCTTCTACACAGGTAACTATACCAATTTTATAGCCTACATACACATATATTGCACTTGTTTATTTGTTCTATTTCACTCAGTTCTTTGTCTTTACAGGTGTGAGTTTCTTGGAGGGCAAAGAGGACATATTTGCTGACTGGCGAGAAAAGTTTTTTAATACATACAAGGTAGGTCTATAAGTCATCTTTTACCAGCTAGGCTAGCTAGCCCATCATCAACCTTATGGACCTTTGTAAATTGTTACAAAGGACAATTCATTAATGTCTAAATCAAATATGTCCAGTAGCCTAGATGAAAAATCCATCTAAGGTCCAACTTTTGTAGAGCCAAGATTTTCTTCTGGGGGTCCATGTCAAGGTATATAAACATGCATTAATTTCTTTTAAAATGTTAAAAGAATGTTTTTTTGTTATTAAATATTTATACATTCTTAAAAATAAAGGTTCTTTATTAGCATCTGTGGATCCATGAAGAACCTTAAACCTCCATTAAACGTCTTTGTCGCACAAAAACATCTTTATAGTGGAAAAGAGTTAGATTATTAAAATGTTCTTCACACTAAGAAAAAAATTGGTTATTTTAAGAACTGTTCACTGAAAGGTTCTTTGGGGAACCAAAATTGGTTCTTTTATGGCATCGTTGCGAAAAGCCCCTTTTGAAACCTTTATTTTTTTTAATGTATTTATTATTTATGAGTGTACATTTCTATATGTGATACAATAACTTATGATTTAGCATTATGTGTTAATGTGTTAAACTCCGGACATTTGTGTCATCTTTAAAATAGACCAAACAAAGTCTATAAAGGATTCATAAACTGTAATCATTTTTATTTAAAAAACTTAAACTTTTAAACTTTACCTAGCCAAGGTAGCAGCCATACAAAGTAACAACAAGATTGACCAACATGATATACAAGTTCCAAAAAAAAAAAAATATATATATTTATATGTATGTAATATGTATGTGTGTGTCATTTCTTGGGTTTGTGTTCAAAAGGGTGGTAAAGTTAAAATGTTAATGTTCTAAATTTAGGTTACTGAGAACATAGCTTTTTATGGCAAATACTCTAAATATGTTTTTTCACACTTTTAGACTGGACTGATGTACTGGCCATTCATGCAGGTAAGAGCTATATTCTGTCCCCACAAACCATATACGTATACACAGATAACTGTGCCATAAATACTTATTGATCCTTTGCATTGTCAATATTCTTGACACAGTTGAATAATCTGTATTTTCTTGCAGTTTCTGAATTTTGTTCTGATGCCTCTTTATCTGAGGACAGCGTTTATGGGCTGTTCAGCATTCCTGTGGGCCACGTTCTTATGTGTCTCACGACAGAGTGGGGATGGGACAGCAGCAGTGGCCTTAGCTTGGGTCATGGCCCCCAAAAAACGGCTTCTACCTCGCAGTAACGACGAGGAGAAGTAAAAATACAGTGGCGCACATAAACAACTTTGTGCCTTTGCGGATGGATAGTTCTGTCCCACAATGGTACTGTATTGAGGCTGTTTATAAATCTTGTCACTTATGATCTTATTAAAAGTGATATTAAATTAACTTATAATTAACGTGTGCACAGATTTCATTTATATTTATGCTGAAAAAAAACCATTTTAATTTGTATAGTTTTACGTTTGATGTGATTCAGTTTGTTTACAGAAGGGAAATGAATTGTGTCTTTATGAATTTCACTGTATTGCTAGGTGTTTTAGAGGTGTGCCCTGATTCAGCTCTGACATTAGGTTGCCATTTAACCCAAATACCTTATTCATTTATCGAAAAATTAAAAAATGGACATACTATGCAGTGTTTCATCCAAACATGACTATCTTTCTAAAGAGAAACTCATAAGGTTTACATAACATGCACATTTACTCATAAGGGATGCAGTAATCAAAAGATTTGTATCTTATTAAAAAAAATCTTTATTGTGATCATATATTCCTTTGTGCCGTTTACAAAATGTATTTTAGTGAATTCAGTGGTTAGATTGTTTGTAGATGAGTTGTAAAGTTTCTGTTTTATTGAAGTGTATGTGAGAGGTGAGGTGTTTAACCGTGCAGAATTGTGAAACGCGACAGCTTAATGTAGATTTTATGAGATATTGAGGGTGATGCTGGGTAACAGATAAACAGCTTTTCCGGTACTGATTGCCTGTGCTGGATTAGGCAGGATCACACGCTTGCTAATCTTAGAAGGGCAAAAATGTCTGCTGTCTGCTTTCTTTCTGCTATGTATGACCTCTGATAACAGTAGACAAAAATTGTGTAAATGTAGCATATTAGTTTCAAAAATGCTTTTTTATTTTGGTTTTGAAATGTGTGATATTTTAGACAAATTAAGAAGGATGTTGCCATAGATCAAATACTTTTAGTAATTTCTTACATGCAATTTGCATGAAATGCACCATTTGGTTGCAACATGAATAGTACATGATTTGTTGCACATGGACTAGTGTTGGGGGTAACACATTACAAGTATCGTGAGTTATGTAATCAGATTACTTTTTTCAAGTAACTAGTAAAGTAACTTTTTCAAATAAGTAACGCAAGTTACTTTGTTTTCCCATTTATTGACTGACACCTGTACAGAAATTGGGAGTAAAGGTACAGAGGTGTTGTGTGAACATGATGGTTATTGTAGATCTAGACTAAATGGGAGCATGCATTGACTCATCTCACTTGCACAAAAAAAGATTCAGTATTCCTCAAAATGAATAAAAATGGTGTAATGCAAACTCAAAATATTAAGCAAACTTGCAATAATTAATTAAATGTGAAATTACACAAATATATTTATGTATTTAATCTCACTTTATTAACCAATGTCTTTGCTGCTGACCTTTGATGATCAAATTCAAACATGCACAGTAAAAAATGTTGGGTTATTTTTTGAACCCAACTGTTGGGTTACACATATTGGGTCACTTGGTAAGTTGTAAGTAACACTATATCGAGTTAAACCTTTCGTTTAAACTGATAATCGTTTGTTTTATATCGCGTTTTCGCAGTTTCCCCTGTTAAATTCATGCAGCAGGCTCTTTTGCCACTCAGCCCGGCTGAGGGGGGCGTGTTCAGGTGGAAAAGTGACGTCAATACCCTCTATAGGGAAGGGGTATCTTGTTTTGGCTGTCTAAGTGCATATGAAATTAGGTTCACAGGCATGTGGTATAGATGAAAACTGTTTGTTTTTTTCTGTAAACTTGTCTTTCAAAGATGATCATGAAGAAATTGCCTTTAAAACCCTTTCTGACATCTTTCCATCATCGCCATACCTCACAAATGGAAAAATGGTGTGTCCAACATATGCTGAAAAGAAGCGCAGCTTAAAAGACATTCAGCCTGTAAGTAAAAACAACACTATCAAATTAGCTTTGATAAATTACACTGCTCTGCGGCTCATATGCATCAATTTCTTATTTTCTTCAGTGATTATGCTTGTTAATAGGATAGTTCACCCAAAATGGTTTAATTCTGTCATTAATCACTCACCTTCATGTCGTTCCAAACCTGTAAGACATTCGTTCATCTTCAGAACACAAAGGAAGATCTTTTAGATGAAATCTGAGAGCTTTCTGTCCCTCCATTGACAGTCTACGCAACTACCACTTTCAAGCCCCAGAAAGGCAGTAAAGACATCATAAAAGTAATCCATGTGACTCATGGTTTAACCTCAATTTTATGAACTGACGCCAGTGCTTTGTGCAAAAAAAAACATAATTGTTGCGTTCATGCAACAAACGTCTGCTCTCGCATCAACACAACACGCATGCATCGAGGGGTTCTTGTGAATATGCGTTGGAGATTAATATTTTGTAAATAAGGTGGTAAATTATGGTTAAGGGATAGAATATAGGTCATGTCGCTTCATAAAATTGAGGTTGAACCACTGGAGTAACATATATTACCTTAATTATGTCTTTGCTACCTTTCTGGGGCTTGAAAGTGGTAGTTGCGTAGACTGTCAATGGAGGGACAGAAAGCTCTCAGATTTCATCTAAAAGATCTTCCTTTGTGTTCTGAAGATGAAAGAATGTCTTACAGGTTTGGAACGACATGAAGGTGAGTGCATTAATGACGGAATTAAACCATTTTGGGCGAACTATCCTATTAACAAGCATAATCACTGAAGAAAATAAGAAATTGATGCATATATGAGCCGCAGAGCAGTGTAATTTATCAAAGCTAAATTGATAGTGTTGTTTTTACTAACAGGCTGAATGTCTTTTAAGCTGCGCTTCTTTTCAGCATATGTTGGACACACCATTTTTCCATTTGTGAGGTATGGCGATGATGGAAGGATGTCAGAAAGGGTTTTAAAGGCAATTTCTTTATGATCATCTTTGAAAGACAAGTTTACAGAAAAAAACAAACAGTTTTCATCTATACCACACGTGTGTGAACCTAATTTCATATGCACTTAGACAGCCAAAACAATTTTTTCAAAATAAGATACCCCTTCCCTATAGAGGGTATGCATTGACGTCACTTTTTTAACATAATTTTCTTAACAGACATTTACATCGATAGTCTGGCGTTATTTATTTGCTTTTGGAGTACTGTGGAGTGGGTAAAACTGGGTAAAACTTTTAATGGCAGGCTAGCAGATACCGTTGACTCGCGCTATAGCCTAGCACCGGCGAACTATGCAACTGGAACAACTGGATGAAAATTTTTTGAAAACGGTCTCCACTGATAAATAACACTAAGGCTAACTTGGAAATGAGGCCTGATGTCCAAAATTCTGAACCACCCCTTTAATTAGAGTGACAATAATTTAATTAAATACATCACTGCTTTGGTGTGATTTTTACGTAATTTAACACTGTTGATGTTGTCACAGTGCATTCTAACGTAACTTTATTTATTCTTTTAAGGTTGGAACATGGTGCATTACCTGAACAGTGAGACACACGACTTGATGCATGGGGACAAAGAGAACTCACAAGTTTTTATCATATTCAGTGGAAGCAGTTGAACAGAAAACTTTATTTCAAGCAATGGATGTGTTTAAAGATGTAAGATTTAAGGATGTGTTTAGGTCCAGTAGTCTACATATGTATTTGTAGTTTTATTATTATGTTTAAAACAACACATCAGTGCATACAGTGTACAGTGAAGACTTTTTAATAAAGCTGTGTGTTTTTCTTAAAGGATTTAATGTTATGAATTTGTTTATTCTGTCGATATTTGTGTAGGAATTTAATATGTTAAATGTAGTGTTGTTTTTGAATTTGTGTGTGCTGTATATACATTTTATATTTGTACACTATGTAGCCTACATTTTTGTGCAGGTTTTAAATATAGGTTTTGAATGTGTACTGTTTGCACACATTTGCATAGGTTTTGAATTTACACAATTATGTATATTTACAATAAATGCTAGATTCCGCTGTATAGACGTGAATTTGCACTTCCTTCAGTCTGAGGCTTATTCATTTCACTTTTGGTGTGAAAGGGCCTTTTTGCCAAAAACATTAACTTTTTTTGTTATTAAAAAGACAATCAAGCAAGCCCAGCCCAGATGAGAAAAAGTAACGCAAAAGTAATAAAAGCGCAAAAAACCTTTGCAACGTTTGCATAAAAATTAGGCTAACTAAATAACCCAGTTAGTTTCTTTTTTAGGGTAAGTAACTTTCTCCACTGCTCGGGACTTTGAAAGGATATTTTATTTAAAAATAAGGATTACAGAATTTTTTTTCCTATTTCTTAAATCTGTTTACATTTCTAAACATTTAAATTTCCATGATTCTAAATGTTTCTGCATTTTTTAAGCATTTATAGCTGTTTGGGCACAGCAAGACAGTCCTGCAGCTGCATTTCCCAAAAGCATCGGGAGCCTGAGTTGATCATGTTGCTCATGATGAAGCATGATGCTTTTTGAAAAGCAATTGGTATAGCCTAAACTATAAAAAAATAAATGAATGAATAAACACAAATATTAAACAAATTAAAGAGATTAAACCATTTAGGCTACCATTTAAACGGCAGAAAGATTCTGAAACTTTTCACATTGTTTTATTAGAATTATTTATAATAATAACGTAATTTTAAAATTGTATTAGTATATCAAATATAATCATATTAGTATATTTTATTAGTATATCAAATATAATCATATTATAAATGGTTAATAGGCCTATAATAACATTTTGACAGAAAATCTGGTATCTTAAAAAAAAACACCACTGCCATCCAAAAAAGATCAGAGAAGGATGCAGATACCTTAGTACTTGAAAGTGTTTCCATGTAGCATACCTGCAAGACAGTCGTCTATATGGAGGAGTGTTGTGTCGTACACTCGGGGCAGCAGCGGGTTCGTGTCTAGGTGAGTATGTGTCTGTGTAGTTAAGACGCACCCACCGCTCTATGCCACTCCCTTCCAGGTGAAGTGGTAAAAGAGAGTTCCTTCCTTCGCGCTGCTTACCTATGAAACAAACGAAAACACTTTAAAACCCTTCCAAACGCTTCATTTAGACGGCTGTTCGGCAATTCAACAGTCCCAAACGACCGAAATAACTATAAAAACAGCTTGGAGATGGAGGCAGCGCCGGGCGGTCTCGGGCGCTGCTCTTGCGCGTTCTGGCTCGCGGTGGCTTTCGACGTATTTGGACTCATCATTTTATTGCTTGGCGTGTTTGGAGATTTGTTTTACTATGACTTTTTGATATATGCAGGCGCCATCATCATTTTCCTGAGTCTCATCTGGTGGGTTTTCTGGTACACGGGTAATATTGAGGTGCCCCCCGAGGAGCTTGAGGATGATGTGGGTTTGCTGAAGAAGGGCAGAGGTTTGGCAGGGGTTGTCAGGAGGTTCTCCAGTCGCCTCTCGAGCGGAATCAGAAGCTCTTTCAGGAGAAATGAGGGAACCCGAGGTCAAGGGTCAGCTCCCCGTCAAGCAAAGCTCAGAAGAGAAGGCGGTCAAGTACCAGTGGCTTTTGCAATGACCTCTCAGGATAATGTGAGCACTGTGTCTGCGGCAGTGACAGAAACACACGTCATATGAACCATCAGGAATAGCTACAGGTTAATACACTTTAATTACGTTTGGTTGTCTGCATTCTATCAATAATAGACCAACTTCACCAGTTTATCAATTCTTGGTTGAAATTAATTGTTTTAAGCTACTAACAGTGTTTGTAAATGTGTTATGAATGTGTCATCACTTATTCTCGATTTAATAATTGGCATGGAAATTGGACATGGCATAGAAAACATGTTAAAGAAATGACTTTGAGGAAGTATTTGCATCTTAAGTAAGGGCAGATCACTCTGTTAAACATTAACCATGAAACCAACAATAGCTCAGTTCAACAGTGGAGACCTGCAATGAAAAATATGACAGATTTATCTTCATATTTAAGATTTTATTCATATTCATTCTGCATGATATGAAGACTTATTTATTTGAGTGTGACTGCATACAATGTTGTAAAGAACACAAGGACAATAAAATAATATATGAATAAAGTAGCAAAACAAAGTAACTGTATGAAAAATTTATAAAAACACAAAAAAGTATTATGTTTTTAAGGGGGTTCAACAAGGATAAATATATTGGTAGACTGTAAGTTAAAATAATATAGAACAAACAAGACATTTTTAGAGCGAGAGAGAGACTTTTTGAATAAAAATTAAATGCTTGAACATTTTCTTTTTTTCTTTTGACAGGTTACAGAAGAGGATATTCAACCATATGGCATTGAAGCAGAGTTTGGTTTTTCTCTCCTGTTGAAACATTCATTTTTTTGACTTAGGCGTTTTTATTGAAAATGTTTACAATTGTATTATTTTATATTATTTGTTGATTTGATTGATTTTGTACTTTGTACTATACACTGTGATTATGCACTGACAAAAAATGGCTGAATGACTAAATAAATACAATTGTGTATTTTCCTACATTTAATTGTGTATTTTGTATCTGGATCTAAAGGTTTCAACCAACATATGATTGAAACCCAGACCTTTTAGTCTCCTGCTTTTATTGAATCTCACATCTGTAATACAACCTTTGGACAGTGAGAAGTGTTATTAGGTTTGCTTCCTCTTATCTTTGTTTGCTTATACCAATTTAGAATCAGGAGGTGTAAATGAAGCAGATGGGTGGCAGACAATTTGATCGTTAACTCAACGACGGTCCTCTCTTTTTCACAACAGTTTACTAGATATGTACGTCAATACAGCTTTCAGGTGGATTTACATCTTTATTTCTCAATCTGGACATTATGTTTATTGAGAAAGGTGATTTCTTCCTAAACTTTGTTATATTTCTTCCTAAACTTTGACAATTTTAAGATATGCCAGTGCAAGTTGTTTTCAGTTAAAACAGCTCAAACATGCGTTTTAGTCTGGGACTAACTTAAGCCTTGTCTGTGAAACCGGGGGATAATATTGAAATCTAGGGTGAATCTTCCGAAAGAACATGTTCTTGACATATTTCAAATTAAAATGAAAAATAAGAAATTATTTTTTGTAGCTTTTAAATGTGACAGCTTTCAAATCCTATATGTGCCAGGGGTCTTCAGTATATTATTGTTAGATCTCACACAAATTTAAAAATAAAAAAAAACACTATTAAGGGATAGTTCACCCCTAAATTAAAATTATGTCATTATTTACTCACTTTCATATCGATTCAAACCTTTATATGACTTTCTTTCTTCTGTGGAACATATAGAAGACATTTTGAGAAATGTCTCAGTAATTTGTTTTAGTTTTTTCTTTTTCATACAATGGAAGTCAATGATAATACGATTATAAACACGTTATAATATACCAGGCTAAAAATGTGTAAATCTATGTACTTTCAGCTAATGAGGATACTGAGGAAGCATTTATAGAGTTATTACACTTCAAACCACTAGGTGGCAGAACTTTCATTTCCAGAGCACAACTGAAACAGGCTACTTCCGTAATAACAATATTACAGCTGTATGAGAGCTTCCTCCTGGAGCTTCCGGGTGTGCAGAGCTCGGCATGGGCTAACATCTGGGGATTCAGATTCTTTAACAAAACTTATAAAAATTAAATAAAAAAATAATTCTAAGGTTGTACAAACAGGTTTTAGAACAACTTTCAGAAATCAAGTTCTTAGGAACATGGATGGACTCTAAGGCATCATTTGGATTACATATTAAAAATATAGTAAATAAATGGAGAAAGGGAACTAATATACTCCGATGCTTGGCTGGGACCTATGGCTGGGGCAGATTGGGGAGCTAACCGGACCTCATTAATAAGAATATATAGTGCAGTATAAGATCTATAAAACCTATAGATTATGCATTGTTTATTCTTCTGCATCAGCATCACAGATAAAAAAGGGTAAAAGTATACAATCACAGGGGGGCTTTTTTATCACCAGTAGCGCCGTTACAGGTGGAAATGGGAGAAATGCCTTTGGTGACAACAATTGAAAATGGTTTACTGGATATCAGTAAAAGGACACAAGAATAGTCACCCTGTTAAAGATGTTCTTATGAACTGTTGGGAATATGAATATTCAAGTAGCCAGTTTCGGATGGGATGGTAATAATGAGGCACAAAGAATGGGAATTTTTGATTATGAAATTAGTCCGACATTGGCAATATCAGCTATACCTCCATGGTTATATCCAATGCCGTTGGTCAATTACCGGAAGAAATAAATGACCCTCAGAGAAGATTTATACTGACGGCTCAAAAGATCCTGAATCTGGGCATACAGCTGCAGCAATAGTAATTCCACAGCTGGACTTTAAAATAGGTGAAAGAACATCTAATTTCTTATCTGTTTACTCCTCAGAATTGATTGCTATTAAATTGGCCCTTCAATGAGTGGAACTTGGAAGAGATACATTTGCCTCGTTCATTCTGTTCCGATTCTTTATCGAGTCTGAAAAATGTCAAATATATAGAACAGGATATGTTCTAGGATAGGATAATAGACGATATAGAAACTGTTCGGACCCTGTTAAGAATTCATCAGTCAGGAATATAAGTCTTAGTTTTGTGGATTCCTGCTCATGTAGGCATTGAGAATGAAATAGCAGATGAGTTGGCAAAAAGGCTTTAAAGGCCTATACAAGAATAAATGTTAATGTCCCTCTAGGGAAAGCTGAAATGGAGGGCTTAGTTAAAAAGATAATTATAGGCCCATATGACAAGAGTTGTGGACACAGGAGGGAAAGGGAAGAAACTTATACGAAATAAAAGAAGTAGGAAATGTGAGAGAAGTTTGTGGCAAAATAAGGGATGACACAATAATTTCACGACTTCGTATTGGACACACAGCTTTGAATCAATCACTTTTTAAAACTGCAAACATAATACAGGATTGTGCAGCAGCATATGTGTATAACATGTTCTTTTAAAGGAACTTGCTGAACAATAATTCAAAAGACTACTGCTTTATTAGAATATCTTAAGAAAACACGTTTGATTAAGAATATTTGTTCATTGTTCGTCAACGCCTCTCACTCCACGTCTCCACCCCAGTAGGTGGCGGAAATACACCAAAGCAGGTTTGCCAACCGCCATTAAATTCAGAAAGAAGAAGAAGAAGAAGAGCTCGGCATGGTTGCGCATGTGATTATTTCGATATCTCACTTATAATGCCGGGCTTATTTATAACATGTTTTGAATAAACGTTTTTTTTTGGTAAGTTGTGATCTATTAACTCGCGTGATGTAGTCTGTTTAATAACTACGCGTAGTCTTTAACGATGCTTATAATCTTCATACAGCGTTTGTCTTTTTATTGATTATCTTTACCATTACCATGTGTAACGTTACATGGAGGCAGCGGTTATAGTTTACTGAATTAATTGCGATGTGGATTTTGTTGTCATTTGTCAGGAGTCATTGACTCTAACGTCTTTTTGGTTTGTGTTCTCAGATTTAAGAGTATTTGCGATAAATAATGGAATGCCAGGGCAGAGATTTCCTCAATTCACCTCCAATGAAAACTGTGCGTTTTGGAGGCAATGTTGCCAATACTTTAGCTAAACTACAACAGGCGAGTAGGGCCAGATTATAAATACAATATAAAGCTAATACATAACTGTCTGTTAAACATGCAATGATATGTCTGATGTGACGTCTACAGGGCGACTCAAGTGACTATGAACTGATAAAACATCAACTCTCAGATCCTGATATTAAGGCAAGTATTGGTTTTAATGGATATTTCAGGGTTCCCATGCTCAATACTGTGTTCAGCTCGTTTTAGTTTAGGTCAATGTTGACTCCATTCAGGTCAATAATATTGGCAGTGTTGCAAAGTTCATCAGTTATGAATTAAGCAATTTCAAGTTAAAGTAATGTTCAGTTTGTTTGTTTATTTATTTGTTCTCTCGAGCCTTAATGATTCATTGGCGAATCCGTCTGAATCAAAATGATGTATACAAATCCTAATTTAGTAAGCACAAATGTTTGGTGTGGGGATCCTAGAATTTGTTTAGCCATTGGAAATTTGCTTTCTCATTGTTATATTTCTCATTGTAGGATGCTCAAATTATCAGCTGGTTGCAGGAATTCAGGGTTTGTGTCACTCAACTTGGAAAGGATCATGAGCAATTAATATATGTTGTTTTGGTGAGTGAAACAGCAATATGTCAAATGTTAATAATCAAATACAGTCAGGTCACTTTAGCTGTAACATATATGATGACATGTTTCCCCACACAGAAGCTGCCATGGCTCGGTCGCTGTCAGGCTGTCGTGGAAGAATATCTGGCTTTTCTGAGTAATCTAGTGTCGGCCCAGACGGTTTATCTCAGACCCTGTCTCAGAATGGTCGTCTCTAATTTTGCACCAAGTAAGATAACTATTACTATTCCTTGTTAATGCTTCACTCCATTCACTCTGTTCAGATCACTTATAATCCTGTTGTTGTTGTTTTGCCTTTTTTTTCCAGAGAGAATAAGAATACAAGAGGGAAATGTGGATATTTCAGATTCTGATGACGAAGATGAAAGTAGGTGTATTTCATTATTTAACTTCTTGTGGTTTGTGATTTAATTTGTGATTTTGACTATTAGGCCTGTCACGATTATTGATTAACCGTATGGTTGTGATTATTCTACCTAATCACAATTATTTGAGATAACTGCAATGGTTGTGCAGTTTAAATTTCAATTACATTTTTCCATCCAAATATTGAAAATTTAAGCACTTAAAAAATGCCATCAAAAGAACAATGTTATAAAGTATAAAATATTTTCAAAGGTCTTCCTTCATATGAAATGAAGGCTTGTGTATTTAATCAGACTCCATTATAGTATATTATTAATATTAAAAATGTTTTATAAATATTACTAAAAAAATAACTACTTAGGTTTACACTCTAAGTGACATGAACAAAACAGAATTTAATCGTCAATCACAATTATTTGTATAATTAATCGTCAGCCCAAAATTTGTGATTGTGACAGGCTTATTGACTATTGCTTTTGTTGATGTAGCATTTTATTAATACTTTGGTAGCACTTTATTTTACAGTCTTGTTTCCCATGTACATACTAGGGGTGGTTAAAAAAATCGATTATTGATTAATCGCGATTATGTTATGGACGATTATGAATCGATTATTAAATTTTCAAAAATCGATTTTTTATTATAAAAAAAAAAAATTTGCGTTATTATTATTGCCGCATCGCTGGATCTAGAGAGAAGCCGCCGTCGAGGAAGCGACAAGACAGCGCCTGAAGAAGCCGGCCGTCTTCGCCACCTTCAGCCATCCGTGCGAGCTACGCTATCCGGCGACGGATCCTTTCTTGCAAAACTTACTGTCTAAAAGAGCAGCGAGCGTCTTTTTCAAGATGCCTTGCACTTCCTGCGGCGCGTGCAGAGCCCCGCACAGCGACGGAGACCGCCATGTGATCTGCGCTCTCTGCCTGGGCCAGGAACACGCAGCTCTTCCCCTCAGGGGTTTGTGAGCTCAGCGACGCACTTCCGATGTCGACCCTGCGGGCTGCACTGCCGTCGTTTTCTGATGCAAATGCTCGCCGGAATGACTCCCTCGAGCGTCTATCTCTCCTTCTCCGCCCCCTCTCCCGGACTCGCAGCCGCCGGCTCCCGCCCGCGCTGCCGCCGCCTCAGGGGACGAGGCGCTTGATATGGATGAGGACGCGCTGCTGACAGGTGTTCTAACCGCATATAATGCAAAAAAATTTTTGCATTATAAACTTTTTATTTACCTTGACATGTTTCGACTGCAACCTGCAGTCTTCCTCCACCTGAACAACACCTTGTCTTTCTAGAAGAAAATTGTCCAATTTCTACAGTATGTTGTTTCTGATCTACTTCCTTAAGGAAATAAGCCTTTCATTTATTTGTTATTGTTTCGTTCAACTTGATGAGTCACAACACAATGTGATGTATTCATTTCTGTGTTCTACAGAACATAAGCTACATACAAATAATTCTGAAATTATAACTACACGACACAGAAAGTGCTTTGAGTTGTTGTTACTCAATAAAAGAGTTAAGTAATTCAGCAGCTGACTTTTTTTAATACTGCAATCACTTTGTAGTGTTTTTTCGTTTACTGTTGTGAAATGGAAAATCAATAATCGCTAATCGAGAATCGTTAATAATCGAAAATCGACTGTAATCGAATCGGGACTTCAATAATCGTAATCGAATCAAATCGGGAAATCAGACAGATTAACCACCCCTAGTACATACTATGTACTTATTATAATAATTGCAATAAATAGGTTCTAACCCAGAACCTACACCTAAACCTAACCTTAACCCGTGTACTTATCTTATATTACCCAGTAATTTCTTAGGTAAGTACATGTTAGTTCACATACTGTAAGATAAAGTGCAACCAATACTTTTATTCAGCAAGGACTCATTCAATTCATTAAAAGTGACAGTAAAGACATTTATAATGTTAAGCTTTGGTGAGCGTAAGAGACTTCTTTCAAAAACATTACAATTTCATGCTCACTTCAAACTTAATTATTTGCCATCATTAATTGTACCTCGGCCATTAACCACCCTTCCTCTTTAGAGACTGTCATTGATCAATAGGGCCGCGTTTCCACAATCGGGCCAAAAGCGGGCGTGCTAATGCGTGCCAGGGCCAGTCGCGTTTCCACAGTCACTTCCGGGGCTTGATCGGGCCTCGTCGGGGCTTCCTCTGGGCCAACGGCCAGGGTTTTTTTTGGCCTGCCGAATACCTTGGCCAAAAGCGGGCCAACTGGGACTTGAGGAGTGGTTATGAACTAAGGCGGAGTTTATCTGAGTCAGGAGACTGCAGTGCCACGGATTAGCATGACTTTTAAAATCATTTTAGATCAACTCACTTTCAGACAACGGCGAGTGTTTGAAATAACTTCTGTTTGTGATCCGATGTGGATTCTGATCACAGTATAAGGCAGAAATATTTATATGCGATGCAAAAGACTATGTGCGCTAACCATTACCATAGTAAACATGGTAAATACGACTGCTTGAAGAAATCAGACAAATCATATAGGCTATCACAGTCGTGTATTTATTTTATCTTTCAGTAAGCAAGTCTGGTTTTTCGGGAGCTTCCTCTTTTTCTCTGAATGAAAATATTACTGTATTGAGACTGTCAATGGAGAGAGAAATAATTATTTTCTAAATGTGATGTAAACATACTGTCCTGTGACTTCAAATAAACACAAACCGACGCGACTGAATTAAGTACGTGTGTCCTCTCTCTTTTGTGAAATACCGGTTAATACCACTTTATTTCTGTGTGACTAATTCGCAATCTTGACACAAATTAATTCATTATGATCAATGTATCACTTATTATTTGTAAAACTGTGGTAAAACATCGATGCTTAGGTTTAAAAATGTTATGTAAACAACAATGCCAACTAACGGCCACTTTTATCATATCCAGTGATTACTTTCTGTTTAGTTTTCTGATAAAACTTCCATTTGTTGGTGAAATGATGGGTTTGTGTGACGTAGTTCCAGAGAGGCGTGTTTTAGTGAAGTGCTGTGGAGCTTCTGGCCCGACAGTGGAAACGGTGTTGGGCTCGGTGCTACAGGTCCAAGGCTATTAGCCCAGCCCGGCCCGCTCGCACTGGGCCACTAATCGACCTTCTACTCCACTCCATAATTCACTGTTTCTTTTCAAATTCACACAGATCTGCCAAGGACCTTTGATCAGTGTCATCAAGCCTTACAGCTGATTACGAGATATGTTCCATCGTAAGTGTCTCACAAAACCCTCCAAAGCTTCTTTTTAATATTTAGCAGTCCCTAATAAACTGCCTCGCTCTTTCAGAACCAGTCGCTTCCTGATGCCAATCCTCTCTGACAAGTTTCCTTTTGTGCAGAAGTCCACCAGAACACTTGTGAGTTATTCACAGCATTTAAATCCAGTACCTGAGTAAAGTAATGTTATTACATGTGTGAATGTGATTGTACTGAGGCCGTGCCTACCTGTCCACACAGGAGTGTTATGAGCACAACCTGTTGAGGGTTTCGGTCTACATCCCTGACCTGAGGAGAGACATCTTAGAGCTCATCATCAGCAAGATGCTCACACTAGATGTAAGTGGCACTGTACTGATGTCTTTGCATCCGTGCAGATGTTTGACTGCTGTTTTTCTTTTCTTTTTTTTTACATTTAGGTTAGTGCACCACGGAGTGAGATTGAAGAAGTGGAAAGTGGAGGTCAGCAAGATGCCAGTGGAGCATCGCAGGATGAGTGCCTCTTCAACATGGTGAGTCCAAAACACTCACATAAAAGCACAAAAAGCCATACTCAATGAGACAAATTTAAAGTGATAGTTCACCAAGAAAATGTATCATGTACTTAACCCCATTTTCAGTCGTTTTAAACATGTATGACTGACTTTCTTCTGTGAAATCTTGAAGAATGTTGTGTAGTCACTGTTGAATGTGAGCGGGAACTTTCAAGCTTAAAAAAGAGGCAAGATTATCATAAAAGTAGTCTATACCAGAGGTCTTTAACCCTGCTCCTTCAAAGACACCTGAACCAGCTACTCAAGCTCTTCAGGATCGCTTGAAATTCACAAGCTGAAGCAGCTTGGATGTAAACTTTGCAGGGCAATGGGTCTCTAGGAGCAGAGTTGAAGACCTCTGGACTATACAATTTATTTTTGATAGCAGCACAGCAGGTTTGTATATGGAAATTGGCTAACTCATTCATATCATAGTATTTTTTTTTTTTAATGTTTAAAAAAATTGAATAGTCATAAATCTACTCTTTTTTTTTTTTGGTTGTATGGTTGATTCAGGATGAGGAAGAGGACTCTCCACTGAATTCAACACCTGATGGAGCTGTAATGGTCCATCCCATGGCAGAAAGACTGGACACAATGATGACTGTCCTGCTGGCTTACATTAAAGACATGTGCCATGCTAATGGTCAGGGAATTACCCTTTTATTTACTCAGTAGTGGTGTTTTTTGAGGAATGTCAGTCAAGAAGAATGTTTAATCGCAACTCAGTTGGCACATGCAGTCCTTTTTTAGAAATGAAAACAAGAAAATATAACCTTTCAAAAGTTTGGGGTCAGTAAAGGCATTTTTAATCTTGCAAAAGATTTTTATTTCAAATAAATGAACTTTCTATTCATCAAAGAATCCTGAAAAAAATGAATTACGAATCACACCAAAATATTAAGCAGCACAACTATTTTCAACATTGATGATAATAATAAATGTTTCTTGAGCAGCAAATCATCATATTAGAATAATTTCTGAAGGGTCATGTGACACTGAAGACTAGAATAATGATGCTGAAAATTCAGCTTTGCATCACAGGAATAAAGTCCATTGTAATATATATATTAAAATAGAAAACACTTATTTTAAATTGTAATAATATTTGACTGTTTTTGCTGTATTTCTGATTAAATAAATGCAGGACTGGCGAGCATAAGAGACTTGGAGACAAAAACATTTGAAAAAAACTCCAGCCCCAAACTTTTGAATGGTAATATGTGTGTAATGATTGTGTGAGCCAGTTTGTGTGGATGACATTGCAGAATATATATACGTGTAGAGAAGAGTGTTAAAATACACCAGCATTAATATTTAACTAATGACATGCATTATTAATAATATGTGCATTCATATTAATAATTTTTGTTGTTGTTCCAATCTCATTAGGCTCTTTAGATATTGAGAAAACCAAAGCTCTGTACAGAGACCTGGTGTGTGTGTTTGATAAGGTGGTTCTTCCCACTCATGCTTCCTGTCACGTGCAGTACTACATCTTCTACCTGTGCAGCTTCCATCTGGTAAGGTCACACTTCTCTCTCATTCACAAAAACAAAAAGCATACCTAGACATCAAAAACTTTTTTTTTCATTTTTTTTTTCAGGGTTTGGCTGAAGCTTTTTTGGATCACTTATGGAAGCTGTTACAAGGCCCCAACCAGCCCCCCATCCTGAGACAGGCCGCTGCTGGGTACATGGGCAGCTTCATGGCGAGAGCCAAGTTTTTGCCAGTGTCGTACGTGACTTTATCATGCAGTTTTATCTTATCTAATACACTGGAGTTCAATATTTAATCATCTTTCTTGGCAGTGGTTTGTTACCTCGATTAGGTAATTAAACATTAATGCCTCTTTGTTGGTGTCTGAGAAAGAAAAGGGGTATGATTGGACACGGGTACCTTTATTTGTCAAAACATAATTTGAAACCTACATGTCAAAATTGGTGCTGTAGAGTTTCCTCTCTCTCTCTTCCATAGGACAGTCAAGGCCTGTCTGGACCTGTTAGTTCCCTGGCTGCACCTTTACATTGACAGTCAGGACACGGGATCCAAAGCATTCTGTGACATCAATCTCCACGGCCCCTTTTATGCAGCCTGCCAGGCTGTTTTTTACACACTGATCTTCAGGCACAATGTCATTCTGGAGGGCAGTCTGAAGAAAGGTCAGTACATGTGGAATTTAAATCATTTGTAAGTAATTTTTTTTTTTTTTTTTTTTTTTTGATCTGTTAATTTATCAAAAAATGCATGCACAAACAATGACCACTTTTTAAGCATGAAATTTATATTAGATATTTTGAGGGTCTTTAAGTCAAAATTATAAACTCAAAAAATCGCCTGATAACATAATGAAGAAAAAGGGTTAGTTCACCCAAAAATTCTGTCATTAATTACTCCCCCCTCATGTCGTTCCAAACCCGTAAGACTTTCTATCATCTTTGGAACACAAATGAAGATCTTTTAAATGAAATCGGAGAGATTTCTGTCCCTCCGTTGAAAGCTACGCAACTACCACTTTGCCGCTTCAAAAAGTTCATAAAGAGATCGTAAAACTAATCCATATGAATTGAGCGGTTTAGTCCAAATTTTCTGAAGAGACTCGATCACTTTATATGATGACGCTTTGAAGCTTCTCATTGTCAGTTGCGTAGACTGTCAATGGAGGGACAGAAAGCTCTCAGATTTTATCTAAAATTTCTTCATTTGTGTTCTGAAGATGAACGAAAGTTTGGATTTGGGTTTGGAATGACATGAGGGTGAGAAATTAATGACAGAATATACATTTTTGGGTGAATTAATCCTTTAAGGGTGCATTCACACTAGTACTTTTGGTGTGCATCCGGGTTCAACTGACGTCAGAGTTTGGTTCGTTTGGATGATGTGAACGCTGTTTTCCGAACTCGGGTGTGCACCTGTGAACCATACCCAAGTCCGCCTAAAAAGGGTGGTCTGGGGTACGGTTCATGTGAATTCTGGTACGGTTCACTGCTGATTCACGCAATCGTACTAAATCGCGGAAGTGAACCGCTATTGATGTTTGATTTGATTAAAACTGCTTTTGTGTGTGTTCTCACTCACTTTCCTGACAAGCGTGACTGATGCACTTCAAGCAGAGAAGCCCGACTTCAGCAGAAATGGACTGCCACGCGCGTTCTTTAGAACATTTGTAGTACATTTGAGTGGAAGATAGACGCAAGTGCTGTTGTGCTGACCCTTTGAAAACAAAACCAAACATTAAAAAATCTTAATATAATAGTGAGGCGAGAAACGCTATGCATTTTGCTGCCTTCTCCTGTGTCGTTGTTACCTCCTTTGATGCAAACGGACCATGGTTTAGACCCAAATACTCCAGCAGGGGGAGGGAGAGCAATTGAACTCTGGTTTGGACCAGGCAATCGAATCAAGTGTGAAAGCACCCCTCAAAAATCAAAGTCCTTTCTTTATTAAAGTATTTTAACAAACGTGCTTCATTGTGACGTTCATGTTGTGGTCCAATCAACATGCAGAAAAGAAGGGAAGTGATATAAAAAGGACCCTCTTTTAGGACTGTGTATCAAGGTCAATAAGTCTCTTAAAATATCAGATCATTTGATATGTTTTACAGCAAAACGAGGTCAGTTCAGGTTGTAGAAATAAAAATGATAGTAGAATTAATACAAGCATGTTATTACTTTTTTATTTGCACCACATGATGTTTTGTTTATATATTTCATTGTACAAAAAAATATTAGTAAGAATTAACATGAATATGAAGAGTACACATCTAAGACCTTGACAAATGTGTTTGCTTTTCTTTATGGTGAACACTGGTCATTCTGCAGGGTTGGCGTATCTTCAGGGTTTGAATCTAGAGCGTATAGTGATGTGTCAGCTCAACCCTCTGAGGGTCTGTCTACCTGCTGTCACCAACATGTTTGCAGCCATCACCAGGTACAGCACGAGAGAGATATCGTTCATCAGGTTACAAAGCTTTATGAAATGAAAGCATAACAAATGACAAACCGTCTGTTGGCAGGAAGTACCAGCTCGTGTTCTGTTACACCATCATTGAGCGGAACAACCGGCACTTGTTGCCAGTGGTGAGGAGTTCAGTGGGCGGCAACTCGGTGTACACTAACACCAACCCCCTGGATACCTTCTTCCCTTTTGATCCATATCTCCTTAAAAGGTATGAAAATCATGTCCATTTCGATCAATCTCAGCACTGGAATAATAGTTCACTGGATGTTTATTTTTTTTGTTCATTTTTACAACAGCTCTGGAAAATTCATTGAGCCAATTTACCAGGTGTGGGAGGAGCCATCCGACTGTGTGATTCAAGTGCCCAAAAAGGAAGCGAGAAAGGTGACCCTGACCTGCATTCACAGTGGCCACAAAGAGGATTTCATTTGGAAACTTAAAATATCGACTTTTCATCCTTTTTGTGACGTATATACAAGTGAAATGGCTTCTCGAACAAGAAAAAAGGCAGGGAGGGACTTGATTTTGTTAATTGGGAATTGATTAGATGGTTATGGCTAGCTATTGTTGTGATGTCATGTGAGTGACAGGTTGTCCCGCCCTCTTGCCAGTAAACACCTTATCAGAGAATAAATCATTTATAATAAATACATCAATATTCCATAAACTAAAACAAACTAAATGATGGGTGTCAAATAGATTTTTCATTAACTATTCTCCGAGAATATCTAATAACATTTTGATCTTGTCTCACAGGGGTCTATGGAGGAGGAAGATGACTTTCTGCATGGAGAAACACCTCATGGAGACTCAATAATGGGCATGACTCCCGGCTCTTATGAGTCCCATCTGCACAGTCCGCGGAGTGTGGGCTCGCCCCCCATCTCCTTCCTGCAGCGGCCTTTCTGATCCACTGCTGTAGTGAACAGTGGTCACAGACTTCACGCCATGAGGGGGCGCTCAAGGAATGCTTGTGTTAGCGCAGATCTTTCTCTAGAGCCTCGACGCACCAGCATTACTGACCCCAGTGTTTGTCAGTAGTTTTACCCTCTACTACACTTTAAGACTGCATCATATAATACAAATGTGTTTGTTGCATATTTTAGCTATATAAGTAGTAGAATGAAAGAAACATTGGTTCTCTAGTAGACAGTCTGTTTTTTTTCTGTTTTCAGGAGACTCTCGAGACTATTGTAATTAAATTATCACTAAGATAATTAGCATTTTTTGGAAAAAATATTTTCAGCTTATTCTGAAAGGATTGGAGAGTTTGTAATTAACTGGTGGTGTGTGTTCATTGGTAAATGGGCATCACTTCCCATGTTATAAGTTTGAGGTCTGATTAAATCGTTGTCTGTTTGTACAAAATATTTTGTAGGAAACCGACCATCATTTAAAGATGGAGTTCTCTTATTTGTTAATGTTATTGGAATTTTTGGACTTGTCATATTGTTCTGTACAAATTTTACAACACGCACAGTGAATATGTTCTGAATGTTGTGTTTGTGCAACACTCAAGAGTTTTGAAATTTGTACTCTGTAAAATAATTAACATGAAATAATGAAGTGGTCATGCTATTTTATTAAAATGTTAGAAATGTAATTATTGACTGTTTTCTTAAAGGCGTATTACTCTATTAATTTTTTTTTATATGATTTTCTCCCACCAAAAATCCAAATTTTATTTAGTATATTTTGAGTAATACAATATAAAGGTCAATAATTGCATTTTTATCCTTAATATATATATATATTACTGTTCAAGTTTGGGGTCAGGATTTTGTTTTTTTTAAGAAGAAAAAAATTCAGTAAGGCATTAAATTGATTAAAAGTGAGAATAAAGACATTTATAGTGTTACAAAAATCCTGTTAAATGTTGTTCTTTTGAACTTGCTTTTCATTAAGAATCTTTAAGAAAAAAAAGAATCAGCAACTGTGATTATTTCTATATATATATATGCACATATATAAATAAAGGTTACTGGAAAGGTCAAATTCAGTGATGCATCCTTAACAGAAACTGTACAGATGTGCATAGTCATATCTTAAAAAAAAAAAAAAAACAGACCCATGCAAGCTGTTGCAGATTACACAAGCATTAAGATTGTCAGCATGCAACCCTTGGTTGCCAAATAAAAATATTAAAATATTGTATCATGAGCCAGCTGTAGCACAACAGTGTATAGTGTCTGGCACATAAGCACGAGTGGATTTAAAAATAACATACAATCCCTTTAGTATTTTAAGTGTCCAAGCTCTACCGAATTCCACTACATATAATCATAAAAAAACACACATGACACATTTGTTCTGACTTTAATAAAAACATTACAAGAAAGATATTTAGGCCACACATATGATGCAATCTAGTTAAATCACAGGACTACATGTCAGCATTTGTAGAGCATGTGCTGTTATTAATATCAACGAACCACCTGCATAACCGCACACCTCTATCCTCAGGAAATGAATGATACCAGCTTATTACACATTGATATAGGTGATTGTAGATCCTATATGCCAAGACAAAACAGCTGCATACAGTGTGCTTATAAAAACAGTAACCTGAACCATGTGCATTGTTCAGCTGAATGAATGCATTCGGGGTGGAACGCTGCAATATGACCCCCATTACTTGATTCTAGTGCCATGACAACCAAAATCCCCCTCAGAACTATCAGTATAGTGACGAGGACACTGAGATGGAGCAAAGTTACTGTCCATCTCAGAAACAAGCCACGAAGGAACCCCCTAAAGCACTTAACAGACCATACCAGATAGTAGTGCAGTGGATGCTGGGTGACATTGGACCGACCTGTACCTCAAATCCGTCCGAGCACAGACTGGCGTGACGGTAAATACATGAAGAGGACATCGAAAGGGTTCGACGGCAAGATTTACAAGCTTTATGACGGCAAGCGCCCACGTACTTAGAAGCGAGCATGTCTATGTGTGTCTGCATAATAAAAGATTCGGACCGAAAATATAAAATGTTCAAAACGTCATAGCACTTCTCAGAACAGATACAAATAACCATCATATCAAATGATGAAAAGTGGGGACTGTCCCAAAAATCCCTAAATGAAATGTAATACATGTACTGTATAATATAGCTAACTCTAAAAGAGAGGTCAGCTGCTCAGCCACATGTGTTTTCATTACAGTGGTTGAATGGGGAGATATACGTCTGAATGCTCTCTTTCTCATTCTGAAGAGATCGTCTTCCTAACTCTTCGTGTTTTGCACGGCACACGCTGACACGCTTGAAATCGCATTTGAGCATCTCAAAGTCGCCTCTGCTGTTAATAGTGCCGTTTGTGTTTCAGATTTCAATCCCCTTGGTTGGTTTCTGCCTTTACATTATGATACTGAGTAATGCTACATATTAAATAAGTACATGGACTGCTTTAAAAAAATGAGTATCAGTTTGATCAGTAGAGCTCAGGCCTCTGATACCACTCGAACTATGAACTGAAGGAGTAAAAACCACACTGCAGAACTTCACAGTCTCTTATTTTCCACAGTATAGTTTCAGTTCAGCCTTGGTGTTCTGAATGAGCCCGGTTTGTCTGTCCGTCCCAGACGCTCTACTGACCTCTCCGCTCTACTGCAGGACCGCCGAGGACAGGAGGTTGTGGCCAGTGAACGAGGCTACAGGAAAAAAAGAGCATGATTGTAGATAATGTGTGGTATTACGTAAATCGATAATTTCTACTGTAAATAAGATCCTGAATCTGGGAAAAATGTTGCATTCTTTTCAGAAGTCATATGCCTGTGCCATATTCCCTTCAGAGGACACAACTTCCATGGTGAGAGCTTACACTATTGGACATCAGTTGTATTTTTACATAATGTATTTTTATTTTATTTTTTTTACTGTTAGACTTGAGTGAAGAAAAAGACTAATTTTCAAATTGTCATAAATCAACATTTCAGGAAAATGTTTTGGGGTTTCTAATCAAGATATGACTTTCAAACCAGGGCATGGATTTCATACGTGTCCCCTGTAGTGGACACCAGGACTTAAAGCATTCTTATCAGGCATTTTGAAAGACACAGCAAGTGAACAGGGAAAGAGATTATACATCAATATTCCTATGAAATATTTGATATTATGAAAATGTTGCCAATTATTACTCCCATTATTACACTTCTTTTTTTATTACATGTTGCCCCAAGAATACATTAGCATAACATATGAATAACATATCATTATTATCATATCATAATTCAAGACTATAAAAAAAACTTAAAAGTTCCTTAAAAGTGAAGGGCCTTTTAATTTCCAGAATCTGTGCGTGTTTGCAGGTGCATATTGTTTATTATTACACGGCTCTGTGGAATACTTGATTCTGATTGGTCAATCGTGGCATCCAGCGGTATGTTATCCCCTGATAACAACTGGTAAAAACTGATAACACAGGCTCATCTGGGTAACTGAAGTCAGCGCTTTACGCTTGCTAGGAACTTTTTTTTCTTTTTTTTTCGTGGAAGTTTTGCGTTTGGTGAGCTAATAAAATATTAAAACTCAAATCATTATTTTGTGAACAATTATTTAATTATGTCATCCGGGTATAGTGGACTATCGTAGACAGCTGCTGCCATTTTGCGACTATTGGTTTGTACTCTGTAATGGGTTATAAGATGACAAACAGGTAAGATTTTAAAACAGTTTCATCTCAGATCAATATCTCTTATCTCAATAATTATTTATGTGGCGAAATACCGTGTAATAAGTGGTATGACTGTAGCGTATCCCTTAAATGTCCCTTCTAGTTTGAACTTGCCACGCTAGCAACTACTTTCTTCGTGAAAGCTTTGTGTTTAAAGAGGTAATAAAATATTTCAACAAGTCAATATTTCGTGTCTAATTATTTACTTATGTGGCAAGTAGCAGTGTGATAATATACATCCGGTCGTTTATCGCAGAATAAACCTGATCACTGTCAGGGTTTACTCGGCAAAAACAACTAGCTGGATGTACATTATCCCTTGCATAACATTTGGTCTGGACTGAAAGATTCTGATGCATTGCAAAGAATCTAGGGAGTGAAGTGTCCATCGGTTTCGTTTCAAAGGACCTTTTGAAATGCACCCTTGGCTTCTGTTTGGATTGACCCCACCATGACATGGCTGCCCTGATTGTTCTCCTTTCAAAATGGCATAATTAATGCCCTTTAAAACATCAGTTGTCAAAAAATGAGCCATGTGACACCTGCATTGGTGTTTTTCAAAATCCCTGGTCAAACTGGATAACTGACAGGCTTTGCGAGGCCAGCAGTTATAGTGAAGGGTTTTGAGGCAGAGAAATGAACATTTGGCCTGAGCTAAACTCAGCTGACAGCAGCAGTTAAAGGGGAAAATGCTGATTGCTTCATAACACAAAAAAAACGGCCACTCACTTTGAATCACAGTCCTCTTCGGGCTTCACAACGCATCCCTCTACGTACTGCGGTAATGCTGCAAAACAACCAAACATTTTGTGTGACATCACAGATATGACAACAACACAAGTTCAAATGAGTTCATTAGAACAAAAAGTCCAGAAACTGTCCCATTCTACCAGATGAAGTCACACTCCACTCAAACAGAGTCAGACTGAATGAGCTTTGAAGCAGCCACTCAGATTAGACGCCCAGAACTGGTGATGATCTAGTGCGCATTTCTCACTTACTGTGATCCTCAGTGCAAAGTGAGCAGACACCATCCACAAGCTCTTTGGCCTCAGCTGCGAGCTGGCAGGCGGGGTCGGGGATCGGGGAAGGTGTGTCGGGGCTGTCAGTCGCTGGAGACGCCTGTGCGCTGTAGGATGAGAAGGAGATGTCATGATCACTGAGAGGGGGGACCACTGCAACTTTCAATGTGTTTGGCTTGAGAAACTTACCCATTTTCCATCCCAAATAAGCTGGTGTTGGTGAGAACTTTGTGGACATTCTGTAAAAACAGTGCAAATTATAAACTTGGATGATTTGGTGCTTTGGTGTTCTTGAAGGACCACTGATACCCAGTGATGGGAATAACGGCGTTATAAATAACGCCGTTACTAACGGCATTACTTTTTCCAGTAACGAGTAATCTAATTGATTACTCTTCTCATCTTAATAACGCCGTTCCCGTTACTGCCAAAAAATGCGGCGCGTTACTATAACTGATGAAGCTGGGGTTTTTTGTTTTCATCAGACCAACTAGATCTCTGAGCGAGAGGCAAATACTTTTTTTACTGTTCTTCCTTGGTTAGTGGGTAGAGCACGAGACAAGCGCATAAATGCTGACGACTGAGGTAGAGTAAAATGTCATTGTAAGCCAATCAGAGGTAGAGTTGGGCGGGTGTTCGAAAGCACGCATAGTAGTAGGCATTCGGCACTTTTGACTCAGCTCACTGAAAAGAGCCGGCTCTTTTGGCTCACAAACGGCTCTTTAAATGACTTTGACTATAATATTTAAATTTTTATTACATAATTATTTAATTTCTATAGGCTAAATTTGTAAAAATAGAGTCGGCTTTTTCAGATATGCGAGCCAGCTCCCGACGTTCACCTAAAAGAGCCGGCTCTTAGAGTCGCCTCATTCGCGAACCGCGAACGACCCATCAAAAGCTCATTCGCGAACGAGTCGATCCATCATCACTAACGGCTAACGCTCATGAATTGCGAACGACCCATCATAACGCATAGTCGGACAGGACAGGACACACAATGAACAACACAAGCAAGCCAGTCAGTCAACGAGAGACAGGTATGGCGACGAGCTTAACAAGCTTAATTTAATTTTGCCCAGTTGTGGCCTGTTGAGAGGCAATAAATATCAAAAGTTCCAAAACATCTATTGTGTTATTTGCATTGATCCACTATATAAACATAATATCTACATGGCATTTGATTGGAGGCTAGTCCCACAGCAACATTTTTTTTTTTTAGATGTGTGTACAATGTTTCATGTTTCTGTTAATAATGTATTGTATTAAGTGTCCATTTCATTATAATATTCAGATTTATCATAAATAATTGAACATGCACATGTATTGTAAGTTCCGTTAAAGAGGGGTAGAGGTGGGGTCACATTTGAGCATTTAAAATTTAAATGTAACTGAGTAACTAATTTAGTTACTTTTTGGAAGTAGTAACTAGTAACTGTAACTAATTACTTTTTAAAAGTAACTTGCCCAACACTGCTGGTACCTAAATAAATACAACAGATTACAACTGATTTTAAGTCAAAAAGTGGTTTGTTTTTACCTGGGCAAAGCCAAGGAGTTTCTTGTTGGAAATCTCCAGGTGTTTCCGTGTGAGTTCAGACCTTCTCAGCTGGCTGTCAATGACGTTGAACTTTCTGTTCAGATCCATCACATCCTCCTGTGAAAAAAATGGCCTTTAATACCAGTGTTGTTAAAGCGAACTAAGAGGACGTTTACACAACACTGTTTTCCAACTAAAAAAAGAAAACCTTTTATGTGTTTTGGCTGTTCATTTACACGACAGTGGCGTTTTAGGGGCCTGAAATGCAATTGCTTGAAAACAGGTTTACAAGTGCAAATTTTTTAAAACAATATCATTATTTTCATGAATTTGTGAGAACAGTGACGTCATCCGCATGCGTACTACATTTAGTCTATAGGCATGCGCGAGTACTTGACAACCAAAACAACAATAGCGGAGTACAGGACTGTGTTTGTGCTGCTCAAGATCCTGAGTTTATTAACGCTTCTCCGGCAAAGTGTTGTATTCATCACCACTCTGTAGAAAAATGTGTACGTGGACAGGTCCATAGTATTTCTTGACATCGTCAACTACTGGCCTGAATAATGCAGCGTTTTTAGTCGTTTTCACAGATCCATGAGAACAGGGATCATTTTGACAACGTTGTCGCCTCTATGTAAAATTAGCGAAAAAGAAAAAGAAAAACGTTTCCATTTTTGGTACATTGTGGTTGTGTGTACGTAACAAACTATTATAAATAATTTTCATTAATTAAAATTAAAGTTGAATTAAAATGAAATATAATTATTAGACAAAATAAAAACCTCAAATGTTGCATGGCAGCTAACACAAAATACAATTAATTTTAGCTGAAGTATTAAAATGACTAAAACTAAAAGTGAAATAAAAAAAATTAAAGCTAAACAGAAATGTAAAAAAAAAAAAAACTAACAAAAATGACAAAGCACAAACAAATGACTAAAGCAAACTAAAATAAAATATGTAAAAAATAAAAAACTATTTTCAAATATTCATAAATACTCTAATAGTGAACACTGTTTCAAGTGTTCGTCATGAACTGGACTGGACAGTGTTTTATTAGATAACAATCACCTGGCAACTCATTCCAAAAAGGTTTCATCCATTGCATCATCTTGTAAATTTCTTATAAATGATATGAATAATTTTTCAGAAAACAAAGAGATGTGATGAAAGAGGAAAAATTACCTTGGTAGCCTCAAGTCCTCTCTGTTTCTTTCCGGCTACCTGGTTCTTCAGATCTTTGATTTCAGCCTCCAGGAGCTGAATGACCTCCTCGTAGTCTTGTTCGGCACTGTTAGTCTGTCTCTGAACAGCCTCTGCTACCTGCAGCTTACTCTTCAGACACTTATTCTCTTCCACTGTGGCCGTGGCCTTCTGTTTCATCCACACATGGAAATAAGGGAACACACAAATTGACGGGTGGACAAATGTCTTAAATGTTCAGATGCTCATGTTGTGATAGTATATATTTGATATGCACAAAGTGTTGATGTATTAAATCAGCTCTCATGCCTCTTTATATTTGGATGTCATATTTTGAGACATTAAAGAATAGTCACATCGAAGTCGTGTTTATTTCCAGGCTTTACCTCAGCCGTCTTCTGCAGTTCCTCCTCCAGAGTCTTCTTACTGTCTTCTGTGTCTTTCAGTAACACCTGAGAGCAGTGTAATGGATGTTCATGTCACAAAAGCTTTTTGCACAAATGTTCAGCTCAGTCTTGTACATGACACGTGCAAGAAAAACAGATATTGTGGCCAATAGATATTTGATCCCACAACTTATTAATTTGTGGCCCCCTTGTAATAGTTTGTTTTCTTGTTTTTTTTAATTGTGGCCACAATTTACCTAAAATGAGGGAATAAATTAATTTGTGGCAACGATAACTTGTTTTTCCCCCTGCATGTCATGTGTGCAATGTCATGTCATGCAAAAAGTTTATGGAAAGTCAACCAGGGTCCAAAATTAACTTTCTGCCACACCAATGATGTGTGAATTAACTACCCCACACACCCTTAAACCAATGCACAACTTACACACACGCACAAAATATTCTTTGCATTTCTTCTCTTCTCGAGCTTCTCTCTATTTAGTTGTCAGAAAACCTGGCATTGTTTATTACGAATAGTGTTGACTCCTTGATGTATTGCTTTGTTTCTTTCTTGTAAGTCGCTTTGGATAAATGCGTCTTCTAAATGCATAAATGTAAATCTAATGCAAATGTAAATTAAATGTAAATGTGCAAATAGATAAAATGTACTGACTAAAAATATTTCTTATAGGTAATGAAACTTTATTTTGTATGGAAGCCCATTTCTGCCACACAAGGAAATGAATCACATTTTTGTATATCATAATTATGACACAAAAAGTCAAAATTATGACATTCAATCACCATTCCGATTTTCTGTCGATTTCAACTGTCATCATTTCAAAATTTTAAATCATAATTTTGGCTTTGTATGTCATAATTTGGACTTTATCTCAAATTCGATTTGACAAAATTCTGACTTTTGACATAATTTCAACTTTTATCTCATTATTATGATTTAGTCTATTAATAATCTATATTATTAGTCTATATAATTATTATTTACCAAAGCATGAGTCTTTTTTTCTTATTGGCGGAAATGAGCTTCCGTAATTTTGCATTAAAAAAAAAAACTATTTATTTTCTGTCTATTCTGTTTATTCCATATTCTATATATTTTATGTTTTGCTTTGTTTTGTGGGTTTTGGTGAGGAATATTCCACATATGTTGAAACATGGAGTTGTAGAGGAAAGAACTTGTCAGATAAACATGATGGTAAGTTTTCCACTGAGGGAAAAGTTGTACGAGCTGCGACAGGTGTTTTTTTTTTAAGTGAATCAGTCAAGACTATCATTCTTACAATTTGACTACTTCATTTACTGGACAATTGTCGGTTTATTTACTCACTAAAGCCAATTTTGACTTGAATTTGGCACTTAGCGAGTGTTCATTTTGGACCCTGCAGTCAGCAATTATAGTACTATACTTCTATTATCTATTGATTGAAGGAAGCAACACAATCCAGCTACCCCTGTTTATTTCAGTACTCACCTTGAGTTGTTTCATTTGCAGCTGGAGTTGTTTGACTTCCGTCTGAAACTCCTCCAGCTCCTCACTGCTGTAGCTGCACTCTGACTCATAGGTCTGAAAGTGAGAGTGACACTGTTAAAACAACTCTTTCATAAGTGTGTGACCCTGCCTCTGGGATCTGAAAGAAAAAAACCCATTAAAACCAGTACCAATTCAGTGCTCATACATCTATGTGAGACAAATCCAAAGGCACAGGCTACAAAACAGGCAAACTCTGACAATCGAAGCGTTTAAGAGCTTAAAAGACAGCTTTGATAACTTTTCTGAGCAGGAGAAAAGCTCCTTTAAGATCCCTGAGTAAATCTCCCGACATGCTCAGCTTCAGGAGAAAGTGAAGTCTCAAATGTGAGGAGGTGCTCTGAGGATTGTGCCGAAGTTTAGCCCAAATCAAAGTCAAGCACTCCGATACTAAATCCTGCGGGTCTACTTACAGGGGAATGAAAGGCAGAGGTGTCCATCAAACTAGCTGCTTCCTGATAGGAGAACATAAAGGGTCCCTGTCCCAGTCCCGCCTCCTCCAGCTTCTCTTGATACACACTGCGGGTGGCTTCCACAAAGTCTTATTAAGGAAACAAAGCCATAGTTAGAAATAGCCAAGAATTACACTAGAAATATAAAAAGCATGTAAGCAATTACAGTATCAAAATCATTAAGATTTTTTTTTATGTTTTAAAAAAAAATTCTGTCACAACTCAGAGGCTGCATTTATTTGATCAAAAATACAGTAAAAACAGTAATATTGTGAAAAAAGTACTTTTTTTCTATTTTGAAATGTAATTTATTCCTGTGATGCAAAGCTAAATTTTCAGCATAATTACTCATTGTCAGATATTCAGTGTCACATGATCCTTCAGAAATCATTCTAATATGATGATTTTCTGCTCAAGAAACAGTTGTGCTGCTTAATATTTTTGTGAAAACTGTGGTACACTACCTTTCAAAAATTTGGAAAGTAAGATATAACAAAAGAAAAAGAAAATCACAGGAATAAATTACATTTTAAAATAGAAATTATTTTAATTTGTAATAATATTACTGTGCTTTTGATCAAATAAATGCAGCCTTGTTATTTAAAACTTTTGACCAGTCTGAGTGTAGATTTGAAAATGTGATTTCAGGTCAACATTTGCTTTCTAAACAGAAAAGTGGGTGCCGTATAGTCTCTTCACCTGTCACTCAGCTAAATATATCCCTATTTTTCCTCATAACAGGAGAAAGAGCATCTAGAGGGAATATTTATGTTCAGGTGCCCTTGGTGTAAGTGTTTGCACAGCTGAAGTACAAAAAAACACACAAAAAAACAGGCAGAACTCTTGCTCCACCACACACACTTTGATCAGGATTTGCCATGGTGACATCTTCCTGCTGAGGAGTTCAGGAGTGAAGCGTAACTCAAGAGCAGCCTGGAAATATACTTAACTGTCTAAGTTTGTACTGAACCCAATTTTTTTTTCTGACAATCTGTCTCTAAAAACTCATTCTGAGTGTTTCAAAGCACAAACTCAAGCCCAATATCCAAATATGGAATGTGACTCCCTTTTCAAAAGGGGTATTTCCATTCGTGTCAAAATGTGATTATTTCCTGTGGTTATTTCAGGAGGTTGGTAACCTTACCTTAGGCACGCAAGCCGAACCAGTAATCATTGCCATCCAAAGATGAATACGAGAGAGATTAATATTAAATGTTTTTTTTAGTTATTTCAGTAATGTTGAATCCAGCGTGCTAAACTCCATCTTTTTTTCTTTTTTTTTGATAAACTGCAGTAATCCTTTTTTCTTCGTCATGCAACCTGTTTAATTTAGTTATAAGCACTATGGAAGCCTAACACTATTAAGTAAACTGCCTATCAAGTGGGTCTCATGTGCACATACTGGTGATTCAAAAGTGAGGAAATGGCACTTCAGATCAAAAGGGTTGCTGACCCCTGTTTCGGATTCATCTCCAATATTGAAATATGTTATGAATATGGGAATATAAGTCCACATCAAAATGATTGTTAAAATGAGGAAAATGTCCTGCATCTACAGTAGTTGACTGACTGAGGATCATGTTAAGAATGTGTCTATACCTCCATATGAGACCGTTCCCTGAGGGTCTGTAGTGAGACTCTCTCTGAGCTGCAGTCTCTTCTCTTCTGTTAAATCCAGACCCAGGTACGACAGAGCCTGCAAAATGATCAAACGGTCAAAAACCTTCATCATTGTAGTGCTACAAGCCTGTTCAAACAAATCTAGCTCCTTTGAATTTTCTTTTACTAATTTACTAATACGTTATTAAAATCAAAGGTTGTATTTGTTAACATTAGTAAATGCACTGTGAACTAACATGAACAAACAATGAACAGCTGTATAAGATTAATAAATACTGTAACAAATGTATTGCTCATTGCTAGTTCACAGTGCATTTACTAATTTTAACTAATGAACCTTATTGTAAAGTGTTAAAAAGGAAAATAACTATAAACACTGAACCTTAAATATTTAGTATAGTATATTTTAAGAGTTGACTGATAACTATGATTCCTTATCAACTGTATAGTATCCAGTCAAGCTTGAAAAGAGTCATGCTACTGCTACATACACAAGATGGCAGTGTGGTAACAGAGGTCAAGTCAGTGGCGTACAATAAATCCAGGCTTATGGTCCATAAGAGTTCAAAAGGCTAATCAATAAGGCATTAATAAGGCTAATCAGCCTTACCAACCAACAATCTGATACTGCCACAAAAATAAGATATACTGTTCAAACACAAATGGCAAGAAAAACTGTCCTGTACCAGATAAAATATGTGCTTGAAAACCGTGATGAACAGTGCAATGAACAGTATAAAGTCACATAGAAAACTTTGCACCGTGTCAAATACCTGTTCATGCGACACTTAACATAGTGTGCATTGTGCCTTTAGTCCACATTTAAGTGCTCTTGTCCATTGAGACCTAATCCTATTAATGGGCCGGTAGATTAGGGTCATCCCCAGGATCAGCAGGATTAAATTAAATCTCTGCTAAACAACTGCACCATAACAAAGAGCAGAGACAGATATCTATGAGGAAAGTGACACTGAGATACGAGAGGTTATCTACATAAGCACTCTGTCAGTCACTTTGCACTGAGAGACAGGCTCCTTTTGAAGTCAATCGTACAGATTTCAATGGGGGATTAACCCTTTAAATTCACCACATTTTCTGAACCGCTGGGTCTAATCATTACTAAAGGTACAGGTACAAGCATAATGTCACTGCAGTCATGAATAACGCAAAAATATATATAAAGAGAATTACATTTGTGCTCATTGATTTTTCCTAATAAAACATTTATACCTAAATTAACAGCATTATTTATTTTTTTAATGTAAAAAAAAAAAACATCCTACCCAAACGTAGTCAACTTTGGCCACGAAAAATGTTTTATGCCACATGGAGGGGGCAAAACTGAAAGAAATGGCCTTCTGTCAGTTCTGCCCAACCCACCACAGCGTACAGGTGTAAAAGCTGTAGCCATAGTGTACCATTTTTACCATAACGCTGTTTAAAGAGTAGACAAAGTACGATACATATTTTAGTGATAACACAATAACCTTACAATAAATGAATATAGTGAATAACTGGATTTCTTGGTCCAGGTAACACAGAGAATAAGTAGACATTGTTCATTTACATATACTACTGACATTGTAACAATACAAAAAAGGTTGAAAATCACTCTTCGTACACATGTAAAACTGTTTGTGTAAACCAGGCTTACCAGATCAAGCTTCTCTGATTTGAGCCGTATGTGGGGGTCCAGCGAGATCTTGGGTTTGGAAACAGTGGCTGGTCTCTGTGCGGTGGAGGCTGAGGGGGGAAAAGGGACAGTAAAAAACACCTACTTTAAGAGTCATACTCACATTACAGCATTTAGTGGTGAGAGCTAGTTAGCTGCTTTGGAAAACATGGCCTTAATGCGTTTTTTTTATTGTCTGGGAGAACAAATGAATGGGTATTATATTAATACAATAAAGATTATGAACTGTGTGAGGGATTTGAATCGAGGGGGCGAGAGAGATAGCGATAGAGAAAGAGAGGTATTAACGCCAGTGCTTTCAGTGGCGTGTGTATTGTTAAGCAACGCAGGGGATTTAACTGCCTTCTGACGCTCATGACTGACAGGTTGAGCTCAGACACGTCAGACTCACGCAGACTCAGACAGGTTCAATGCTGGTAATTCAGGACCAACATGCACAGCAGGGAGCTTGGGCAGGAGGAGTGGATTTAACAGGTGGGACTGATTGTACACAATCCAGGACAACTAAAACAATCCAGATTAATGGTGCTTCTATGAATGTTCCACCAGAATTGCAAGCATGTGGATAGCCAAATATGTTTGTAGCGTAATTATTAATCGAAGGGATAGTTAATCTAAATATGAATTCTGTCAAATCACCCAAATGTTGTTCAAATGCATATCAATTCCTTTCTTACAAAAGAAAAAATTACAAAAAGGTGAATTTTTGAAGAATTCTCTGGCCAGTTTTCCTTATCATGAAAGTGAATGGGGAGCTATCAAGCTCAAAAATCACAAAAAAAATACAATAAAAGTGACCATTTAACTTGAGCACCATATTCCCAAGTACTCTCAAACTACATATGGCAACATTAGATTTGGAGTCCATTTCAAAGCACCATGGAGGGGAAGATTATCCAACAAAGCTATTATATGACTTTAGAAGACTTAGGATATAGCATATGATTAATTTAGACAACTGTTATGATGCTTTTTTTTTTTTTTTTTTTTTTTGTCATTTTCACTGCTTGACAGTCCCAGTCCCCAATCACTTTGGGAAAGAGTAGCCTAGATATTCTTCAAAAATTCTTCAAGTGATACAGGTTTTAAGTGATATGGGTGGCATCAGAAATTCAACTATCCAGTGACCAAGCTCAAAATCTGACAACATAAGCACTAACATCAACTTATATAAATAGTTTCATGTTTAGCCTAGTGTAGTACATTAATTTAACTATATAACAGTCAGCCCTTATGTTAGATGCAAACCAGTTGTAAACATCAGTTTCCATTGGATAGCAGAATTCTATAACAATCTCCACATCTCGACAAATCACAATTATTAAAGAATGACAACGAATGAAGATAAGCATGTGTCTGAGTCTGAGCACACCCGGTCTTCCTTTCTAGGAAGGACTCCCAGAAGGGCTTTTGCAGGATTACAGTGCCCATTTAATTCAGATAAAAAACAGATCTTCCTTATTCTTCTAAGATTTTATCAGCTAGTCTGAATAAATGGGTAATTAAGCACTATAAACTTCATAGATGTCATGAATGATTAGAACACTGTGCTCGTAAACAGGACACCACCCAGGGTTCAAGGGCGAGCCAGGCATGCTTACATCCGGTCTAGATTAATCTCTGAGCCAGGGATAGCCTGACGGACAGGTCAGCACACACATAAAAAAAAGAAAAAAAAAAAGGTTTCGAATGATAAAAAACTAATCGAGATTCGAAGGTCTTGCATCATTTGTTTGCAGATTCCACTGGGTTTGGTATTTTGTAACTAATACACAACGTTCCGATGTTTCGGATATGTCCACAAGTGTCAAAATACTTTTTGGGTCTCTATGCAGAGAAATACAGAGCATTTTTGGGCATTATTTAAGCATACAAAGATCTCTGAAGTGAGAAGTGACTTAACATGTTAACATCCACACAGATAGCTTCTTCAAAGTATCTAATAGCATAAAATGTACCTAAGGGGCTATCTCTGTATGGTTTCTATAACAACTTATCAATTCCATTTTGTGCCCCAAGAAAGGATTACACATTACGCACAGCAAATCAATCTGTATTAAACAGCTACCCAGCTGCTGTGAACTGAGATAAGAGCACAATCTGACTCAACATGAAAGAGGCCTTTTCCCTTTATTTTGTTATGTCTTCTAGAATTTGATTGTGTAATTTAAACACCTCACATACATGCCCGACCCCCGGAGCACAGAGAGATTACTTTGCAACTAGCCGTTGATTAAATTCCAAACACTGCTACTGACTAATCCCCAATCTTTCTCTCTCAAAATAAATAATTGCTTTGCAATAAATCCTGTTTCTCCGTGCACTGGTTCATTTTGGATGCTACTTTCACTGAGACACAAGGTGCAATCTGTAAGGTACAGAAACTAAGAGAGCAACTACTTCCAGTATTCATTCAATTCAATGCATCTTTGTTGAATAAAGATGATTTCTTAAAAATCTTAATGAACCCAAACTTTTGAACAGTAGTGTATTTAAGAAATTGTGCCTCTCAAGTAAATTAATCTGTTTTAAATAATGTTTAGATATTTTAATGTAAATTTTTTTGCTGTAAAACACTAAGTACTTCATAACATTTATATCATATTATGTTAGAGTACTTAGGTAATTAGAGTACTCCTTTCAAAAGGGAAATATTAGCCTTATGAATAACAAAATCTGCACTGTTCATGTGGGTGATGAGAAAGGGTGGAAACTAGCTGTAAAGCTCATTAAGATAGAGTTAAGGGTGTTATGAGCCAACCTTTGAGACATGTACCTGAAACCTGTATGTCTGGAGGGCAGATTTCTGGGGCGGATGAAAGGACTGGAACTGTTTCCTCTTGTCGCATCTATGAGAAGAAAGTTATGAAGCATTGCATGCTTAGTAAAAAGACCATAGCAAGGAAATTGCCTGTGTACACAACAATATTTTGGTGTCATACTAATCATACAGAGACATGACATGATCTGTACACTATTAAACATTCACCTCAGGAGATCGGACATGAACCTTTAACCGGCTGGCGTTGTATCCATTCCCAACCCCCCTCTGAACCCCATTATGCAACAACGGGCTGTTGGAAAAAGGTCCTTTTCCAGGAATGAAGGCAATATCCACCACTGGTTCCTGACTTCAAAGGCAAAGAACAGGGACAAAATAAATAAATTCTATAAAAGAAATAAGTACAATGATACTGATTAATTATTAAATATTGTTCAAAAGACGTAAAGCTACATGAACCAGAGCGAATACCTGAATTTCACTTTATTGAGCACACTTTTGGCCTCCTCATATGTGACTCCTATCAACGACTCCTTGTTTATGGCGATAAGCTGATCTCCAGGTCTGAGCCGTCCATCCTATAAGGCCAAAGGAATGAAGATCCTTACTAAATGTTGCTGATCAGTCACAATTCTTGGCAGACGTTCAGTTTGAGAAAGCTGCACCAACAGCATCAGCAGGAACATAACCCACTGCACTACTCATCACCAGGTGGAGACCTCTCTCATGTCTTTACAGAGGACACCACTACAGCAACTCCATCCCCCAAGAGACACCAAAGTCACTAAAACTACACAACTGTGCCAAAAGTCTCATATTATAGTGAATCCAATCCGCTTCCAAACCATTTCCACAGCTTGATGGTTTAGGGATGCACTATATCCACCTTATTTCAACACAGAAGTAAGCTATGTTCTGTGAATGTGTGAGAGTTCTGATTCATTTGCCACTATAGGTAAATAAATACAACAACTGCAGTTAACAGTGGAACAATTTGCCCTACAAACCAGTGTGTTTATAATTATGACAATACATTAAAATAAATGTGTTTGCAATTGTTTGTTTGTAAAACCATGTTTGCAATATCAAGTAGCATAACAAGCTGTTTTGTACAGCTAAAATAATTGGAAGTCTTGCATACTCAAGTTACAAATGTCTCCTACGTTAAAACTAAGGTGTCGTATCAATATCGGCAAATAATTGTTACTTTTTTAAGTCCTACTGGTTAGTTAAATCAAATGGTTACTCCGTGTATGATTTTTTTGTAGAAAAAAAATTGTACCCACCCCAAACTTTTAAACATTTGTGTATTTTTACTGGAGGACACAACAAGAATATTGAGTAAGATTAAATACCAATTCAGTTATTTATTGCAGCATTCCTCTCCCAAGTTCTAACTATGAGCAATAAAAGTGAGGCTAGCTTTTGGAGACACCACTATATGCAAGTAAACACTAAAACTAAGGGCTAGACAAAGTGATTCTCAAAAAATAAAAAAATAATTCCAATGACTGGCTACCTAACCAAACCAAAAACATGGTAACAATATTTCAGATTGGAAGCTCTGAGTTATGATCATTGATTCTGGCTAAATGATTCAAAACGGACAAGCGACCTGATTTAATAGATGTTACAGATGGCAAACAATCTGACACTGAAAATCTAAGCGATATTGAATATCTGAGTTTCAGCACAATAGTCGTGTAGGTGAATAGTACAGCTCCCCTCCCCGTTGTGGAGTTTTATATTCCACAGGGAGGGCGATGCCCTAGACGGGGTGCACCTGACCTCTGCAGTCTGCTGCGACAGCACTGTCCATATCCAGAACAGCCCAGCGGAGTCTAAACCTATTTTGTCTATCAGGAAAAGCACTTACTGGGGAAAACAATGTAAAGCAGGGGATAAATTGCTTAGAACATTTCCAGGAGATACCTACTTACTACCTACCTACTTAAGAGGAAACCTTTGCACTGGCTCAGGCTATAACGCAGTAGTCTGACATTCTAGGATGTTATCCTCACTTAAATCCTAACCCCCTCAGCGATAAAGATGGCTAAATGTGTTGAAGCTTATTGGTAAGGTGTAAAGAGCCGAGTTATCCTTGTCTTGGGGGCAAGATTCCCAGAGGTTTATAATCTGTTTCTTTCTCCAGCTCAGACTAAACACTTCCACGAATTGTGTGCCATATCCCACTCATTTGTGTTTGTTGTTCTCGTTGTTGTTGTTGTTCAAAATAAACAAACTTTAAACAATTAGTCAATACATCATCAATCCTTCTTCCAAAACATGTACTTGTCTTACCCTGATTCACTATGGTAAGCCTATTATAAGTGTTATATTTTAGACCTAGCAGGATGGTTTTCAAGTGAAATTGCACACAAAGGCAAAAAGAGAACGCGACAGAGCTCGTAATAAAACAAGAATCAATATTGGCTTGGCTTTTCAGAGATGGCGAGAACTAAAGGATTTGAAATGTTGTAAAAGCAACGTGGAGATAGTAAGGTATTTTATTGAACAGATAGATTGCCATATGTAGCTCTCTAACAGAGTTCATTGTAAAGCATCATCTATTGTGAAGGGTCATTTCACATTGGTTGTTGTAGCGCAGTGCTGAAGTTTATTTTCAAGGAAGGAAGTATCGTGTCTATTATTATAGCAAGTAATGTCTTCAGCAAGTCAGCTTGAGATCCTTTCCATCTAAACTAGTGATATCCCTTTAGCCTAGTAGTGAATGTTTTATGATCAGTAAGATAAACATACAAATTCACACAGCCACGCAGAGCTGAAGCACAGCCAAGAAATTTGTTCTTCCGCAAAATGCATTCGGTTTTGTTTTTTTAGACCTCTAGAGTTGCATTGTGTACCTTTAACAAGTTAATGAGTTTTCACGGTCTCTTTAGAGATGGCATTAATGCAATTGCTATTAATTATGTATTTAACATAAAAACAATATTAAACAAATGAAATGTGGTAACATTTAAAAAGATATAATGTATATCTTTACCTACACATACAGTACGTGAGCTTAGAATTATAAGGTTCTATCTCCACTTTTGGTCGAAATTGAGTTTTTGACATAATCTGATCCATAAGGTGTTTATTAATGCCTGTGTGGTGTTATTTTTGTAAAAAAAATATTTTGTTAGTAGTTATTAATAAAATAAAAAGGTTCCATCTCACAAAACATAAACCGAGTTGGGATTATAAGGTTCTATCTCCAGTAGATTCACTATCCAATCAAAACCCTGAATGAACACGGACGGACCAATCAAAAGCCACCTCTTAGCTCTGTAGCCTGGACACAGAGCTAAGGGCTGGACATTAGCCTGGACATTTGAAGCCGGAGATAGCGCCCAAAAGACGTAAATGTACAGACGCCAGCACTATTTTTCTTTTTCTCTCTTTCCAACTAATCTTTATTTCTTTCTAAATAATCTTTCTTTCTTTCTTTCTTTCTAACTATTCATTCTTTCTTTCTTTTTTAAATTTCTTTCTTTTTTCTTTCTAACTAATCTTTCTTTCTAACTAATCATTCTTTCTTTCTAACTAATCTTTCTTTCTAACTAATCTTTCTTTCTTTATAATCTTTCTTTCTTTCTTTCTAATCTTTCTTTCTTTCCAACTAATCTTTCTTTCTTCCTTTCCAACTAATCTTTCTTTCTTCCTTTCTTTTTTCTTTCTAACCAATCTATCTTTCTTTCCTTTCTAACTAATCTTTCTTTTTTCTTTCTACCTTATTTTTCTTTCTTTCTTTCTTTCTTTCTTTCTTTCTTTCTTTCTTTCTTTCTTTCTTTCTTTCTTTCTTTCTTTCTTTCTTTCTTTCTACCTAATCTTTCTTTCTTTCTAACCTATCTATCTTTCATTCTAACTAATCTTTCTTTCTGTCTCTTTTTTCTTTCTTTCTTTTTCATTTTCGTTCTACCTAATTTTTCTTTATTCTTTCTTTTTTCTATCTTTCTTTCTCTTTCTTTCTTTCTTTCTCTTTCTTTCTTTCTTTCTTTCTTTCTTTCTTTCTTTCTTTCTTTCTTTCTTTCTTTCTTTCTTTCTTTCTTTCTTTCTTTCTTTCTTTCTTTCTTTTTTAACATTTCTTTCTAACCTTTCTTTCCAACAGAACAGAACCTGATTCTGAAAAGTTCAGAACATAACTTTTTTTCAGAACCAGAACAGGCCTTTTTGTTGATTTTTGTTCAAAATAACTTTCATTATGTTACACAATATTTTGTATGTTTTAATCTACTAAATGAACCGTTTTTAATGTATGTAAGATGCTTCCTAAATGTTTTTACAGTACAGAGGAGTGGAGTGTAGTATTGTGAAGAAAATATTTTTTGTTTAGCTGTAATTTTTCCATGTCCATGTTCTTTAAAAATAAAAATACTTTTTTTTCTTACAAACTTGCTTGGCTTTGATGTATACTATACTATTATATATTATATTATATACTACAGCTGTGTGCTTGTATTATACATATATAAATTGATTAAAATCAATGGTTATATACATTTATTCTTTGAAATGTGGGGTTTTATTTGTAAAAGTGGAGATAGAACCTTATAATTCCAAACAGAATCAGAGCTCTCCGAATTATAAGGTTCTATCTCCATTTGGACCATCTTAAAAAATCCCATTTCCAAATGTGCCAGGATTTTGATATTCTATCCTCAAAGTACCAGTAGGGTGATGGTCTTGTTTAGCTATAATAGTAGATTATACTACATATCAGTTTTGCCAGCTGGGATGTAAAAACTTTGATGCTCAATATCTCAGAACTACCCTAAACGGAGATAGAACCTTATAATTCTAAGCTCACGAGTAGTCATATAAATCAGTCAGTGATACTGTGTTAAGTCTCACACATTTGTAGCTGCATGCGTTTGATTTACGAAACTTGTGTCGCGCATATTCGATGAGATTGAGGTATGATAACATAATATGCTTCAGTAAATGAATGCAATATAAATGACCGAACTTTCATTTAATACACATGTGTATGTAATACATTCATGTGTATTTATAACTATTAAGTCATTAATAATTGAATTAATATATACTGTCATTTTTGAAAGTGCTACACTGAGTGATAAATGTCTGTTGCATTGTTTATTATGAAAATAAACATTTGGTTATATTAGATGTATATTTAATCTTTTTTTTAAAGTATTAATGAGATTTGCACTCCACACCTGGGACAAGTTAAACTCAGTCAAAATGTAGGAGCCTCAACTCATTTTCACCACCATTATTTTATACAAACTTCTTTAATACTGGGCTGACATGCAATGACTGGTGGTTAAATTTCCCTCTCCACTTCCTGTGAAGTGATGTATCGATGTTCCCTTATTTCTTATGCCGAAGCGAACTTCACTTACAGTCAAATGGAACCCACCTTATGTTTTCTATTAACTGAAAGTCATTTGTTCGGGAATCAGACCACTCAAAATCTGCAGTGCAAATAAATTACTGATCCTTGATCAATGATTTCTGCGTGAAAACACTAACACTTTATGCACAAATACATGCAGGCACACAGTTTGTTAACACTAGAACTCCCAAGGCAGTCATTTTGACTGTTTTAAAATTTTGCAATGTAATAACTTTGTTGAAATAAAACCCATGTAACTATAGGACCCTGACTTTTCCTAAATGTGCCTATATTTTATTCTATCTGTGATATAACTCAGGATTCGTGTGTGGGTGATGGAAGAAGACTCGGGGTCGGCAAAGAGTGGGGAGATACCATTATAATAGTTATAGAATTCCGGGAGTCCTAGTGTTAAAGGGAGCCAATCTCTCACCCGATGACAGTCTCCTCCAGACAGCACTTCCTGGATGAAAACTGCAGGGCCATCAGTTCTGTTGGAGCCACCTCCAATGGTAATACCCAGACTGCAGGAGCGAGCGATTGATATCAGCTGAATCACCCCTTCACCCGGGTGACTGAAACCAAACACACAAACACACACACACATACTCAAAATGACTAGTGAAGCACAGCGTGGAGCTAAATCAAAATAAACTGTTAAACAACTCAGTATGTAAACTTTACTAGACTAAATAATTTGTTATCAGTACCTTAGGGAGCGTAGCAAGGGTCCTGTGTTGTTGTAATTACTCTGAGATCCAGCAGGACTCAGCAATAGAGGACTCTGAGATCTGGACGAAGACCCTGATGATGTGCTGTCCAAGTATCTGCCTGCTGTGACACAAAAAGTGAGATTTGGTTATTATTACAAAATACCTGATCAAACTTGACATAACACTACGTAGTTAGTAATTATGCAAGCTTATATAATAACCACCAGAGGGCAGTGACACAATCCATAAAGTTATCCATTTCAAAAACACTGGCTTCTTTAATCCACAATTTTAATAAAAGTTAATATTGGAACTCTTGGAACGCTGTTTGTCTGATGTAGCAAAAACTGAAAAAATAAACAAACGGAAAATTCTCTTCAAAGACCATGTATATAAAGTCTTTGAGTGAATACAAAGTTTTTTGAGTTTGCAAGTTTTGCCAGTCTCGGAAACTTCATTGAAACTTAATTCGTCAAAAACAAACACAAAACGTCCAGACGAAGCCATCTGAACATAACTCCTGTAAATCTCTCATTTGCACTTTTAAATTAAAGACTCAAATGAAACTCTTTGCTGTGCTTAAAGCAAGTTACATCATTAGAATATTCTACACAGAGGGGAGAGCAGGGATAAGACTGAGCACACGCTCCGTTCTCAAGAACTTTTCCTGTGAAGCGTCTTTCCTCCGGCAGAAACAGATGTTCAAAATTGCATAATGGACAAATGCGCTGTCTTAAGCCATTTTCAAGGGCTGATTTGTTTCTCCCCCAAATAATTATAATTGACTTGAGCCCCCAAAAAAAGAGATTGTTTTTTGAAAACAGTTTGTTTGTCTCCTGTTTTTCATTTATATTTGAGAAAGAGTATGAATGTAGAAGTTAAAATGGTTAGGGATGATGATGAAGAGATGTGATGTGAATTTTTTTCTCTATTCCTCCTGTTTGTTAGCCAGTTGTGAGGATCATATTGCATGAATCAGCATTTCATAACCTTTGTTATGTCAGGAAGTAGTGAGGTTATGAAAGAGAGATATTCTAAACCCGAGCACAAAAATGAATGAATGAAAAGGATTTATATTATGTGCATTTCATGTAAACTTGAAAGAATATACATACTTTGCTGAATAGGAGAATTCCTGGTAGATCCCGTGCTTCCGTTTGAGCCATATTTTTCAAGGAGCTCTGCAAATTCTCGACTACACAAAGACAAAAGAAGAAATAACAATAATGCAACCGTCCAAGAAAAACAAAATAAACCTTCAAAAACATAATAATAAAAAAGAACTTTAGACACCTAAATGACATAACAGTCCTTCAGATTAAGTAACAGCTTGCACTATTCAAAAATAATATCATGTCAGTTAATTAGGACAGAATGTAATTATGTTCACATGTTATCTACACAATCCAAATATACTCTAAGCAGATACAAGTACTCTCTAGAGGGCTGAATTCAGTGATTCAAATATTCCACATCATTACTAGAAGTAAAAAGCATGATCAATGTTATAAATCTACTCTTTCATCTGCTGCAAGTAATCTGAATGCCAATATAGGGCTCGACAATAAGGTGGTTTTTGACTGGCCTCGTAAGGCCAGTAATTCAAAACTGTACTTTCCCTGCCAAAATTTTCATTGGTCCAACCACAAAAAAAAAAAAAAATCCAATTTTACTTTTAGAAATGTATTATTATATGTCCCAGAAAAATATTTTCTTTAGATGATATATATATATATATATATATATATAGATATATAGATAGAGCATTGTTCTGTTACTGAAAGATAAAGCAATGTAAATGGATTTTGTGATCAGCCTATTGAGTAAAAATAAACATGCTGAGTTCTCTTTAGTTCCCTTTAGTTAGGCTGGGCAATATATCTACAATCTATTTAAATATTCCCCTCCATCTCCATCCCAGGCCATTTCCCCCCAGACACCTCTTGAATGTCAGATATAGGTCAACAGAAATGTCCTGTCACTTGACTCAAACCTTATTCAGTTATGGACATGTGTTCATTACGCACTGGTGCACAGGCTCAGCCACTGGCCTCTTTACCTACATGCAGGTGTCCCTGAGTGATCCCAGATCTTTGCTTGTTTTAACCACAATTCAAAGCGACTATGTGGGTTCAGAAGACTATATAAACATAGCCAAGCCTTCAATAACTAGACCCATAATTCTCTGCATTCCTCCATATCAGAGCCGAATCATATTTACTCTAAGCCCAAAATATCTAGGTGTACTCAAAGTGACAGCTTTCGAAGTTCATGATGCAATGCAAAAAGAGCTTTTTCCTCCTTTTCCTCCGTCCTCAGGACTGGTTATCAGTGTGGATTAAAGGGAGGCAGGTCACACAAGGTTGTGATGCATATGGTAAGGAGCTGACTCTAAAAGGCATGAACGCTGTTCCAATAAACCACTGTGTATACATGCACATTCTAAACCATCTTCCTCATAAATACACACAAACAAAAAGCCCAGAAATGCTGTGCTCAGTCTTTCGGTCCCTGAAGACTTCCAGGTTGCTGATATGCGAGTGAAGGCAGCGGAGGTCTTTGCATGGAGGCAGAGGCGTAATCCCCTCAATGCGCATTGGTTAAGGGCAGAACGCAGATTAAAGCATGGAGACGCAAGGACTCATCTCATCATGGCTTAAAATGTGAGTCTGTTCACATTCTCCCTCGTACTCGCTCCCTCCATATCTCCATGCATGGAATGGCTTTTTCCTTCATTCATACAATCCCTGGGCTGCCAGTCCAGAGCCATGGGACTGGATCTCCTGCCAATCTGTCTATGTGTAAAGTTCACAAGTACACTGCGGTCATGCCACTGACTCTCACAGTAAACACATCTGGGATCCTACGTAATATTGTATGTCGCCGAGTCTGAAATCACGTACTGTCTAGGTAGGTACTACATTTGTATTTGAATTGACTTTGCGACCGTTAAAAATGTATGTTCTATATAGTATGGATATGGGTAGTTTGAATGAAATTCCAACATACTACATTAGCCATCTTGTTACTGTCACATGACCTACCAGTTATACTTATTAATCTATTAATTAAGGCTAACAGTAGAACGTAACACCCAGTATTATGGGAAAACATCCTTGTATTCTTGCTGCTCACTCATATCAAAGAGATCCTGAACAGGTGTTTGTGCACTATTATGTGAACACAGCATTATAAATGTACAGTAAGAAAATGGATATGGAGATTTGCTAAAGATGACATTCAACAATGTTACATTTATTAGTGGTTGCACTAATCTGTTCAAAATTTGTTTTTAAATATCTGTTCAAAAGTTTGGGGTCAGTAAGATTTTTTTTTAAAGAAATGTATACTTCTATTCATGAAACATGCATTAAATTGATCAAAAGTGACAGTAAAGCCATTTATAATCAAATAAATTAAAAACATTAGAGCATTAAAAATGCTCATGACTGATTGTTACTAAAAATGATTGCTCGTTACTAAAAGGCAATAGACCTAATTTAACTGAAGTTTTAGAAAGTGAAAAGTCACTACTAGCATTGCCATATACAGGAATACTGATTTTCCATTGATAGTTTTTTCTAGTGAGCGAAAGGAACAGTGGAGGGCGGCAGTATATAGGAGCCATGCGGGCCAGAAGCTCGTCTTTGAATAGCTCGCCAAGAGACTCACAGGCACTGCCAATACTCAGTCAGATCTAGTTTATGAACAAAATTATTCATCTTTCATTTAATTATTTAACGTGTCTTCTAAGGGGTGGACATTCAAATGAAATATACTCAGGTCAGACATCCATAGATCAATATCAGTGGATGAGAGTGTTTAAGTAATGGCAAGTGTTTAAATTGGTTAAATGTCACCAAGTAAGTGGCAGGTTGGCAATGAAATTGACTATTAGCAGTAGAGATGGAAAGAAAAACATTCCTTTGGTTTGCTTAAAAATAATTATTTTGTAATTATTTTTTACATATACACTTCCGTGGGATCTAAAGGATTTTAAAAATGTTTTTTAAAGAAGTCTCTTATGCTCACCAAGGCTGCATTTATTTTATATACAAAAATACAGTAAAAAACAGTAATATTATGAAATATTATTACAATTTAAAATAACTTTTCTATTTTATAATATATTTTAAAATGTAATTTATTCCAAAGCTGAATTTTCACTGAATTGTCACATGATCCTTCAGAAACCACTCTAACATGATGATTTGATGCTTAAGAAACATTTATTATTATCATCAATGTTAAAAATAATTGTGCAGCTTAATATTTTTTTGGGAAACCATGATATGTTTTTTCAGTATTCTTTGATCATGATTATCATTGTGCTTTGAATGTAATGTTCTTTTTTTCTCTCTTTGGAAGCAACATTTAAAAGCAACTTTTTAAATGTCCAAATGGACATGAAGTTTGTGATCTTCAGAGCAGATGTTATAATGGATGGATCAGGGGCTTACCTTGCTTCCTCATCTCTGGCAATGAGAAGGCGCATGTGATTGGTTGAGGATGCTGATCTAAGAATATCCACCGCTCTACAATCAAAGAACAATATCAGGCATCAAGTGTTTTAAAGGTAATAAAATAATTACAAGTGGCAAATTTTTGCAGTTTGTAGTTTCAGAGGTAAAAGTGAATACAAGCTAAAATAAACAGTCCTTGAGGTATTTGACTTAACTTATTTTGAAGTCATCACAGAAAGTACATACATGCAGAATAGAAGAACAAATGAATAAAAAAATAAGAGAGTGTTAGTGTAGTATGTACCGTTCACTTGTCACGCCAATCAAGCTTTCACCATTCACCTCCAATATTTGGTCTCCAGGCTGCAGGTTTCCTAATGAAGCAATTACAAAATAAAAACTATAAAGACCCATAAAATGACTTGACAAATATATTACTATTACATACTACATTGCATAATATTCTTAATATTTTTCCATTTCTATCATTAAAAGGTTTGGGCTCAGTACTTTTTTTTTTCTTCTAAAGAAATGTATACTTTTATTCAGCAAAGATTCATTAAATTGATCAAAAGTGACAGTAAAGACATTTATAATATTCCATAAGATTTCAAATAAATGCTGTTCTTTTGAACTTTGTAGTCATCAAAGTATCCTGAATAAAATGTAGCAGTTTCAACAAAAATATCAAGCAGCACAACTGTTTTCAACATTGATAATAATAATAAATTATTCTTGAGCACCAAATCATTATACTAGAATGATTTCTGAAGGATCATGTGACACTGAAGACTGGAGTAATGATGCTGAAAATTCAGCTTTACCATCACAGGAATAAATTACATTTTAAAATCTATTCAAATAGAAAGCAGTTATTTTTTAAAATTGCAATAATATTTGTTGTTACTGTATTTTCTTACCAACCCCAAACTTTTGAAAGATAATATATGTCCTCATTCAATCTGTCCACTATGAAAGATTCAAAAGTAAAGGCATTTAAGAACTAAAAACATAAGCAGCTAATGTTGATCCCCTAAATAAATGAAATATATACTTTTGATTTGTCACACTAGGGTACTTGTAAATTGACCATGACTTTAATGTTGTTGACTCTATCGGTTTGACAAAATTGGAGTTTATGGTCACAGCTAACAGTGTTTCACAGCTTTATACAACATAAAAAGTGTAAACAGCCCAGAAAAAGTCCAAACTGCATTTTGGTTTAAGAGATGGCCATCATTCAAGTGTTAAACAGTTTTATTTTCATAATTTAGCAACTTTTCGTGTGTTTTATCAAATTGTGGCTGCAGAAAAGACAGCATACGGCCCTCAAACCTTTTCATTTCCGTAGGACATAGATGTAGGTCAGGGTTATGTCTTCTACCTTCACTTCAATGATATCTTGTCAGAGCAAATCAAATCCGGAATGGAACAAGCTGCAAAGTCTCAAAGGAGTCACCTATGTCTTACTCTGTGTCAGAGCACTTTAGCCAAATACCACCTTTCGGGTATCGGATTTTACAGTCACACTGGATTATCATCAGTACTGTGAAAATCTATCTAGATTCCCTCAGAATATCTGTCTCCCAGTTAAATACCAGCATGTTTATTATGTCTTTCCACCAAACCAAAGAGAGTAGCCAGAAAGCTAGCTAAGTTCTCTGAATGGCGAGCTAACAGCAATCGTGTGAGACGGCTAAAAACAAGCAAAGACCCCGCAGAGCGCATGCGCCCATATAAGCTCCCATATACCCCGTGCTCTGTAGCAGCAGAATGGGAGACAGACTCTAATTCCAGTCCGTCAGGGGCATTAACTCTAAGCACAGGGATGATGCTAAACTCCCCTTCACACGTGAGAGACTTAAGCAGAGGTATACGCAGTGAGACAGACAATCTGTTTCGCAGAAATGTAAACAGCTGCACTGACACAGTTTTCACACACCTTTCTAAATTTTATGTCTTAACTTTTGAATTTCTTTTTTATTATAATGTGGCTGTTTCACATTCCAATTCTGATTTTGGTTTAAATGTAAAGCTAATCTCCAATTACAGTAAATGATTTGATTCATAATAACAAGATTGATTCACTTTGTTCATTAGCAAAAGCTGTTGACTATAATGTGGATCAAAGCAATTTAATCAAGCTTGCTGGTCAGAGCAGATTTCAACTTCCCATTGTTGACTAGCCTGAGCCTCACCACCTAGGTTTTGCTGGTAACAATGTGATTATGCTAGTTCATGCCTTTCTGAGCTGTTTCTTTTTCACATTTTGCACTGTGTCTGAGAGAGACTATAAATTGATGTTCTTACATTGTTTAAAACTTTTAGGAGACCATCTGGATAAATGTATAAAGTTCCCCTATTATGCTACTTTAAAGGTTACTAATTGTGTAGGTCTCCTACAATAGGTTTATATGCATCCAAGGTCAAAAAACACGTGCATTGCTCATCACCTCTTTTCTCACAGTGTCTAAAATAGCTTGATAAAGGATTCGGTCTCTCTAAACGCTTCCTTTCTGAGAGCTTCATCTGCTCTGATTGGTCAGATGCCCCAGTCTGTTGCGATTGGTCTACCGCTTGCAGCGCGTGTCGGAAACAAAACGCCCACTACCATATCTGAATTTCAGTCCTTTGAAGTGCATGCAAAGTGGATTCACAGCACTTTGTTCACAGGCAGCCAATGAATACCATAGACTGGCATTATGCAAATGTCTACGTAGATTTGAAACAGGAAGTGAGACTGAAATTGCTGACGACTCGTTTCAGGAGTTCAGAATCGATTCTTTATTTAAGTAGACAATAACTTTATTTGTCGAGCACTTAGAGCTTTAAAACTTTGCAGACCTTTTGCATTCACAAACAGCTATTTTACACACTCCATTTAAGGTAATATTCGAAAAAAACATAATAGGGGCACTTTAAAGGTACAATATGCAGGATTTTTCGCCACCAGGGGTCGCTAACCTCTTACAGTAACAAAGGCGTATATTAATGACGTATATTCAGCATTAAGCGGAATTATGGATCTTGTCGTCAAGCTGATGGATCTTTTATGGATGAGTGAATACAGTGATGTTTTTAACATGACTGTGGTTTTGCTAGACGTATACCAGCGCCACACGCAACGCGAGTCCCGCGGATATAAAGGACATTTCATTCTACCGAACTACACGCAAGTGCTGAATTAATACTCACACAGGTCAGTTTATTAGAGGAATTAAACTTGAAGTAACGCAGCGCTGTTTCACTTGCTCTAACAGTTACACTATCACACTAAATGGCATTTGTGGGTGGAATGTTGTTAGTTAGGTTGTTTGTTGGCTATATGAGACTAAGCTAGATTAACATTAGAGAATAACATACAGATCATATTCTAACTCTTCATCATGTTTAACTACATAACATTGATTAGTTTTATGTACATTTGCTCACCTGTCTGATTTCCATTACACGAGAGTAGATGTTAAAACTTCATGCTGATTTGTACTCGGCTTTCGCCAAGATAAGCAAAACTAAGACGTAGCTTTACAGTAAACTATGCCTTTCCATCCATTTACGCTTCTTTCCATATGGTGGTGTGACTCCCCTTCTGTCCGGCGTTAACGGCTGCAGTGTACTTGGCGCGTCAGCACACACGACGGCTGCAACTACAGGACCAGCACGACAACCGTCTGGATTGAGCCGAGTAGGGGACATCTCTAGGGTCTTCAAGTGGGCACCTTCCGTCCTCAGTGTTTCGTCGACTAGCCCACGACACCTCAAGAGGGCTGGACAGTGACTCTGGCGTCCCAGAGTCACCCCCCTCCGTCCCCCACTCAACTCCGCCCAGCTTACTGACCTCTACATCCCTCCTGCTGCTGAGACCTAACCACAATCTCACAATCTCTCCGCAGCCCAACCATACGCGCCAACCCGTTTGACTAAGGCTGTCGAGCCCCACTGGTGCGTCTAATAAAGTAACATGCAACACTCGCGTCTCTGTCAAGTCAAAGTTAGTCGCGGACGTGGAGCTCTCGGCATCTCGAAAGATGTTGGTCTTCGTTTTAGTCCTCTTTTTGTCTCAAAGTCTGCTTGCCATGGTCCATAATGTTTGAACAAAACAACAGCAGCGTGAGCGTCCTTCTAGGCATAACGGGCATAACCCAGTTCTCAACGTCTGTCGCCATGGTTACTATTGCAGTACGAGGTCAAACCTGGCGGAAACCGGGGATAACGCGGATATGACGCCATTGACTGCCGACTCCTCACCCCTGCTCACACGCCCCGTTTCATTGGTTAAAATCGCAATTTTCTCACGATTTACAAATAGTTGGAAACATTTGGGATATTGTAAGTAATCAACTAAACAAAATATATAACATTGGCCTAGTGGTTTTTGGATATTTTACTGCAAAAATCCTGCATATTGTACCTTTAAGGCAAAAAAAAAAACTTTCAATCTGTGATAAAATATCTTTGAGAAAACTTACCATCACTGGAAGCAAGGCCACCAGGTAAGATCCTTTTGACATAAACGCCATATTCCTCTCCTGTTAGTTCTTTCACACCACCGATCACTTTGATTCCTTAAGAAGAGACAAAGCATCACTCGTTAGACGTTGTTAAATATTATTCTTACATTTATATTGCTGTTGATATTGTATTTATCAATCAAATGTATTACTTATAAATCAAATAATTTAAACAAAACCCAGAAATCATACCACAGTCCCCGACAACAGGATTTTATGGCGATTCTGATTGCATTCAAAAAGAAAGAAATTGTGCGCACATCCTAAAAAAGATTTGGCAGGTGTTCGATCAAATGAAGCATCAAATTCAAAATAAACAAGAATCGGCACACTGCCACTTCTGCTCCCAAGGATTTATTAAAATGAACAACGTTTCGACCCGAAGGGTCTTCGTCAGGCCTTTTTGCATTTTTGGATTGCATTGCCAGTACTCACTGACAATTTGATGACAGGTGATTGTGAAATTAAAGATCTAAACATTCACTAATGTTATTCAGAAAAAACAGACTATGATTCCTTCTTTCTCTATCTAAACAAGAGGAGATAAATCAGATCTATCATGTTTACCATGAACATTAGACAGCTTTACCTGATGCATGCTGAAAGAGCTTTAGCTCTAAAAGTTTAATTTGTGTTCTGAGAGACTCCAAAAGCCATTTTAATAGTTATAAAGCTTACTTAACTTTGACTTTTTATGGGAACTGGTTATGGGGTTTGTAAGAGTTTTTAAAATTAATACTTCTATTCAGAAAGAATGCGTTAAATTAATCAAAACTGACAGTAAAGGCATTTATTATGATACAAAAGATTTATATTTCAAATAAATACTGTTGTTTTGAACTTAAGTCAAATAATGCAGCCTTGTTGAGCATAAGATACTTATTTTAAGAAAGGTATAGTACGGTAGTGTCCTTTCGGTTATTTTTCACTTTGGTAATCCAAATAAATGCATGATGACTAAATAGTGCAGCCCAGCTGCTGTAGTGTGTTCCCATTTGTGTCTGATTTTAAGTCAGATAAATGAGGCCTTAAACAGCTTATGTTCAAACCAGTCTCCCTAAAATTAGGATTTACAACTGACTCTGGTCAGTATTTACTTCTAAGCATTACATACATAGAAACTTCCACTTTCAGAGTTTCAGGTAAATGCTGTGAGGCTTGAATAAATGGGAACACAAAAATTATATTTCATGTTTTCTCTCATTCACTGCTATAATAGAAGTTTACCCAACTATGACGCCTTCCGCTTCTGAGAAACCCAGAAATGTGAAAAGGATCAATATGATGGAATAAGTCCTGCCTTCTAAATAAAATAGCCATTCGCTGATTGGTAAAGTCATCGCTCTGGTTTGCTATGGAAACAGTCAGCATTCTGTGACGAGCGCTTAGCACTGAATCCATTAAACACACAGGAATCCTGTTTTACTCCATTGAGGTTGAATATAATGAGGTTAAAAGTATTTTAAAATTATTTATTTTTAAAGAACCATTTAGAAAAAAAGATAGGGTAAATCACATTTCATGTTGACTTTAAAAAAACTCAGGGTTTATCTAAAAACAATATATTGAATAGAGTCATTGTCTAAATGCCAACATGAAAGGATGGCAGATCCCTTATTTGAGAGACCAACAGCAAATCAGTGTTGTCATGCCATTAATGGTTGAAACAACAGGAATGAGCTCTGACGCCAACAAAGCATGAAAGCCTTTAATGAGATGAGCATCTTTCACACCCAACGTAATCTCATGAGTATTCGTATGTATTTTACGTAAAGTGTGGTTTTACCACACATACAGTTATTTACCTTTCCATAGACACTGAAATGTACAATATTGACATATTGCCAGCACTAAAACATTCATTTGCAGGCAGTTCAGAAGCAGAATACACTTCCCTTGATGGACAGTACAGATTCTTTAGATTCGCTTTGGTCGCACGGTTTAGTCACACTCATGGAATAATAAATATCCTCTTTGTGCTTCAGGCTTATCTGGTATTAATAGAAAGACAATGTATTGGCACTAATTGAGTTTTGAGCTGATATTGCATATCAATGGATTCACTTTAAGATTAATCTTTAATGAGAAGAACTGCAACCCGGTTATCCCCAAAACAAGTGCTAAACTTAAACTCAAAATTTTTCATATACTCTAAAATAAATGCAAAGTAAGGACTGTGTCCAGAAAGTGTCACACTTTTAAGTCTGTTCCTGATAGCATTGCAAAAATGTGTTGTAAAATATTTGATTTATCGGTGACGTTTTTATTCAGAGCACCACTCCTGAGTCTGTATTCATGAAAATGTCTCCTAAAACAGAATCGTCTAGTAACACAATGGATTGTTGACTGTGCAAGTTGGGATGTAAGAAGGACAGGTTTAAGGAGCTTAGAGCTGCCTTCAAATAATGTTTTTGATCTATTGTGAAGAGGGAGATCAGGCTGCGGTATAAATATAACAAAGACAGCGCAAGACTTAAAAGACTGGAAAACAACCGTACCCTAAACCTATGCCTACGTTTTGCTTTGAGACTTCGCCATACGTTTTAAAAGATAAAGGTTCACGAAGTTTTTTTTTGCAGTAATGCCATAATAGAACCATTTTTGGTTCTTCAAAGAACATTAAACATCTTAAAAGAACCATTCTTAAAATGAAGAATATTTTAATAATCTAAAGAGCCTTTTTCCACTATAAAGCATCTTTTGTGCACTGGAATGGTTCAAAGGATGTTAAAAGTTCTTCATGGAACCACAGATGCTAATAAAGAAGAGTCTACTACAGCCCCTTTCGCACATACAGTCTTTCCTAGTAAATTACAGTTAAGAGATCATGTTCAGGAACTCACATGCCCCGAAATCTATAAAATTAATTCGATTTTAGATATAATTTGGTAGTAAACCAAAGTGTTGCACATTTTATTGGTGCAAAGATGAGTATGTGTATTTTGTCCAAAAATTGCAACTGCTTTGTATCACTTATTTAGAAGCACCACAATTACTAAATTGACATAGGGACTACTGAACAGATATTTAGACGTTTATTTTAAAATGCAAAAGTATTGAAATCAAGATATTTACTCTGTAAACCCTTGCATTTTTACAACACTATAAGTGTGTCCCATTGGGTAATCAAAAGTTCTACACACACACTTGCGGTCTTCATGCCCACTTGGGCCAAATACAAGAAATACGTCATGAACGTAGACAAGTGGTCAAATGTGGGTATTTGGACAGGCCCATAAAGTTCTGTCAGAGCGGTTTAAGGTAAATTCCACTGATTTTAACTGTTTTTCTATGTAAACATGCACTAGACCAGTGTTACTCATTGCGCGGCTCGCCAAGCTTTAATTTGTGGCTTGCATGGCGGTAAATATTACGGTGATATTACGCGCAGTCACTACAGATATTTCATAAAAACATTCAAAACAAGTAGGGCTATAACATAACCCATTAAAAACTCAAAGTGTCAGCTCTATTACAAATAATTTCGATCGGATTGAAAGGGGTGGTTTAGTATGCCTTTTCTAATCCAAACGAGGGAACATGTTAACACTTGATCGATTGAAAACCGAAACTGAAAGAACGACGTATGACGCGCTGAACGAGCTGTTGTTCCTGTTGAATAAAGTGTCATATAAATAAGTGACCCGTCATTCTATAATTCTCCTTTCACTCAGCGTCTGTGAAGTGAAGCAGGACTGTCCTTGTTTCAGATTATCATCCACAGACACTGGTTTTAGGCTTTTTTACTGTGTGATAAATATAAGCAGCACAGAACAACAGTTCATATGTTCATAGTCTCCAAATTATGACCAGAAATGGATAAATATTAAGTCTGCTGTTTAAAACAAATAACCAATGTAGGAGAATGGTTATTAAGCGCAAACAGCAGGAAACTCTGTATATTCGTCCAGTGTGCGCACGTCAAAAAAATGTATTCTGATTTGAAGTTTGTGACATATATAAACGCGCACATCAACCCGATCACGTTTAGCGTTCATGTAAACTACAATACATTCAGATTCATGATACATGATGGGCTAATGTAAAAATTACTTAAATTCATGATTTTTTTTTTTTGTCATTAAGGGAAATCATCTGGTCTCAGTTACAAATTTGACTGGTAAATCATAAAGAATGCTTTTTTCCCCGCCCTTTTGTATTTATTGCATTGCATAGGCCAATTGTATGTTCAGGGATGACAGACTGATAAGCAGATATTTATGCCTGGATGTGACTTTTGATACTTTGCGGTAAAAATGGGTCTCCTACTGACTTTGTCCTATCAGTGTGGCTCACGTGAAAAAAATAGTGAAGACCACTGCACTAGACGAACATCTGAACATTGCTCTGCGTCTTGTGCTCGAGACCCTGCCTTCTTTTCTATTCATCAGTGCTGACTTACTATAGTCACTAATACTATTATGTGTCTCGTGTTTTTAAGAGCCCAACCGCGTTCTGTGAACTCATCCCCTTACAATTGTCACTCAGAAAAAAAGAAAAGAAAGTAACTAAAATAAATCTAAGGCACTTCTCCTCATCCAGGAGGATGAAGAAAACGGCTCAGCATTTAAAGGTCATTTCCGATGATTGACATCACAGAGTTTACCGGTATTCTGGTACTGATGTGTAAATGGTATCTTACTGGGGGAAAAGATGGAATGACGTTGACAGCACATTTGTGTATTTATTTACATTTGTGTATATTCTGGTAATTTTACGGTAATTTACCAGGATTGCTGTGTGAAAGGGTCTTGAATAAATCTTAGTAACCCTTCAGTCTCAATCCACACCATTCTAAGAGTATGTATAATAATATGCCTTCTGAGGTGGTCTGCACAGACTGAAGACAGTGTTTTAAATTATATCAAGATATGATAGGATATTTAGTAAATTATACAAACACACAAATGTTAAAAGAGAGGAACATCTTATGAGGCACTTACCTAATCCATTCTCACAGTCTGTAAACTCCATAGAATGCACTGCTCGATCTACTCCATACGGACCCATAAGTGTCCTGTGCAGCACAGAAAAAAAAAGTGGAAACATGGAAAAACAACAACTTAGTAACATAGTGAGACCTGTCGGATTCAGAGAAATAATCAAGGTCTTTTTTTTAAGAATCAAACTTCTCTCTGAATTCAGTTAAATTTGAAGCAGGTAACATTCAGTTCATATCTGAATATTGTAAACAAAATGTCACTGTACATGCTGTGCTTGTGGACTGTTATTAGCATCAAGACCAGTTATTTCCAGTGGGGAATCAGTATTAATTATTTAGCATGAATGTCCTGCTTTGGACATGCTCCTAAAAATGTACTCTTTCAAACGAACTTAGAATCGGTGTATGATTCTGATTTTTGAGTCACATAACAGGGATTAAGGTTTACTTACGTACTTAAATCATTAAGTAAAATTATGTTATTAAGTAAAGAAACTCAACCTTGTTGGCAATGGAAACACTGTTACTATGCAATTGAAAGAATGAAATATTGTCTTTTCGTAGGAAATACAGTATATCAGGACACTGACAGGGCCCTATGTTGTTTACCAGCACTACACCAGAAAGATTACAAGCATCCACCACAATCCAGTATTTCCTGCAGGCTCGGTGCACTGTCCTTGAAACTTTAGATTGTCAGAACCTAAGACTTCGTCTGAGGCTCAAATTCAAGCTAAACATAAACAAGAGTTATGTAACAAAGTGTGTCCGCTGTCCCCAACACAGCGCCCTCTAAAACAGCCTTTTAAAATGATAGGTCTGTGGAAATCAAAAAAGATATAAATTGTACTTTTTAGGGTTGTTAAAGTTAACTTGTGATTTTAATAAAATGGCTATTGCAATCATTTAAATGTATTAAATAAATATGCTTAATGCAATAATGTATCACATACAAAATTTGATATTATTTCTAATTCAAAGAATTCAGAAATCCTGAAACTAATTATGGTTATTTTATTCCAACAATAATTCTAGTTTGTTGACAGTAAGAAAACAAAAACTATGCGCATATAGTTCCAAGAGTTTATATATCAAGAATCGTTACCATAATAATAAAAAAACACTGTCCCAGTCACCCTAATACCTTGAGTAAATATTCATAATATTTTAATGATTTCTTTTAGTTTTAGTGTAATGAAAATATAAAAGCCAATTATTTAATTTTGCAAACGTCATGCCTAACATCATGTCTTATGCTGCATTCAGGTGCTATCGGTAATTTGCTGAAGCACTACTTTGTGAAGTCGTGATTGTGAGCTCATCCTCTTCAAATTTTGACTTGAGGGCGTTCATATCTAATTTTTTTTTTTTACTTGGAAACTAGTATTTACAATAATTTCGATAGTATGTGAAGGCAGCATAAGCATCAATAAGTTTGATACTAACTAACCTCTGATCAATAGCTAAAAGCTCAGTAAAACAAAGTTTTATTAATTCCACGAGGCGTGTAATATGCATGGATTTAGTGAGTAGCCTACTACGCACAAACACATTATAATCTCCGGTTGATTAGAGCACATTATTAGTACATCATTTAAAGTGTTGTGAATTCTTCAAAATATAGCGGGCAAATAAATTCAAATATGCCCTTTTCACACTGTAACTACAGTCGGTGCAAATGTGTAGGTTATATAAAAAGAATGGTGAAGAACCCGTCGTTTAACGCATTTTACTCACGTTTTTCATTCTCTCACCAGTTATATTAGTAAGTACGCAACAAGCACGCTTTATAAGTGACACACCTGAGCACAGCACAGGTAAAACAAAGTACCCAAAAGTCACCGAAACCTCCAGTAGAGGACAAAAGTGACAGCGCTCTTATGTCGACGATTCTCTCGAAAACACTCGAGCGCTTATCACTCACTGGAACTAAGGAGCTGGAAAAAACGAGACAAAATGCAGCTCAACAACCACAAAATGACAAAACAAACGTTTTTACCTGCTAATCATGACTGCTCCCTTGTACATGACCGAAAATGTTGGCATTTTGAAGCGGTTTTTGCGCATCCAGCGACGCGTAGCGTATGCCCATTCCTCTCGTGATCAGCGCCTCGCGGAGGTCCGACACAGCGCGAGCCACATGATTCACTGCTACAGCCAGCTCTAATACAGATGATCCTAAACATCACCAACTTTGCCCACAGATTAAATCTTATGCAACAGAAATGGGGGATCGTGTTTTTTATATAGATATTTTAGAGATAGAGATTTTTTTTTTTTGGCCATTGTTTAACAATGACTGAACAGGTGGTTCCCAAACTGAGAAACAAATATTCACGTTTATGAAAGGACTTTAAAGGTTTAACTTGATATACAAAGTCTTACTGACATTAAGCTATTTCAATCCATGGGGTCTTTCAAGGACACCGGGCTGAAGTCTATTATAGAAATATGTTAGGTTTTTTGGCATCAAATTAGACCTGATTTGGGAATTGAAACTGATAAGCTACTTTAATCTATCGATATCTATCCAGAGTCTCCAAACAAAACACAGGATGAACGAAACAAAATAATCACACTGGGATGAAGTCCATAGTCTAGCGAAGAAGTAGATAAATGTTATACTATATTACTACAATAAACTGTACCTATATAAAAAATAAAAAAAATAAAAAAATAAATCTAAAAGGTGCTGAATGCATCACCTTAGTTGGCAACATCTAAAAAATATATCATCAAATCAACCTTACTACATTTGGCTACACCAACAAACGTCATTGGTAAGAGTCAGGTCAGACAGAAATAGCTCCTTAATGACATATTTTCACATTTACAGTATCCTACTGAAGGATAGTTGTGATTTCTTAACCCCTGATGGTGTGGAATCACACTGCCACTAGTTATTTTATGAGTCATGAAAAAATAGGAAATGCTGATGCTTTGGGGGGGGGGGGGGGGGGGGACAACATTTGTGCAAAAGCAGAAAACTCTAAATCCTTGTTAACTCAGAAAGACATATTTAATCTCTCAACCATTTCTATTTTTAGCCAGCGTTATTGTCTATGGTCATCCCATGCGAAGCAAGAGTGCTTTTCTCTCACGCAGCAATCAGATTTATACATGGATACTTGAGGTAAAATTACACAATGGGTGGATTACACTGTCCAAATTTACTCAGCTTTTTGTATTCTTACAATATGTGTAACGTTTTCAATGTTAAGTAAGTGGGTTGAAAAAAACATTCCTTGAAAAGACTAACTGCATGCATAATGTAATAAAGAGACAACCTGTTCAAAGAGATCATTGTCATAGTGCTCAACAAATAGTGTTGCTTGCGTCCTAGTTAGAGTCAGAGTGACACTTTGCTTTAAATGCATTGTCACTGTGTAACTCCTCACTGTCATTTACCTCGACACATGTCCGACTTGAGTTTAAGTCCATATTTGAGTCATACCTGTAGCAGCATCTTGGATAATGTTATCAGGCAAAGTGGAAATATGTGCATTTATTGTTATTGTCTTAGTTAATAATGCAATAATGGATCTGCTGCTGTCCACAATCTGTCAAGTCCCTATGACAATCAGTGTGACCAGACTAAGGGGGCTTTCACACTGGCAGTTTAGTTCGGAACGGGGCACGGTTCGCATGAAAAATCGCTAATGTGAACGCTGTCATGGGACCCGGGTGCGCACTGGGGTACCGAACCCGAGACTACCTGGAAGAGGTGGTCTGAGTTCGGTTGCCCCCGAACCGTGCCGCGGTTCGCGTGAATGTGAAAGCAACACGGACTCGGGTGCGCACTTGTTCAGGAAGTAAAGTAACCTGCGCATGCGTTTTTAGCTTATTGTGATGTATTTAGTTAAATAAAACGCGTGTAAGGGATGATAGTGTTGATGATTTACCTTGGATACGAGCGAGAGTGAGCCTGCGTGCAGTGTATTCGTGCATTGCGCGTGGAATCAGGGCAACAAAGTTGGAAATCCACTGTCTCCTAAAAAGAGTCCGTTTGCAAGCAGCAGAAGTCCACCTTATGTGACACACGCACAGTAAACCTGTAGTGTTCACTCAACTGCGCATAATAGCAGCGAATTAATAAAAAAAAACACAATATTGACCCACGTTCTATTTTCTATCATGCGCCGTGCACGTTTGCGATGACGTCATATGCACGCAAACGCACCAGGGTTCGATAGAATCAAGTTGTGTGTGAAACCAGACCAACGCTGCGGGGGGCGCCGGGAACAAACACGCTCGGGCTCGGACCGCAGCAAACGAGCCCAGTGTAAAAGCCCCCTTAGCTTTCTTGTACCAAACTCACAGGTTGTAATGATGTAATTTGTGGACTAGCTTTTACACACACGGCCATGATAAGCTTTATTTTCAAAATGATCACACCAAACTACACAGACTTACAGAACTCTCTGATGAGGTCAATATGTCAAGTGTGATTTGCACATTCACATATCAAGTCATGACTGGGCAGAGTACTTTTTAGTGCACAATAATCTGCTAGGACAACCTGTCAATCAACCGCGTACAGCACAGTTATTCGGAAAAAAAAAAACAGAAGAAATGTTGACTATAAAACAAATACTAAAAATAAAAAGATAGTAGCCTACACAAATCTTAAGCATTTTGTGTGCATACAGGTGTGCAATCTGTTTGATTGGTTGTACGGTTGGGTTCCTTTGCATTGATTGTTTAGTTGAAGTAAAACATTTTAAAAGGGTATAGTTCACCCAAAAATGGTTTCTTCAAAAATCATTTACTCACCCTAATTTCATTCCAAAACTGTAAGACTTTCTTTCTTCTGTGGAACATAAAAGAAGATATTTTGAGAATTGTCTCAGAGTTGTTGTTTTTTTGTCCATACAATGGATGTCAATAGGCATTCTTCAAAATATCTTCTTTTGTGCACCACAATGGTTTGGAATGACATGAGGGGGAGTAAATGAAGACAGAAAATTCATTTTTGAGTGAATTATCCCTATTCTCGAGTTCACACTTACATATAATCGAATAGGGCAGGGGGTTCCAGTCCTCACGCCTCCCCACATTTTGTATGTCTCTCTCATTTGACACGCTCAGTTGAGAAGTGGGTTCCATTCAACCATAAGTGTGCTGCGAAGTGGACTTAAAAGGGTATTTCGCCATTTTAAGATTCCAGTCCGAAGTAGGTGTGTTCACGCGTTGTTCACGGATGTAAAGTGCGTGAGATGCGACAATTACAAGTCAACTATCATCATTATGGGTTAAATAAGATAAAAAGACATATTTAATATACCGTAACCAAATTATATAACCATAGCTACATACATATCAATTAGTTTAGGGCTTTTGAATTTCACAGATTAAAGTTACATTTCTTAAGTAAAAAAAAAAGTCTACAGGTCATCATTTACTCACCCTCAAGTTGTTGCATCAAACATCTATGAATTTCTTTCTTCTGCTGAACACAAAAGATGATGTTTTGAATGTCAGTAACCAGACCTTTGACGTCATCCAATGACTTTTATAGTATTTTTGTCCATACTATGGAAGTCAATGGGACCCATCAACTGTTTGGTGGTTACCCAAATTCTTTCAAAATATCTTCTTTTGTGTTTAACAGAAGAAAAAAACTCATACAGGTTTGGAACAACTTGAGGGTGAGTAAATGATGACAGAATTTTCATTTTTGGGTGAACAATCCCTTTAATATTTATATGGATGTATTATATACATTATTACACCAACATCCAAAGAGACAGGCATGACCTTCAATTGCAGTAATTGCAACAGAACATGTCTGTAACGGTCACCAGCTGGAGTGCCCTTGAGAGCCACCAGAGGGCACTCCACATCAGACTATTGTCATTCCCTCACAAACTACATTTCCCATAACTCACTGCCCGACTCATCCCTGATTGCATCCACCTGTGTCTCATTACCTTGTTAGTCTCAGCCTATTTAAACCATGTACACTCATTCATTCCCTGCGAAGTCTTGTATGTTGTCTCACTGCATTTCTGAGTGTGTTTGTATCCTGTTTCTCTCGTTTCTTGATTCTCTGCCTGTTCCCTTGGATTTCTCTCTTTGCCTGAGCCCTGATCTGTGATTGTTTGTTTGTGTATGACCCTTGCCTGTTATCTGGATTATGTCTTTGGATTACCCTGTTCAATAAACACTGCATTTGGATCCTCAACATTCGTGTCTCGGAGCAGTTCGTGACAATGCCTTTCAAGAATCGGGCTCATACAGTCACAGCAGGCGCTGTAACTCAACAAATGTCTCCATTGTCTTTCGAGACAGAAGGATGCCAATATTAAATGAAAGCATGGTAATTTATAGCCTTTTATATTTATTTACAGAAATGTATTATGGCATCAAACCTTAAACTCCTTTAATATAAGCGACTTGAGTTTCGTCTGTTTGATGACGTTGGGTGTTCTGAATGAACACATTTTGTTAAGGGAAGTGAACTTTAACAGATATCATGTGCTCAGTGCGTATAGGACCCTGTCAAACATCATGAGTGATCAAAATCATGGCTGATGTATTTGTATACTATGTATTATTATGACGAGTTTGTGACGACTGAAATAGAACAGTTTTCATCTCATTTGCTCTAAAAAGGCAAAATGTGCCTACATTTATAAAGCCTAAAAGGCTATAAATATCCTTTCAGAGCAGCCACTGTGATACAGGAGACAGCTGTTCTTTATTCAAGAATCTGCCATCCCCGAGAATGGCAAAACAGTAAAGCTCAGGCAGAATGGCAGATATTTAGCACTGGAAGGCTTAGCAAAGGCTTGAGACAATTTGAGATGAGCTATTGAAATGTCCCTGAGAACAGCCTGAAAAATCCTACATTTGAAAAACTGAAATCATCTTTTATTCATCAGACAAAAATATTTATGAATATATAACTCACTTATGCTGTGTCTGCAGTGTCTTTCATATAATATACCAGCACTGAAAACACCCTCTCCCACCACCTCTGATCCACACTGCCTGTCAGGCATTGGCAGATTATATAGCACTACAGTGCAACATGCTCAAACATATTTGACAACACAACTATAAATTTACTGGAAACGAGCGAGTAAAAGAGTATGTTGCTGTTGCAGTACTTACATTGTGCTGTAGTTTTTTTCCATTCAAGCTGTGGATGAAGGTGGCTATTAAATTAATGTAAATATTAATACATCTAAAAATTTCACTAAATCTTGCTCCGAAGTATCATTTATCTCACCACTCAAGAATCTCAGAAAGCCAACAGCCCTTCACCCCTCTTAAATCGCTGAAGCTGTAAATCCTATGAATGATGATTCATGACAGATTGTTTGTCCATGTGATTTCTCATGATGCAGAGAATTAATTCATGTTGGCTGTTTCTACATTTATTGGCATAGAATGAGTCTTTATGGTGGTTCTAAATCGAAGTGTTGATTTAGTATATGATGTATGTATATACAGGCCAACATGAATGTATATTTTAATTAGGCTTATCTGAAATGGATGTCTTACAAGGGAAAATATTGTTTTCTGTCTTCAATCTGTTCATTCTGATTACAAATTGTAAGAATTGTAAACAAATACACTGGGATTATCCACCATGCAATACATGCATGTATATTGGTGGAGCAAACAAGTGCCATGAAAATCATATACTTGTTTTAGGCACAATGATGGTTGTGGTTAAAATATTTGATAAATGCAATTAATATATTGTGTGATAAATGTTTAAGGTAAAATAATGCAATTTTATTTTAAATCCAAGGATCCTGCAGAGACAAATTCATTTTTAAAAGTATGAATATTCTATATTATCCCAAGTAATATGAAAACTGCATGGATAATAAATTGAATGACATATGATATCTGTCATCTTTGCTTGTTGGCTTACAGTGATTGACTGATGAAATCACAGTCCTAAAATCCTGAGCTGTGGCGTGAAAGACATCAGACAGGACAAATATAAATGCATTTCACACTTTCAAGAGTCCTCAAAAACAAAATACATACATAATATAAAACACATTACTTAATAAAATAAATACATTTAAAAATTAAAATCGTCAGACTACGTGCCTACTGTTGAAACATGTTAAGCATTTCTCAAATAAATAATTAAATTATTCGTTCGTAGTTTTGTTAAAAACGTGTTTGTGTTTTTAAAGCAATAGCAGTCTTCATTTTAGGATTTAGTTTTCAATAAACTTTAAATTTCACTTTTTGTAGGTGGATACATTTTTGTAATTTTTGAAATATTTGTTCAGCAATGTTTGTTCAAACAATGTTTGAATAACAAATCTATATTTTATAAAAGAGCATTTACACTCGGAGGACGTAGAAAAAGCATATCATGTCAGCCCCTCAAAAGAAAAAATGTATTTGTGTCTCTGTATGCAAATACATTTATGCACCATGCACCACAATAAACATACAAATACTATCCCTTCTCCTTCCAGCAGCCATGGCAACTACCCATTGCATCAGAAGTTTAATCACCAAATCTGCACAGTGGGTTGTTATCAGATTATCGGATAATCCAGTCCACATTGAGAAATCATAACAGCGGAGCGGCGGAGATGCACTACGTCATGTCTGTTTTTGGCCAGTCCCGCTTCTTGTTTTTCATCTAGGAAAAGCTCAGTAAACGTGCCACCCATTGCAGTAATGAAGAATGGGAAATGAGAGTGGCAGCTTTACTCAGGAGCCAAGTTTCCATGCTGGACCACCGAGTGTGGTGAAATGGGTTAATCTGAAACAGTCTGACAGGCCAGTCTGACCTGTTTACTAACAGCTGCAATCTGGGCCCATGACTGCCCTCCATAGGTAACAAACAGAAGCGCATCCCAGAAAATGTCACAACATATCATTATCCACTTTTAATCATGCTTGATGCTGTCAGCATAAAAACAACACTGAATGGGATGAACAATCATGAAGGGATTGTTGAAATTGTTTTTTCTCATATTACGGAAGGACAGAGATTGTAATTTAATGAGACGGCTTTGGATCAGCAAGTCTATTAATGGTCTAATTTTTGATCAAATCAGAGAAGAGAAAAATTCACATATTCACAAAATATTTTAAACTGACAAAATATGACAGATAAACTTTTAATGACAATAAGGTGTATGTCGATAGTACGTATAGGTGCACCATAATGTATACGTTTATGTTCTTTTTTTTATGGTAAGTACAAAAGTCGACTCTTTGCAGGACTAATGTAAAAACATGCCTGTTTTTTTTATGAATCTATAACAGTGTTGCAAATAGCGTAGAAATCAATAAACCACAACAAAGCTGACACAACAGACCGGTTAACAAGACCTCATTATTAGGCAGGACTGAGACGAACAAGATAACAAAACAGCAAAAGTCGGCAAAATTGTGATGTTGATTCATTGATAATGGTTATTAGCGAAAAACATGCAAAAACGAAATCAATAAAAAACAACCATGCAGATAAATATTTGTTATAGGATGTGTTGTATAAAAGTATAAAATCAAGAACTTTAAAAAAATGTTTTAAATATATAACTATGTAGCTGACTGTGTCTGTTGTATAATAAAAGTTTGCATCCAACACAAATGATTCTACTCATTAATTGCACATATTTCATTTGATTACACTGCATTTAAACATCGCACTGAACTCTTAATGACCCCTTACTTGTGCCTAGCTTCATTCATTTATGTACTATCTGCCATATAATGCTGTCCTGTATTTAATCCACAGACATTGACATAACAGTCACAGATTCATGCAGTTACACTGAAAAAAAAAAACGCAGGCTGGTAGAGGGAGCCCTTTTCTGTAAAACTTTTATACAGATCCAAAACTTCTATGCTGGCTATGAGATAAATGCTGCAAAAACTTCTCTGAAGCCTCATACATCGTCTGTACAAAAACACAAAGCAGAAGCATGGTGTTGTAAACCACATGAATTGGTTTATATTTGTTTCAAATAAGGAAGTCAAAGTGATAGAAACGCTATCATTTTCATAGTGTAGCATCAGCGCAAATCCACAACGTTAAGGACACGAGGACACAATGCCCTGTTTGTGAAACACTATATGCACTGATTGATTAAAGGTAAAACTATTGGTATACAAAGTCATCACATTCGTGAGGTTGAGCTGATATAGCATCAAACACACTGATAGTATCTTAATGCCATTAAAATTAATTTCGTATTAGTGTATAAGAGTTCAGGAGACAGGACATGTGTTTGGGTTTACAGCGCTCACATGGACACCATGTCCATGATCAGATCAACTATTTACACATGTACATTTGTTTACGTTTTTCCTCCAGATATACATAAATGCTCAAGTAGAAATTCTATTCAGGTTTTTAGCATCGATTTTAGCATAGGATAAATAACATTTGAGTAATTAAGTTATTGATGAAAAAGTGATGAAAAGTGACCAAAAAAATGAAAAAGATCAAAATACAGACTTCTTTTCTTCAACATATGAAGTTAAAGTATTCATTCAATGTACAATTAAACAACATCAAAAGAGAATAAATTTTAAAAATCCAACTAAACTGTAGTATCTTGAGGAAAATAAGCTTGAAAATCAAAAGATTTACTTGTACTTGTGTTATAATATCATGCAGCTTTTGTTATATTTAAAATATTTTATTTTGCAACATGCTTCAGTTGTTCAGACTGTTTCTTCAGGTCATCACTAAAGTACCGGTCACCAAACACTAAATTTAGCACGTCACCGGGCAGATTCATTCTCAGGTAGGCTACACAATCAGCTATTCCTATATTTCATGGCTATAATATTAAATTAATGTGCCATCAGTAGAATATTCAAGAATGTTTCCACCTGTCAATCACACACCTGCTATGATCCCTGATACTGGTGATGCAACTACTGACTTTCATTTGAACTTGAAGGCTGCTGACAATCATAAACAGTGTTAAAAACCTTTCAGAGTGCCAGTTCACCTTACTTAACCTCTACATTTGGGTAATGCCTTTAGATGTAAACAAACCAAAAATCTCTGCCATATACTGTTCTCAAACTAGGGTCCGGGAACCCCATGGAGGTTCAAGGGGGTGCTTGGGCATCCATGAAAAATTTGAGAGGAAAAAAATGATAATTTACCTAAATGTAATTTTAGGGCTGTCAAAGTTATCGTGTTAACTTAAGAAATTGATTAAATATGTTTAATACTGTTTATGTGCATTCCAAAACATTTTTAATCACTAATCTTTTATCAGCGCCGGTTTTTAAATGTAAGAAATCATTTTTAAAGGTTTTAACATTTTACATTATTCTTAGTGGGTAGAAAATATAGGCTACATAGAAAACATTATCCAGATATTGTTTTCATCGTCTCTTTTGCTTTATTACACTGACAATATCAGTTATTTACAGTAGCCTACAACAATTATTTAATTTAGCTAACAACATGATGGCTTTATTATATCAGGGTTAATATTTTACGTAGGCCTACAAAAAGAGTTTTCAGTACAAATGAGCCTAAGGTATGAAAATATAAATGTGTCTTTATAGCCTATAATAATCGGCTGCAGGTTCTCTCGCAAGGGATCATCATCTTTGGGGTCCTTGGCATAAAAAACCCTGGTCTAAAAGAAGATGAAGATACGTATAACTTCAACTGTATTGGCTATATAAACGCAACACGTTTTTGTCAGTAGTAGCCTACTTTTTTGTTTAATAATTACAGGCTATTACAGACATTGCGCACGAACTTGACGTCTCAGTTTTTGACGAGACTGTCCAAAATATCTATTATCATTACTCAAAAAATGTCAATGCCATAAATCTTAAGCCTACCTAATCTTTGTTAATCCGGAAATATGTTTGAAAATGCTCACGGCTTTACTCTGTCGAAATAGCGAAACCTCGTCGTTAAGAACATTGTGTGAACAGTAGCCTACTGTAGCTACATGCTCTTCATTAATGATGCTGATCTTTACATGTCACATATACACAGTTAGAAACTTAAGTCGTTTACATGAATACTTGTAGAGTTTAGAGTTTCTTAATGTCAATGCGAAGGTGGAAAATAATAGAGCATGCAAAACTCTAAAACCATATTCAATTCTTACCAGTAAATGAGCGAAAGTCCATCAAAACGCTCGAGCTGTCTTCCCCCGGGGTTCAGATAGGACATTGCATCCAACTCAAACGTTAAAGTTGAAATAGCCTGCTCTGGAAACGGAATTATATGCTGCCTCCAAGTATGACCACCAGACACATCACCGCGACTTCATGTCATGCTTGTAGTTCGCGCATGCAGCCTCGCTCAAGAGTCAGCGTTCATTCAGCATTAAATCAATGATACAGCAACTGCCAGAGGGGAGAGAGAGAGAGAGAGAGAGAGAGAGAGAGAGAGAGAGAGAGAGAGAGAGAGAGAGAGAGAGAGAGAGAGAGAGAGAGAGAGAGAGAGAGAGAGAGAGAGAGAGAGAGAGAGAGAGAGAGAGAGAGAGAGAGAGACTCAACTATGCCAGTTTCTAATCTGTAAAACACGTGGTTTTCATGCTGACCTGGTCGTCTGTTAGACAAAATCTACATCTTGGCGACAGCCCTCTGGTCACATTACTTTGACTTTGCCAAACTACAGGTAGGCTAATGTATGTGTGTATACTGGGATGTGTGAGTCTCTGGCTGCCTCTCAAGAACAATGAGCTGTCTACCTAGAGAGCATTTTAGGGCATCAGTGTTGCTGAGATAGGTAACTAAGCTTTGATTGGTTAATACCGATATATACTTTGTATAGGCTTATGTGCAGTCAAACTGAGGTAAAGCCAATGACCGTTCAGCTTCAGGTAATTGAGATGAATAGTGCGGCTGTTGACCTATTCTAATAGATCCGCTGCACTGCAGCCTAAACACCAGAAGGGTTTCCAATTTCCTCACATAGACATTTGTGTGTAACACCAATATCTGTCCCTGTAGCTTCATACGTAAGCCAAATAAAGTCTACATTTGTTCTTTTGGTGCATAAACCATCACTATTTGTAATTACTTTAATTAGAACTCAAAACCAGTAGGCCCTCAGTTATGTAAAGGGATCTACAATACCTTTTACATACAAGAAGGATCATGGGTATAAAATATGATGGGGGGAAAAAGTCCCAGTGCTTTAGAACTAGTTCTGCCATGAAGCCATTTTCTGCCTTACAGTACACAGTCATTGCTCGGTCACCTGTTTGTGTGACAAACTTATAAACAACACTACTATGTAAATCCTCCTCCATTTAGGCCTATGAACCAGAGAAGTGGGGAGAGTGATTTGTGTGTGACTGTGTAAATTCATCAAGTCTCAACGAAATAGGATTTGCTGCCTTTTTCTTGAGAAACTCTGATATAGTAAAAACCGTTACACACATTTACCATGGTATTCACTTTCACCTATTGCAGTTATTGTTACTAATGTACAATCATAATAAATTAATAGAGGCCAAGGACTCAAATAGTGTAAAGAAGCTCAAATAAGTTGATATGAATCAAAGCAACACTCCTGGTCAAATTAAATTTGTTTGTTGTTGTTCTTTAGAAAAAATTAGTTTAAGTTTATTATACATTTATTAACAAAAATAAATCGGAAAATTTCCCTTTGGCCTACATTGAAAGAATTTTCAACATGCTAGATCAATGTAATTTGCACACAGAATTCTGATCTATGTTCTTCCACATCTGTTTGCAAACCGAATTCTTTTTGGCCTTTCTTTTCTTGCCACTATTTAACAGTGGTTTTACACAAAAAAAGGCTGTTGAATCTGTCTATGAGGAGGACACTGGTGACTGTATCAAGTTACCACTATTTTATTGTAGAAACAATAATTTAGTATGATATGGTATTCTCTTAACTACGGTTTTACCATGAAAACTATTGTAGAAGAGATTGTTTGAGTCTTTAGCTTCAAGTAAAAATTATTCAGTTCTGTTGGTCATATCCCAGAATAATGGTAAATGATCACAAATTTGCCTTTAAATGTATCTTATTTAGCTTCAAACAAGCATATTATTGTTTATTTTGTTTTCTAAATAATGGTGCAAAATTTAGAGGTGTTATTTAGTACCTGATGCACCTTTTCCATGTCTCCCCCTAGTGGTGAAGTTTGATAACGCAGGGAAGGGCACAGCTACAGGCTAATTGCTGAGACAACTTTAGTGAGACGTCAGTGCAGTCAGCCATGTCACCCTCCAGACTCCTGGCATACATATTTTACATTACTTATACTCAGTATTTAAAATGTGTCGCAAGTAGCAGATGACTGGCACTTAATCAGTATGTTTACGCACTGCTGTGCATCATTTCAGCAGGTCTGAGAGTAAGCGATATTGACATCCTGCCTTAGAAAGAAAAGTCACTACATGAAGTTCAGTGCCATGGTGACTACAATGCTTGACATACTTTGAATGAGATCATGAAGTGCGGCATAAAGAGACAGAGAGAGTGACAGAAAGGGTGTGGCAGCATGTTTTTAGATAACATAGTAGATCAGTGCACATAACTGCCCGGTCACAGTCTTTCTGTCAACATTCCTCCTTATCTGAAAGGCAATGTTCCTTGTCCGTCTTAAGCAAGCAGAGAGGAATTACAGCTTTCGACAGCAGATTCCCTAAAGTGACATTTTCAATAACGCATCATATTGGTCACAGAACACTTATGGGTTCTTAAAAAGCATGTTTAAGAAAGCACTCTTTCTAAATAAATGAAAGGGCTGGGCCCAGGCAGGATTGGCTGGTTTTCTCAGACCCTACCCGTTGTAGAATGTAGGTGGGGCTGCACCGTCTGCAATCAGACCCAGCCAAGCAGGTTCGTTCTGAATCTCATTCTTGACCTGGGTGTGGTTGTCACCTGTTCTCTATGTGTCAATGCCACTCCATGACTCTTTTATACATACTTGTTACACTGACATAGCCACTTTCAGCTGTACATTTTCTAATTAGGCGTTTTGACATTCTACAAAGACTAAAACAATAGCAAATTCTGAAGGGATGAATAGAGTGATTAGCCAATGGTGGCTGAAAATCATTGCTCTGTTGAGATTTTCTGCTGGGGATTTGAGGCCATGGCCAGTCTGGTTTGCTGAACTGTGGCTGGGCCATAACAGGATTGCTGCAACACAGCAGTTTTGTGTGTCAGAGGGTCTTTGGGAGGTTTTCAAACTCACTGAGCCTTGGCTTCCTGCTTTGTCCACAGTCTCAGGGAGGATTCAGCCATTCTCTGAGGCTGGACTCGCTCTGCATGCCCGAAAGAGTTCCCGAACAGCATGGAAATGTAGTGCTAAGATACCTAAAACACAGTTAAACAGAGTCTTTAGTTTGTGGTATAGAAACTAGAAACTTGTAACGATAACCCAACGATACAATACTATGTGATACTATATGATACGATATGATAACGATACGATAACCAAACAAAACTTGAATCCTAAAGGTGCGGTCACATTTACTGTTGCTTGGCGAAATTTCATGGGTGATATCCAGTCATTTCAATTGGAATTTACATGACTGGGAATTTCACATCAGGTTCAAGGTTTCCCCACGTTTGAAATGACTTCTGTGCTTTGTGCATCACTGCTGACAATGGACAATGTACCCCTTTTGCCCGTTCCAAAAGGTGAATAATGCAGAGAAATAATAAGTCTGGAGTGATCCCAAGTGATCCCATTCATCCCAATGTCAATAAATAAGTACGTTTACATTGCAGTCTCAGAGCTACAATGCATGCTGAGCGTCACTTCTGTCTCACCTCTAGGTCTATTCGACCAACTTCACAAACTGAATCATCCAACTGGTACAAATTCAGACAGACTAAAGCATTTACATGGTGATTTACTGTTTTAGCTGAAACAAATCATCTAAAGTATGACCTTTCTTGGCTGAAACAGCATTTTTAGTGGTTTTGTAAATGTTCCTCTTTGGCCTAAAGAAGTAATCTGTCTAAGAACCCAAGTGTCACCTTTATCTGAAAGAAAAACAGGTGTAATGCAAGACTTTACGACTGCAAAGCGTATCCCCTTCAGAGACAAAAGTTGTGAAGCCATGTTGTCACCAACAATGTCTTCACATACCTCAGCGGATGACTAGCATATTTGCATCTTATGGTTTCTAGGTGCATTTTTAGGGACATATTGGAAAGAGAAACTGCGCGACACACCTTTAGCGACTAGAAAATGCAGTTGTGTATTTAACAAAGCAGGTGCTGACACTCCTGCCATTGAACCTTAAATCTTCACACCCGGAAAAACCGACACTCCTCTTTCGTTAGAAATCAGAAGATTGATGAATGTCATTTCTACATTTGTTTTAGAAATGTATACGGTAATATAATATAAGTGACTTGGTTTTTCCTGTTTTAATCAAACGTTATACTGGTTTGCCTATTAGTGGAGGATTTTAAGAAATCCTTGTTATGAGACTCATGCTTTATTCTTAAACTGTCAGGTAGGGCAATCTGTTTTGGTTGATAGTTCAAAACTACATGTTTAAAATAGTTTGGTCTCTCCACCCATGTTTGGATAATGCACCTTGCACTGAGAGAAATGCTCAGTGAAATGCAGAACACACCCCAAGGTCCATACACGTTGATCACAGACAAGACTCTCCACCAGAGGAGAATGAACGGTCATTTGTACCCCCCACCACTAAAAAGTCTACTTCATTGGCTAATTGCACACAAGCTCATCATTACAACTTTGAATTATGTGTGTTGAGTTCCAAAGCAGGCCCATCCTGCCAGAGGAATGCTAAGAAACCCACACGCAATAAATACACTACTACAGTACTTCAAATCTGGCAGCACAGGTCTCGCTGCTGAATTGTATTCACATAATGTTCCACACATGTCCGTCAAGAGCTTTAATCACCTTCACTATGGGTGTGTAAGGGAATTCCAGCCTTTCACCTGTTTCATAAATTCCTGGTTCCAAGCCCACTTACACTGAGTATTATTCATTATCAGCATGCACATATCTATTCATTTGCATATAATGTGTGATGACAAATTCATTTCTTGCCATTCACTTGTAGAATATGTAGAATATGTAGCAGCTAGAATGTGGCAAATATGAAATGTTGAAAAGACACTTTATACAAGCACATCTGGCATAGAAGAAACTCATGAAAATGACTCTAATATGGTGCAAATCTAAATGTGAATGATACAAAACCCATTCACACATAAAGATCATTAGGAAGTGTTCTATATAAACACTGCTTGAGAAGTATGGCTACATGTCAAAGTTAATATTTAAGCCCTCGGAATGGACTGTGTTCACTTTTAGCCAATTTCACACAAGGACTCCACAGTTGTAGCTTATCTTAGGGCATTCCTTTAGAGATGTGATATAAAATTGCATCGCAGCTATATTCATTATATCCATAGTAAGATAGGCTAATAACACATTTCATGTCTTCTACAGCATCAGGGATTAGGCTCTTTTTACAGGATACTCAATATTTTTTTCACTTACTTTTGCAAAATGTACAAAAACCCATTTATCATAAACAATATTATCAAATTAAATATCTTGTCACTGTACTGAAAGCAAATCCGATTATTAAAATATTATCTGAATTTTGTTTTACTTTGTATCAAGTTGATAGTATATTTTTCCCCAATATTAATAGTTGATGTAAAAACCATTGTTGAGAAACACTGTTAATTAATTTCAGATTTATTTGTAAAGCTCTTTTTTGAACTTTGACTGACCCAATAATACATTATGAAAATAGTTTTCTTTTCTTTTAAATTTTACACAGAGCCCCTAGACCCCTTTGCTTCACCCAGACCCCAGATCACATTAATTGCATACACATTAGTGTTATTTGAGTGTTATTTAACAATATTTTAAATTAGCTTTTGTTTTATATTTTCAGTTTTCATTTTAATTTACGTTTTAGTGATTTTGGTTATGTGCTTTTGTGCGTTTTTTTATATAGCTTTTTCTATTTAGCTTGAATTTATTTTTAAATTAAAGTTTTTGTCATTTTAACTCAAACTATTTCAGTTTGTTGCCATGAGGCAACATTTTCATTTAAGTTTAATTTAAGTTTTTTTATCTAATATTTATATTTTATATCAGCTTTATTTCAATTAACGAAAAGAAATTTAATAGTATACATTTTATTTTTGACAGTATAAGGGATTGTCTGGGTTTGCTATGTGTTAAGTTCTGTTTTTAGTTCATTGCTGCTTTCTCATTGATTTGTTGATTTGCTACACCTGTTGTTGATTTAGTTTCATTTACCAGTGTATTTAAGCCCCGTGTTTCTGTCAGTTCTCGTCACGATTACACCAGTTGTTCTGTTTTCTAGTGTTCTGAGTGTTTGCAAAGACTATAGATTATTCTATTACTTATGAATGGGAGAAACTGCATGCAATATGGCGGAATACGTCCCGCCTTCTAAGTAAAAGAGCCAATCGCTAATTGGTAAAGTCATTGAATCACAGCAGCTGCAGTTAGAAGCTCCGATTCGCATAGAAACCTGAGACTCGCGCTTAGGACTGCACATGCGCATCGGCTTGCCTAGCCTGAAAAGTACGCTTTTTTAGCGCTATTTGAGCACAAACAGCATCTATGGGGCAGTTCATGTCAGATTTTGTTGCTGATTTGAAATTTGTTATTTAATTTTGAGTTCGGCAAGCAGTTTTTGAGATTTCAGGATTCCCCTATTCAAAGGACTTGGTCTTGGATGCCAGAAATAGCTGCCTGGAGGCGTTGGAAATATGGCCGCCGAGTGAACAGACTTTCCTTGAAAGGGACTTTGGTGTTTGTTTAATAAACTTTGATACTGCTGCAAATAGATCCTTCTCGTCATCGTTTTTGCAACCAACTGTGACAACACACTATAGTTCACACTTGTACATGTTTATATGCACTTTACTTAAACACTCAAAGCTTCTTTGAGTCTGACGATATTCAGGTAGTTATATCAGCATAAACATTAGCATAAAATATTCAGATATTTGAATTTGGTTTGAGGTCAATGCAGCTGATCAATGTATTTGAGGGCTAAAGCCTGTTGACCTCTGGACACGTTGCTATTTGTTTTCGTCTACTGCACTACTTCAGCTAAACCTGTGTCATATTATTCTTGTTTTTCATTCATTTTTAACTGTAATTCAGATAACCAAAATGCATCCTGGGTCAACTTGAAATTATACGCCCTCAGAAATAATTTGTCCTGCTGTTTACTTGTTTGTGCTTTATGGTTTATGTGTGATTACACCGCAATCTTCACCTGACACCTGTTGAATCGGTCTTTGAAAAAATGCATTATTTATACAGCGCGAGGCCTAAGGCATGCTGGAAAATTGAATAGTAAGAGAGATACTGAACACCAAACTAGTATTGCTGCTTTTCCATCTGCTTCCATCCAAAAACCGACACAAATGCACACATACACATGTACTGATGATGACTCATTGTTTAGCCATCCAACAATACCCGGTTCTCTTGACTTTTTCCTCTGTTGGCATTAAGAAGAGTCCCCTGACTTCTTAGCTGCTCTGAGCATAGGGCCCTGTTCAGAGACAATTGCAATGTTTTAAATCTGTTTCAGATGTGTACCATGGCTATAAAAATGAAAACTGCTCTGCAGTTTAACAAGCACATCAGCAATCAGTCTAAAAAAAGATCTGGCTTTTAAAACTCTTCATGAAGCGGAGTCTCACAAAGTAGCTGCATCCCAAACAAAAGTCGGGTTGGTTATGTAAGCTCTCTGTTAAGCTGACACTCTATGAGAGAAAAGTTTGCTATGTCCACCCAGAACTTCATGGCTAAAAAAAAAAAGCCTTCAATAAATAAGACATGCTAATTTGTACTGTGGTGCATGTGTTCATGTTTTGTTTACATGAGAAGCAAGAGTCATTATACATTTTAAAAATTGTTGGTGTTTGTGATTTGCCCTTTTCTAGCTAAACATTAAATAAACATCAAAATTAAAGTCGGCATGAAACGGAAGTTGCAATTGTCTTTTCATCCCTAATTCCCTATGTTGATGTATATCCGAAGGAAAAATCAGGTCCTCCCTTGAAATCGGGTCTCTGTTAGGAACCCAAGCAATCCAATTGGATCAAATTCCTTTTGATAGGTACTCTCTTTAGTTACAATTCCTACAAAATCATGTTCTATTAAATGCTGTTTGAACTATGTTATAATGACCTTTAATGTCTGTATTAGTTAGTTTATGTAGGCTACTAGCATAGCACTAGCAGTCAGATACACGCATTTGCACTTACCCTACATGTTTTTTTTTCATTTAAATATTGAGTGGGTGGGGGTTAAAATAGCCTATTATTAATTTTTTAAAAAAAATTGTTTGTCATTCTACCTTTTTTTGGCAAAATTAACAAATGTTGAACAGTATTAAATTAGTTAATTATTTTGAATATGTTTATGTTAAATGATAGTTTATGAAACATTGAATAGCACACTTCTAATGTATTTATTTATTTAAATCATGAGATACCCAAAAGTATCGTATAGGCTACACACTCCATGGCCACAATTCTATCCAAATAATCACAGTAAACGCTGATGTTGCTTACTTTTCTGAATGAAACAACATAGCCTACTATTGATTAAAAGTTTGCTCTTAAGTCTGTATTTTAGCCTGTTAAATGTATCCCACGAAAGTACAGAAGTAACAGGGACGACGCCTCTGTTTCGATAGGCTGCAGGTATGTCTCTCAGAAAGGGGCGACACCAGCCCGTGCTTTAAATGGGTTTGATGTTTTTAAGCACGGCTAACCTTGAGAGCTCCTGTTCGTGGGAGGATAGTTGCGGTTTCGTTCATTGTGGGCGTTGTATGTGAGGTGTAGCTGTCCTGGAAGACGCTTCAGATAGTTGAACGACAACCACCAGAGTGGAGTCCTAACTGAGCCATTTTAACAGCTAGACGGGTGTTGGAGAAACATCGCAACTGTCATCATGTTCAAGAAAAAGACTGTAAAGAGCACTGCGGCCATCACTGAAAAAAGGTCAGTGGCAAGCGGATACACTTATACGTTTCGTTGGGATGAGGACTTCCATTCGCGTCACTGAGGAGTCGTACGGAGCGGCGCGCGCGAGTGTTTTAACTATGTCGCGTTTCATTATCTCTGGTTTGTAGTAACTACATTAGCTACCGTGCACAATATAACCTGAAATTTAAAATATCCATTTCTGCTAAATCGGTTTTGGGCTTGCTTGACGTGCGGTTACTGTAGTAAAGGGTGTGGCGCTGTAACAGGTTGGATAACTTTTCACTGAGATGGTTTGCGTGACTTGCGTTATTATTCTGTAGGCCTACTAAACAGAGTAGACTGATGTAAATTGATATTAGAGGAATATACAGTAGTCATTTAAATGTATTATTTATTATTATTATTTATAATTTATTGTTAATATCAATAGGCTATTATTAATATTATTTAACACTAAACAACATTTTTATTAGGCCTATATCCTATTATATTTTATATTATATCTTGTTGCATATAGTTCTCAAATTACATCTGTATCAGTAGAGGCTGGAGTCAACATATGTAGGGAATGTTTAAAGAAACCTGATTGGTTAAGGGTAAAAGTTTAATCAGAGTGACAATTTCAAGTTCAAACAAGCATAAACTACTGATGGTTTGATAGATTCTAGAGTCTAGCCTCGAGCTTTGTTCCTGCAGGACTCTATAACACTAATATAGTAGGGTAGTTCACTGCAACTATGGAAGATTTTACTCTAGGAATATGGTTTCAGTTTGAGTCAAAATAATTTTATTGGTTACAGATGTACAAAAAAATAAGTTTTCCTAAACACATAGTTTTCTGTTTAGGTCATATTTGGGTGTTGTTTGACTGTGCTACGCGCAATGGGTCCCTCAGTGACAAATGTGGCAAGTTTTGTGACTTGTCTGTCTGCTTTTGACAGAAACAAGGCATGCCGTGATGCCGTACAGAGATATGGGCAGTTTGCTTGCAGTGAACTATAAAAAGGACAAAACCTTAGTCTATTTCATAACACTGTTCTTAAGATATCCGGATTTCATAGTTGATGTTTTTGCATTTGTATATTTTGGATATGGGAACACCTCTAGGGAAGGGAAGCGAGCATCAAATAATTACTTGCCCTAGACCTAGAGCTTCTTCTCAAATCAGATTAAATCATTTCCCTTGACAGCAAAAAAATAATAGATAGATAGATAGATAGATAGAGCTTTGTTTTTCTATTTTGGTTTAATGGTTGTTTTCGATTAAATAAATTACAACAGCATTTGGTTGCATAATCTCTTTCTTTAACAGTCCAGCTGTGTTTTGCCACACCTTTTGATCGGTTTCACATACAGATGCATTTATTTCAGGTGACATAGAAAGTCTTTTTAACCTTCTTGCATGTGTGAATAAAACCAGTTAGACCTGTTTAAGTTTCTAACGCCCTCGTTAAAGCCAACTTCTTGTTGTAATTATCATCTTCATTTACATATCTCACTCATAACTCAGTTCTACGGTTGTTGTTGTTGTTTTCCAGCTCAAATGAACACAAAACTGTGTTGTGTTTTCTTATTCATGACATTATCATTTTAGAACTCCCATTAACATGCACTAACCTTATTATTAATGATTCATGCTATTGTATGTTCAAATAACATGCCTTGTCCTTAAGGCAAATACGGCCCAAGGTGCGTAATTTGTTTTCTGATCAAGTTTAGTCATGTCCACCGTGCACTGTCAAACAGTATTTTTCTAGAATTCGTAGAATGCACTAAAACTATGCAAGGCTGCAGTTATGTTGAACAGCATTTCTGCATTTTTTTTTCAGTACGGTTCAGCTGAGACAATATTTTCTGATAGCACCAAGGTTCTCCTAACAGATCTGAAGTTTGTGCCAGATGATGTGGAATGAAAGTGTTTCAAGTCCTGTATTTATTTTCAGAGCATCTCAGCATGACATATAAGTGAAGTGAGGTGTTATGCCCTACATCCAGAGATTCAACATAACAAATCTACTACATTTGCTGCAGTATTTTAGGAAAATGCAGACCGAAACTTGTACATTTGGCTCACTAAAACTATAACAAACTGCATCAACAGAAACTAATTTCCTTTTATTTCACCTCAGACCAACTGACATTGATTTGATGACCCTGATTGACAAGTTGCAGAAGAATGCAGACAAGGTGGAAAAGAACATCATTGAGACAGAACAGAACCTCAATAGGGTAGGTACTGTAAACGCGTCTGTGGATTACAAATCAAAGCCGTTAAGCATGTTAATGTCATCTTTAAATATGTTCATTTAGGGTTATTTGGGTTAAAATAGTGGTAAGTTTATGTCATTGTTATTTAAGTATTATTTATATACTATTGTAGTATTTATCAGTATGGTGAATTAGCTTTTATTTTAAAAAAAAGTTTTCATTTACATATTAATTTAAGTGATTTTTGTTATGTACTTTTGTCATTTAAATAGTTTTTGTTTTATATATATTTATAAATATTTTTACATAGCTTTAATTCATTATTATTTCAGTTTAAGTTTCAATCATTTTAGTACTTCAACTTATTTGATATCGTTTAGTTGCCAAGTCTACATTTTAATTTTCTTTTCAGTTTTTGTTAGTTTAAGTTTTTCCATCTAATATTTATATTTTATTTTATCCCAAATTTACCCCAAATTTAATATATAAATATTTAATAATATTTATATATTATTTTAGCATTAACAACACTGGTGTATACCAATGGAAAAATAATCTTTAAAGGTATAGTTCACCCAAAATTGTTATTATTTACCCTCATGTAATTCAAAACCTTTATGATTTTTTTTCTTTCTATGTAACACAAAAGAAGATATTTTTAAGAATCTTTAAAAAAAATTTGTCTCTACAGTGAAAGTCAGTGGAATTCAAAACAACATTGGACCCCATTGACTTTCTTGATTACGAAAAAAAAAATCGTATAAATTTTTACAAATATCCTCGTTTGTGTTACACAGATGAAAGTCATACAGGTTTGGAATGACATGAGTGTGAACTATCCTTTAACTATTGTTACATAACTATCATTAATTGTGTTGCTCATTGACGTTTCTAGGATATCAAGAAGATCAATGAGGGCAAGCAGCCCCTATACCAGGAGGACACCAACAAGAGGATCCAGAACTCACTGGAGCTACTGAATAGCCTGGATTATGATGCATCCCAAGCCACCCGTTTGCAGCACCCTCAGGCTGAGATGATTGAGAAGGAGTACGTTTTTATAGCCACCTTCAAACTGAAATATCTGATAGCATCTTATGCTATTTGCCATGCAAGCAGAATGAAATGCTGTGAATGCTTATGCTATGGGATTGTGGATGACCTTTTTTTTTTTTCTCCTCAATGAAAAAGTATGAGACAGCTGCGAGTGCGTGTGATGAAGCTCCACGAGGATCATGATCGCATTTACAACATCAGACGATCTGAGCAGGTTCCCACCGTCAACTGGGGAAAGATGATTGATGAGAAGCTGGTGTGTATCTAAGCATACCTCTCTCTGTTTCTTTCTTTCGAATATATGATTTCAAATGCAAATGATTCATGGTCAAATATTTTCGGATGTAGGCAAATGTGAACAACAAAGGATTCGGACAAGATCTGCCCACCATCGAGAACGAAGTGGAGGAGCACAATATTTTCCACAGTGAAGTGGAGGCATTGGCTCCGTATATCACTGCAGACCGGGTACATTTTGATGGTTTTAAAATGAAATGCAATACAAGAAGAATATTTGACTGTTTTGAACAGCCATGCGAGTGGCATCTGTGACTCATTTGCTTACTTGCATAACAGGACGGTGTGGATGGCCAGCAGGCGAAGTACAACAAACTACTGGTGAGACTTCACTTTCTGCCTTTAATTTGCCACCTAGTTATGCACTGAAGTTGTACTAGTAAAAGACTGAGAGTTAGTTGTCAATTCACGTGTCTCAAAACACTGGATTTCACCATGTCCATTGCAGGCGAGCTCCGCAGCACGTCAGAAGAACCTGCTTAGTCTGAGAGATTACATGCAGCGCTGCACCAACGAGCTCTACTGGATGGACCAGCAAGCTGATGAGCGAATCACATATGACTGGAGCGACAACAACCTGGACTACCCTGCCCGAAAGAGGCAGTACGAGGTAAGGCTTAGAAGCCATTTAATGATTGGTAATACAAGTCTAGATGGCACTAAGACTTTCGAATATGCTTTCATAATTCAAACCTCCTACAAAGTATATGATTATAGTACTGACATGCTTATAAATAAACTACTTATAAAGATTTTTTAACATGCTGCTTGACATCTTCATCAGAACTTCATCAGCAAGTGTCTGGAGTCTAAGGAGAAAACCATCACCCAGCTGAATGAAGATGGAGAGGAATTAATGGAGCAGAACCATCCGGGAAAAAATGTCATTGGGGTAATATTACAAGCCGTTTGCTATAATGATTCATTTTCCCCCCCATTCAATTTACAGTGAAACACTGGCAGTAAAACTGCATTGGCACTGTTTCAGGCATTCTGAGATGTCGTTTTTGTAACTGTATATTTTATAATGTATAACTGTACTGCACTATAAAGTAGTATGCAGTAAATATAGAATAAGAAAAATGACTCCAATCTAATCTTATATCAGTTTTCACACTCCCATTTTCTCTGAGCATAGTTGAGCCAAACAGCATATATATCACAAAGGATGTGATCCTATTTGAAGCACAATAATCTGCTTCATATTTTAAAATAACCAACATAATTGATATGTGGATTAAAGAAGTATTTACTTGCATAAAGCTTCGGAGGGAAATTATTCTGAATCATAGGCTCCTTAAAGACATTTGACAAAATGGTGTCACTTTTAGATAATGTACTTGCTGACTCTGTAGACAGTTTTATCTTTTCAATTTATTTCATTTTATTATTTATTAAATTATTTATTTGTAAATGTATTTGTGTTTTTATGTATTATTCTTTATAATTAAATTTTTTCAGGGTATTTTACTGTTTTTATTGTATGTAATTGGTTGAGGTTGTGTTTATCAGGGTAATTAATCCTGTTAAATTTTAACTTGTGGCGAATGGGTCTTTTATATGTACATTTGTTATTCCGTGTAAAAAAAAAATCCAATAAAGAAATAAATAAAAACACAGGTGGTAAAGTAGGAAGACATTGGGCTAGCACACATTAGGTAAAACTGCAATGACTGTAAATAAACTAAACTTAAAATAGTGCTTCAGTGCACATAGTTAATAACTAAAGAAAAAAAAAGAAAAAAAAAACATTTTAAATTAAATATAATCAAATGTGATCATTTTAAAGTATTGTCAAAATGCCAATTTCTATCTAAATACTAAGATGACGCATTCATTTAAAGCTACTGTGGTATAGCCGGATGCTTATTCTAAAACATGTCTTGGTTTTAGGCACACATGGATGCCGTGCATGCGGATTGGAAGGAATACCTCAACCTGCTCATCTGTGAAGAGAACCACCTCAAGAACATGGATGACTATCACAAAGTTAGTCTACATTTTACACACTCATTTCCTCTTCCATATTCTATATTGCTTTCAGACTTGCTCAGTTGCATTAATCCTTTTTTTTTCTTTTTCTTACAGTTCCACAAGGATGCAAGAGACACCAACGATTTGTTGAAGCGCCTGGAGACCGAGATCAACCAGAAGTATAATCCAGAGTTTAAAGACATGTACCAGATCGAGGGGCTCATTACTGACCTGGATGTAAATATATTGGGACTTATATTGAATTTCTTTTTAATTCATATAATGTGTATTAAATGATTAATGAATTAAAAGAGGTCTTCACTATCTAAGGCTGTCTGTGTTTGTATTGCCAGGATCAGGCAAAGGCCATGGGTCATTTTGACGAGCGACTGAAAGATCTTCAGAAGCGCAGCCTGCAGGTGCTCCCTCTGAAGTACCGCAGGGAGACTCCTCAGAAACTGCTTCCTATCGAGGCTCTGTGTGAATACGAGGCTAATGAGGTATGGAGTTTTAGCTCTCGCTCACTCAATGCATGCAGCTTAGAGCTCCGCTAATACCAGTCAGTGAAACATCAGCTATTATCATGAGTAAGCACAGAAAACCGTTACACTCTGTCTCTGCTTGGGTTTTCGGAGTCCCCCATCTAATGTATTTAAATCCTTAAGACGGCCTTCACCCAAACGATTCATCTCATATAAACCCCTGGAGACGTGTGCTGGGGATTTTGTAGGGATTTCACATTTATTTAAGGAATTTGTGTATTTTTTTAGCTGCAATATCAAGTTGAAACAGAGCTTACTTTGCTTATTTTGAACGACACAGGGTCCAATTTTGCGAGGGGAGCGGTACACCCTGCTCAGGAACAATGGGCCCAAATGGGACGTAAAGGACGCAAATGGCCGCACCATGAATGCTCCAGGAGTGTGCTTCATAATCCCACCAACCGACCCTGAGGCTGTGGCCGTTGCTGACAAGTGGGTATTCCTTGATATCTGTATATGTCATGTGTAAATGTCTCAGTTGTGTCTAATATGAAAACATTTTTTGTAGTCTGATAAACCAGCACAAAAGCATCAAACAGAAAGTAGCCAGTAGCAAATCTGCACTACAGGCACGACTGCCAGAGCTAAGGAAGGAGAGTACAGGAGGTCAAGGTTTGTCTCTTACATTATGATAAACTTAGATGCAAAGCTCTCCTAAAGAGAATTAAATACTTCATTCATTCTTACCTCCATCCTCAGATAAACAAGAGCAGCAATGCCGTCAACTGATGGCAGGACTGGATAAAGTGGTCAGTGATCTGGATAAGCAGGAGAAGGCCATTTACTCTCGTGTGCGCCCCCCACTGGAGCAAACACGTCCTGTTCAAGACAGCTCTGACAGGCTACAGGACATAAAGGTACAAAGTTTGGTGTCTTAATGTTTATTCTGTAGTGGACAACAAGTGTCATGTGTCTGACTAAATGTACTCATTATAAAAAGTACATTCTAATAATGTTCATTATCATTATATTTCAATCACATTAGTACAGTGGTTCTCAATTGTTTTTGGCGATGTCCACTTTTAAAGAATAAAAATGTTAGTTTGAATCTTGAGTGCACATCTGATCAGTTATAACGCCCATTCACACTAAGAACGATAACTATAAAGTTAACGACATAGGATAAGATATACTTCTAAAAATCATTTTAAATATAAAAGGATAGCAGAGTCCACTATATCGATTAGCAGCACAGCTAATCATTTTTTCTAGCTGATGAACGATAAAAGCAGTGAAAGCCAATCAGAATCCATCCTGGTTTAAGACATCAAACAGTTAAAGCGACAGACAACATAAACTGTAGCATGCACTAAGAAACAACAGAACAATATTATCTGCTGGTGTGGAATCTAATATAGCTATTGTTATAGTTATCTTGGTCACACTTTAGTTTAGGGTCCAATTCTCACGATTAACTAACTATTAACTACGATATTGCCTTAATAAACTCCAAATTACTGCTTATTAATAGTTAGTAAGGTAGTTGTTAAGTTTAGACATTGGGTAGGATTAGAGATGTAGAATTATGGTCATGCAGAATAAGGCATTAATATGTACTTTATAAGTACTGATAAACAGCCAATATCCTAGTAATATGCATGCTAATAAGAAACTAATAAAACTAATAGTTAATAGTGAGAATCGGACTCAAAACTAAAGTGTTACCGTTATCTTTATAGTTATCATTCTTGGTGGTATTCAATAAAACGCATTCAAATCCAATAAAAGGTGAAAAATAAACTGCACATACACCTCATTTGTTCTCTTGTCTATCATCAACACAGTAGACTTAAATGTGTAAAATTGAGCAAGCATCTGAAATGACCCTGACCCTGTATTTCAGTGGCAAATGGCATTTTGACCTTGCCTTAATCTAGTATTTTCTTCATAGGACATTACTTCTGCTGTTCGCAAGATAGAGCCAGAAAAGTCTGCAAAATTACAGGAGGCTGGGACTTTCCTCAGATCCTCTCCCAAATGTTCAAGTGCACCACAGCTCAACTCCAAGGTGGATGAGACTAACAAAAAATACAACAAAGTCGATTTGCTGTTGAAGTGTGCAAGTGACAAGTAAGTACACGTCTTTTTTTTTTTTACAACAGGATTCAAGAATGTCATCCTAAATGAGAACCTGAATTGTGAGCCTAAAAATGTTACTTTTGTAGACTGCAGAACTCCTATCAGCTGGAGAATTCTCTGCAGAATGGCAAAGCTCTACTGTCCACCTATGAAAACAAACTGGCAAGAGAGGAGGTTGCCCCATCCGACCCCACCTCACTGGAGAAGACCCAGCGCGAGTTGGCGGTGAGCTTCGTAATCCATGCCACTTTTTTTTTCTCATGATCTTTTTTTCCAAGATTCACTATATTCAATCATGTCTGATGTATTCTTGTCTCCAGGACATTACATCTGAGCTAAGGAGCAAAAGAGCTATTATCACAGAGTCTGAGCAGAACCTGAGAGATGCCAAGGCCAGCTGCAGCAATATGGCCAGCAAAGTGCAAGAGCATTGCCCTGATATTGAGAGGCAAGAAGCTGATGTTCAGAAACTCAGCAAACGCTTTGACAACCTGAACAGACAGACTGAAGCCAGGTGAGTTCATATTAAACCAAAGTTATTTCAAATGCGAGTGTACTTTAAAAAAATGTCATAAGAATTTAATTCAGATTAGTCTTTAGTATACTGCATTCTGTGATTTATATTATTTATATTACATCTAAAATTAATAGGATTGTTTTCACTACTAGTGTTTTTATGGTTACACTTTACAGCAATTTGTTAATATTAGTTGTTAAATTTAGTATCATGAACATCATTTAATAATCCATTTTCATTTATAAATTTACTATTGTTCACTGTTAATTCATGTTTGTTCATAATACATACATTAATGTTAATTTATACAACTTGAAATTAAAAGAATTATTAAAAATTTACAGATCACAAAGTCTGCAAAGAGCCAAAACCGCCTACGGCAACTACCACAATGACTATGACAACCTCAATAGCTGGCTTTCCCGAGTACCAAACTATGAGCCACGTGAAACTGATGACATCAAACAGATTGATGCAAAACTGAAAAATCAAAGGGTAACTTATATAGTCATTCCCGTCATTACAATAATTGCATTGTAATATTACAAATTATATTTATTTACCAAAACCATGTTTGAAATGTACAGATTCTGCTCTCTGACATCACAAGAAAGGAATCAGACCTGAACAATGTGTCAAGAAATGCACAGCTTTATCAGCAAGCAGTCAAGGTACTAAAATCTCAGTGTATTACTTGCAGAGAATTATCCTACTATCATGTTTATGCAAAGCTGTGTGAACTCCTTTGTGCCGTAACTTTCAGGACTATGAAAATGAAGCAGAGCGGTTTAAATCCATCCTTGACCTTGAAGATGGCTTGGTTCCCCAGACATACAAAAGGACCAGACTTGAATCTCCTGCCTTGAAAGTGAATAGAGAGGTGAATATTTTTGAAAAGTAAACAGTTTCCTGGATCAAGTAATTAGAAAATTTCATAGTCTTTTTAATGAGAACAGTTTTTCTGACTGTTGAAGTTTAAACATGTTGTGTTCTAAAGGAATCTGCAATTGAGGCTAAATTCACTGAAGTGAATGCTGTGAACAAGCAGAGACTGCAGAACCTTGAGTTTGCTCAAAGCCTTCTTAACCAGGTAAAACACATTATCATATGCTATGCATACAAATAACAATAGCATGGTATAAGCATTGCTTTTTTAGTGCTGTCAAAAAGATTAATCGCATCTAGCATAAAAGTTTGTGTTTACATATGTGTATATATATTACATTTATATATATATATATATATATATATATATATATGTGTGTCTGTGTGTATACTTTATATACTGTATATATTATATATATATATGTGTGTGTGTCTATGTACACATACACAGAGTCAGACACACACACACACACACACACACACACATATATATATATATATATATATACAAAAACATATTATGAAAACAAACTTTTGTGTTATATGCGATTAATCCATTTGACAGCACTACTTTCTTTTTTTTAACTTATTATACACATTCAATATTTATTAATTCTTTATAGCAACCAGAAGTTTCAATATTCAAGCAAGAAGTCCAGACTGTGAGATCATCAGCCCCAGGCGAAGAGCCCTGGAGAATCAAAAAACAGCTTCAGGAAGAAATTCAGCGTAGAGACCAACTGGAAAGGGAAATTGAAAGTGTACAGACTGACATCTATTTACTAGAGGGCCAGAAACCGCAGGATACTATCGTCAAGAAAGAGCTCATCAAGCAGGTGCCTGACCCTCAACTGGATGAAGAATATCACAGGATCCAGCAGAAGCTCTCAGATGAAACCAGGACCACTCGTGTCTTAGAGAGTGAACTGGACACTCTGCGTATAAAGCTGCGTGGGATTGAGACCGAAATGAAAGAGGGAGCTCAGCAGTATACAGTCAAAGAGGTGCTCCGCATTGAGAAGGACAGGGGGCAAGAAGAAGATCTCAGGAGACTAAGAGAAGAGCTAGAGGAAATCAAGCACCTAAAGATGGTCAGAGAGAATGAAATCATTCAGATTCAAAAGCAAGTGACTATTCTTGCACAGGAGAAAAGCAAGGAGCAGGAAATAATCACTGAGGAGGAAGTCATTAAGGTTCAAAATGACCCTCGACTTGAGAGTGAGTACAGATTGTTGCTTGACCAGAAACAAAAAGAAATAAACACCCGAAAAGAACTTGAAGATGAGCTTCGATTCCTGCAGGAGAGATTAAGGCGTCTTGAAAAGGAAAAGGCAATGGCTGAGGAAAAGATCTCCATCAGAGAAGTCCTGAAGGTTGAGAAAGATATTGCTTTGGAGAGAGAGGTAGAGAATCTGAGAAGACAGTATGAAGATGAAAAAACAAAGCGCAGCACTTCACTGAGAGAGAAAACAGACCTTAACCGCAAGATTACCAGTCTGGAGGAAGAGAAGTCGAGGGTCATAATTCAGGAGAAAGTCCGTGAGATTGTTCGACCTGATCCGAAGGCGGAAACAGAGGTGGCAAATCTTCGACTTGAACTGGTGGAGCAGCAGAGAAGGTGCAGAGATTCGGAGCAGCAGCTGAGTTCCCTTCAGGATGAACTGACAATGCTAAGAAAAAGAGGCCCACAAATTGAATACAAAGAGATGATCAAAGAGGTCGTCAAATACAAGATTGACCCAGAAACAGAAAGAGAACTGGAGAAACTCAGGAATGAAATTGTGGATAAATCCCACCAAACAGAGAAGTTCGAGATGGAGATCCTCCAACTCAAAGAGGAGATTCAAAGATGGAAAGACACCAAGCCTCAGATTCAGACCAAAGAGGTCGTAAATGAGATCATGCAATACAGAGAAGATCCTAAAACCAAGGAGGAGATTGAGAGTCTCAAGCGGAAACTGGTTGAGGAACAGAGGAAACGTTTGGACCTGGAAAACGAAAGGGCTTCAAATGAAGAAAAAATCAGGATCAAGAAGATTGACTTGTCACAGGTGAGGGAAACGTTTGTCCAGCAAGAAGTTGTGAAGATGGAGAAGGATCCAATCCTGAGGTCAGAATGTGACACCTTCACTTTAAATATCAACAATGAGCAGAAACAGAGAGAGATCTTGAAAGAAGAGCTGATAAGGCTGCAGCATCAAAAGGCTGAATTGGAACTCCAGCTTGAGGAGCTGGAACGTGAACGTAGAGCACGCAGAGATGCTGAGCTTGAAATTCAGAGGTTGAGAGTGCGGCTCAATGAACTAGAGATTAGGGACAAGGAAAACAGAGAAAGGGTTACAGTAAAGCAAAAGGTTGTACTCCAGCAGGACCCTCAGCAAGAAAAAGAGCACTCTATCCTTCGTCTTCAGGTTGAAGAGGAGAGGCACAAGCGTATGCTCTTGGAGAAGGAGTACAATGCCATGTTGCATCAACAAGAAATACTTGAGCGAACGGAAGTGCGTGAAAAAGTTGTGCGAACCGAAAAAGTCCAAGTCGAGCGAGACCCAGATGCCGAGATGGACATTATAAGGCTGAAGAAAAGCCTTGAAGAAGAGGAAAGGCGACGTCGTGAGCTGGACCAAGAGATTATCATCTTAAACTCAAAGCTTTCTGAGGTGGAGTTTACCAATACAAAATCATCTAAAGAAGTCGACTACATTCGCGATGAAGGCAACAAGCTACAGCAGGAGAACCAGCGCCTACAGAACGAATTAAGGAAGCTTCAATCCGAAATCCAGATCACATCAAAAGAAACCAGACACATCACTGAGTCTTCTCCGGCGGAGAATAGCAGGAACCTAGAAATTCGACTGGAATCCTTGCAAAGAGAACTCACTGACCTTAAACGCATCAGAATGGAGAAGGACGAAGAGATTGAAAAGCTTCAGAAGAGTCTCTCTGCAACGAGAGTGAAGAGAGAGCAGCGAGAAAGTCACCTCCGCCGTTCAATTGTCGTCATCGATCCAGACACCGGAAAGGAGATGAGGCCTGAGGAGGCTTACAAGCTCGGTCTAATCGACTGGAAAATGTTCGTCAACCTTCAGAGTCAAGAGTGCGACTGGGAGGAGATCACCGTCAAGGGTCCGAATGGCGAGTCTTCTGTTCTCCACGACAGAAAATCAGGCAAGAAGTTTGCCATTGATGAAGCTCTGAGGGCAGGAAACATCACAAACCGTCAGCTGCAACAATATCAGAACAAAGAGATAAGCATCCAGGAGTTCGGTGTCATGCTGTCAGGCAGAGGCATATAAATTGCACCGGAAATCTCTTTTTATTTTCCCTTTCTCAATACAGTATGTATTTATTTAAAAAAAAGCATTTTTATATCAATGCAAGATGGTGTTCCTTTATGGTTATGGTGCTGAATCTGGTTTAATGTTTCTATCACTATTCCTGAAGTGTTTTCATTAAAGATTAGCACTTTGAGGATGTTTTACTGAAATCTAGTTCAGTTTCACTGTAATCTGATCTAAAAATGCATATTAAGTGTGTGCCTTAATGAAAAATTTACAGCCCTATCTTGCTTTTCATGCACTTTTCACTAGTCAGATTAATCTATTCTCCTTTCATGTGTTTGATTTGAGATTAAAACATGAATGAAATGTGGATAAACCTGAGTACTGCGTGTTCTTTCCCTTCATCTTTATCATAAAGCAATAAAAGCTCAAACTATCTTTACAATCACTTTTTAGTTCACAAAACCATTGGGTGTCTTTCATCTATGGTTTAAATGATTACCAAACATTACGCAATAAATTAGCAGACTGAAAATCATTTGATTACTTAAAATATATTACTAAAAAATTAGTTTTGACATTTGTTTTTTCAGGAATTTAAAGCCCCTCTGAAGTCAATAATTTTATCCATTCAAACTCGTCTTTGATCACCAAAAAAGCATATTCCTGTGAAAAAAGTATTCATGCCTTAAAATAGCTTAAATGTAACTACACCCTTGCTTCATTTAGTATACGCTTAACCATGAATATGCAAATGAGCCCTGTCTCCACTCACTCATACAGGGTCATCCACAAGTTGATGTATCAGAATGGTAACGCGTTTTATGTATCGTTCTCTACAACGTCGGACAGTAACGGTAATTTATATGATTAGCCTTTTGCTCGACTATCAAACAACTAATAATGTGTTGCTAATGTTACACAAACCATGTTCCCGTTCACCATCTCAGAGTCAGACAGCTGCCTTCTGAAAATCAGCATCCTTCAAATGTTTTGAACACCAAAGAACATCAGAAAGGCAAGGCATAGGCCTATAGTTCATCATAATGTGTAATATACAATATACATCATATACACCCGCTATATTGCTAAATGATTTTTCATATCAACAGAAAACTATACAGTGATAACCTGGCCTCTCTTGAGACTCCCCTGCTTCACAGTAATGATGCTAAAGCCCGCCAGCACGTTATTGGTTACGAGGTAGTTTGTGACGTAAGAAACACCAGCGATTTCAAACTGCGTTTTTGAGACTGTCTTTTTTCCTTGCAGTTTTAAGGAGAAAATACAATGGTGTTGACATTCATTTGCACATGTTTTGTCTTAAAGGTGCTATATGGAACTTTTCTTCTAAAATGAATCCTTTTTTTATTGCCTGTGTGTGAAGGGGTTGTAATCACACATTACAATGATCCACTTGTCGGGTTTTGCTATTACCTCTGAAGGCCAGTATTTCTATTTCTATGTGAAGTCTCCGGGTCGGATTTACCGCGAAATCCAACGGATGTGACGTGCATGCGCGCTCCCGAGCCTCTCTACTTATATACAGTCAGGGAGTTACGTCCGGTTAAAGGCGCACGTTTTTCGGCTTATATCTCAGTCAATCTTTGATCAATATTCCCAAGACTCTAATCGTTCGTAGTGCTGGACGGGGCCTTTCGAACGAGCCCACCCCCGAGGTCCAACTCGCCCGGCTCCCCGAGTTATAGCCGTTCGAAATGGGACCGGGGGTCCCAGCGAACGGCGATCTGGTAGGGGGCATCCCCGAGGCCCGCCACTCTAGCGTTCGGGCAAGGGTTCCCCTGAGACCTCCTCCCCCGAATTTGAGCTCTCTGGGTCTTTGCGTTCCGGAGATACGAGCGATTTTCTTCTGAGATCGTGACGTCACCGGCGTCCGCAATTTTGCAGCGCGCCCGATGGTTTTCTGCTTACATCTCCGCGAAAACACCACCAAAAACTATGGAACTTATATGGTTCTTTTCAGCTCGACTAGATGGTCCCAACGAGCTCGGTGCTCGCCGAATCCGTCTAGTATTCGCCGAGATATTTGCGTAATAGACGGTATTGTCTATGAGTTTGAGCACGAGCGCTCTTGTAAAATTTGGTTGCAATCTGAAACATCACCACTAGAGGCCGCTAAAAGTTACGTAGAGCACCTTTAAAGGGGTGGTATAATGCCCCTTTTTACAATATGTAAAATAAATCTATATTGTCCCCAGAGTGTGTATGTGAAGTTTTAGCTCAAAATACCCCACAGATCATTTTTACAGCATGTTAAAATTGTCACTTTTTGAGGGTCAGTAAAAACGCGTTGTTTCGTGTGTGTCGCTTAAATGCAAATGAGCTCCTGCTCCCGGCACAGAGGGCGAAGCTTCAAGAGCTCCTGTGTGTGTTAGCAGCTCCGATTACCTCACTCAGACATGCATTAAAATGTCAGAAACTGTTCTGCCTTTTATGTTTAAACTGAAGTCGGACAATGATGGAGAGACTCAAGAAGAAGTGACAAACATGTAGAATGCAACAGGTCGTTTCTGAATGGTTAGTTAATGAAATTATGTTGCTGATGTGGAGTAACTATCTTTAATTAGCATATTCTGTCATGATAATCTATAAAATTGCTCGTGTGGGAACTGTTGTAAGATGGCTACAGAGTGACATGCTATTGCATTTGTGTTACGTAGGCTACTGTATTGCTTGTGAAAAGACAGATGTGACAGCTTGAGCAGACTCACAAATGTGCTCGACTACAACAACTCTTTCTCTTCTCAACATGGAGCTGGGGGCGGGGTTTATGTAAATTTTGGGGTTAGTGATGTCACTAACCCGGAAGGAATGTTGTGTAGTCCCTACCAGCAGTTTGTTGTAGTCCTTAAAAAAACATTTATTTCAAAGCAAATAATCTTCCTTTGCTTTGAGCATTGTAACTCCGCAGATGTTGTTTGTGCTCAAACAGCAACATTACACACTAACTAAAGTTAGAAAAGTGAAATCATAATCAACCACCCCTTTAAAGCATATTAAAAACACCACATAGACAACATAAACAACATTAAAAACATGATTTTTCACCACAGGGGGTCTTATAAGCAGGGGTAACGTTAGTTGATAATCTGCAGTAAAGTAGACTTAAATATGAATTAAGCATTCAGACTGATGATCTGACCTTTAAGTGGATTACTATGACCACAACTGCAGTTTTGTAATTTCACATGAGCTTTATCAAAAGCCTATGGAAGCTTGTTTCCGCCACAGAATGAAAAATAAAAAAGGTAATTGCGACTTTTTATCTCACAATTCTGAATTTTTTCTCAGAATTACAAGATATAAAGTCGCAATTGCAGGTTATAAAGTCAGAATTGCGTGATATAAAGACGCAATTGCGTGTTATAAAGTCAGAATTGCGAGATATAAAGTCAGAATTGATTGATATAAAGTCGCAATTGCGTGTTATAAAGTCAGAAATGCATGATATAAAGTCGAAATTACGTGTTGTAAAGTCAGAATTGTGAGATATAAACTATTCTGAGGGGAAAAATTTAGTTTTTTTTCTCCTTAGAATTGGCCTGATAACTCGCAATTGCGATATCTCACAATTCTGAGAAAAGATGTCAGAATTTCGAGATATAAACTCTTGAGAGATGGTGGACGCTATCCACCTTAGTTTTTTTTCTCCTTAGAATTGGCCTGATAACTCGCAATTGCGATATCTCACAATTCTGAGAAAAGATGTCAGAATTTCGAGATATAAACTCGCAATTATGTGTTATAAAGTCAGAATTGCGAGATGTAAACTCGCAATTGTGAGAAAAAAAAGTCAGAATTGTGAGATAAAAAGTCTCAATTCTGTCTTTTTTTCTCGCAATTGCGACTTTATTTCTCATAATTGCGAATTTATATTTCGCAATTGCGACTTTATTTCTCAGAATTGCGACTTTATATCTCGCAATTGCGACTTTATTTCTCAGACTTGCGACTTTATATCTCGCAATTGCGACTTTATCACAATTCTGACTTCATATCTCGCAATTGTGAGATAAAAAGTCGCAATTATTTTTGTATTTTTTTATTCAGTGGCGGAAACAAGCTTCCATAAAAAGCTGATATTGTCTGAATTTACCTGCAAAAAGTTAAATCTGAGCAGGTTTGTGTTAAACTCATGTGCAAACCAGTATAACAATACAGTGCCATTTCCATGTATCTCAAATTGTATTGTGTTTAGTGCCATTGGGAGTTTCATTTATAGAAATGTTTGGAATAAAATGGCCACCGTTTTGCTAATGCTAAATTCACAAGTAATATTTACATTGATTTTCACCACACAATACATCTCAAATGTGTTCTACAAAATTGGCCTAGTGGGGGAAACAACTTAATTGATTATGTTGGGGGTTTTATGTAAATATTTAATTTAACTTTTAATTGAAAAATAAATTCCCATACACGGACCAATTAAACTATTTTTTATCTATAATGTAATAAGCTTGACTCAGTAACACATGTATGTAAGTTTCCGTTTTCAAACCTTACCGTTGTATTCATATTTCTTTTCAAGATGGTTATCGGAATTCTCATTGGAGAACTTTAAACTTTGTATAACATCTCCATGTCCATCTATACTAATGAGACGAGAGCGCTACTTTGTTGCGTCGCTTGTAATGGTAACGTTAGATGGGTGATGGGTGTTGTGGGTGTGTTCATTCCCTGCATTCAGTGCGACGTTTCTCACTAACAGTTTAAGATGGCGACCGTGCATCTCAGGATCGGGGATCTGGTTTGGTGAGATAACAAATTTAACTTTTTACAATTTAATTTCACGTCGAGGTTGAACACTTTTTCGAGCACGTGGAAGACAAATTATCGTGGCTGCAATCAAATGTTTTGTTAGAAATCGAGCATATGGCCCAGTTTATGTGTCGTCAAGCCAAACACTGAAACACCGAGAGAGCTTAGCATGCACGCTAACGATTACTTTCCATGCTTTTTTGGGGAGGAAAACACGTGATCTTAGTGTGTTTAACGCTACAGGGGGGTTTCATCTTACTTTTAACTGTGTTTTTATATGAATACGGAATATAATACAAGTTTAAGTGCAGTTGAGATGGTTGTTTGCTGATGGGATCAAAACGGTTTACGCTATTCACTAGCTAGCTAGTTTCGAGGCACGATAGCTTTCTTTTAATAAAACTCTCAATCGACCCACGGTCATTTAAAACACTAATTTCTCCTCTCAATATATTTTCAGGGGTAAGCTTGGACGCTATCCACCTTGGCCAGGAAAGGTGAGACCTGTTCATGTAAAAGATTGAGTTGAACTTGTTGTTTTTCCTGTAGTCAGCTGTTGGATGATGCATATAACGTTAGAGGTCGAACCAACCGGCTGTGTTCAAAACCTAGCTATCTTATAAGAGTTTTTGGTTGCTTTTAATCCTAAAAATGCTTCAAATTAAACGTTCAAATATGTAAATAATTTTTTTTTTTTTTTTTTTTATGTAGGCAGCTTGAGATACAGTAACTGAATCAGTAGACTATTGTGGATAATGTGTTCGGAAGTGTTTATTTACTATTCCCCAACCATTGTGTTTTCAGGTCGTCAGTCCTCCGAAGGATCTGAAAAAGCCAAGAGGCAAAAAATGTTTCTTTGTCAAGTTCTTTGGGACTGAAGATCAGTGAGTAAAAAAAATGATGATAGCCATCACTTCCACTTGTTTGCAGAGGTTTTGAGAGGTTAAACCAAGCAGATGTTGACTTTTGATATGTGTTGCCATTTTAGCGCCTGGATTAAGGTAGAGCAGCTGAAGCCGTACCACCCCCACAAAGAGGAGATGATCAAGATAAACAAAGGCAAGCGGTTCCAACAGGCTGTTGATGCAGTTGAGGAGTACCTAAAGAAGGCCAAGGGGAAAGATCAGGTTAGTATGTATACAAATTTAAAGGTAGGGTAGGTAAAAATTTTTGGAGAGATTGTTTTGAAAGCATGAGATCCCACCCTCCCTTCAGAGCACTCTACAAAGCCACACCTCCTTTAAAACACATGAACAGCACAACATGAGCAAACATAAGTGTCACAAGAGACTGTAAAATTACCTCATGTCTCAAAGCACATAACATTACAATAATAATGAACATAAACAACTTAAAGAGCTCTGACCTGTACTGCAGATTCATTTTGGCATTGCTAGGGTTGCCATTGAAACGCATAGATTTGAGTCACAAACCACTCCGAGTATAACGTCACGAGTTTCCGTCTCTTCCAAATTACAGTAGTTATGGTGTGAACTCCACATAAGCTCGTTGTTTTGGTTCAGGAGGAACTATGGCTGCTGTTTCGGTTGCAGTGCTGCTTGGTGACTGACGTCTGTCTAACTCATAGCATGAAATGCGCTGATGACGTGTGATGTCTGTGCGAGGAGGGTGCATGGTCGTATGAAAATACATACGTTGAATGCAATGATTGGACAAACATTTTATGGTCCTACGCCTTCCACAGACGAGATGCAAATCAGTACATTTAGTCCACTTAAAGGCACACTGTGGAACTTTTCAACCTTTATAATATATTACCAAAACCCATTGAGATGGTACATCGACTTACAATAGGTTGAATGACACGTCTGCCGAAGCCTGAAGGTGTCTGTATCGCTTTTACTAGCACTATGTAACTTCGGGTTTCGGGTAGGAACCCGAGCACAAAAAGAACTACAAAATTCGACCGCTTTACGGCATACGTCATTTCCCCCACCACCCCAACTTCCTCAAATTCTAACGTGAGAGCTCAACTCGCGTTTCATTGTCTGTATGGCGTCTGTATGTTGTCGTCATGGCTGAATCAACAGCTACTTGGAAGAAAGCGAAGTAAACAAAGATTTTGTCAGAGGAGACCAAAAAAAGAAAAAGGGAGAGTTTAAAATAAACATCGGCATAAAAGTGTATATATAATGTAATATTTACTGCGAATTCGTGTAACAAAACTGATATAAGTCACAACATACTGCCGTATACAAATGTAAATGTAAATGTTTTCTTTCCTTTCAGCTCATATATGTTTGTATTTGTGTAAAAGGAAAAACAAACTGAAGACTACAAATAACGGAAATATGTAGTGAGTTATATCAGTTTTGTTACACGATTTCCCGACTACTCGATTTCATCTCCAACCCATTGCAAAGAGATCCTGAAGACGTTAATTGTTTGCTTCAGGTGTGTTTGATTAGGGTTGAAGATGAACTGTGCAGGACAGACGATCGGCAGGAGCAGGATTGGGCAACCCTTGTCAATGCGACTTACCTGATCAGACATTGTTTTCTGCGTATGCTACTTTTATTCAATTTGTTTTCTTTATAGGATTTATATTATTAATCTTATATTTATATTATTATTTTGGTCAGTAGTGAATCGATTAACTTTCTCCAACATACAAATCAAATGCCGTCTGCACACACATAAAGACACGGGAGGTTGACTGTTTGTTGACTTTTGCGACAATGCTGCGGCGCTTGTGGCCTCTAGGGGCACTAGACGTGAAAATTACAGGTCGAGCGCACCCTAGTGGCCAAAAATTCCACAGTGTGCCTTTAATTTAAATGATTGCTATCAGGATGTGAAGAGATTATCAACCAGCATAACAAAAACTGTAAATCAACTACCCTGCCTGCAAAGACCTGTTTCCACCTGGTATTATGATTGGTTTTCAGTGATTCCATCACAAGTGGTCTGTGAGAAGCATACTGTTTGGTATTAAATGCATTTCAAATGTGACCACTGTTTGTAGAGCCCGACCGACATGGATTTTTGGGTACCGATAAATCGGCCGATATTGTTTATGTGTATATTATAATACAGTAGCAATATTATGTATGTGTATTATAAAAACAGTACCAGTCAAAAGTTTGGACACTTTGCTATTGGTGTGTACAAACTTTTGATGGGTACTGTATATTAGGGGTGTAACGATATTCGAACCGAACCGAAAAACCGCGATACAGAACACACGATTCGAATCGCGATACTCTCATTGCAAACCGAACACGCCCCGCCCCGACCCCTGCTAATCCCGGCCCAGCCCAGCCCGGCTCAATGGACCTCATGTCTTGTGTACAGTACACAACGAATTCAGTTTTGTAGCCTAACCACCATTAACACCAAATAACAAGCTCCGTGTTTTGTTACTTTCGATAATAAGCAAGGTGTAATCTTTCAAATTCTGTCTATTTGATCACGAAATTCAAACAATAAATGGCGTTTTGGCGCTCTTTGATGTGGCGTGACAGATCGCTGTAGGGCTACTAAGCTCCTCATTTCAAGCGGCAGCGCGGCGCGCGGGTAAACGCGATCATCTCTTCCTCAGTTACAGAATGGACACCTGAAGGTTTGTTGAAAGATGCAGTATACGAACTGAAAGGCATCATAACTCGTGTAATCGCTCAATCAGTGTTTCAGCAGCGGAAAGACGTCAATAAAACAGCATAGCTTGTCACTAGCATTATATTTACCTCAACAGGCAAGTGATTCAGTGTCCACAACTTTGGTTCCTAAAAATGAACTCTTGTACTAAATAAATGCACCATGTTAGCCTATATATTATATTTTACTTAACCTGTTAATGATATCTTGATTATTTAATGTATGTTTAAAATATCTTTCATGAAAATGACAACTGTGTAAAGTATTATATTTCAATAACAAATTAGAGTAAAAACACAAGTTAATGCAAAAACTGCCTTATGGTCAGTTTACATGTTTTCATACAATGTGTTGTGTGTTGATTATTATATCTAAAAAATAAATAGCATCTGAATTTAGGTTAAAACTCTAGGCTACAACCTTTAATGTTATAGTAATTAGCATATATTTTTTTAATCCTTGTGAAACGTTTAATTGTAATTGAATTAATTTAAAGACAAAGATAATTTTTTCGTTAAACCACTGTTAAAAAAAAAAAAGAAAAAAAAAAAACCAATTTTAGCTTTCTAAACCGAACCGAACCGAGACGTCAAAACCGTGGGAAAACCGAACCGTCAATTTTGTGTATCGTTACACCCCTACTGTATATAGAATACACAGTATAAACAGAATAAATATATAAACATTTTGCAATGATCACTCAAATGTGGTGATCATACACTTGTGTGACAAAGATATGTAATGGAGACAGGGTGAATGATAGAATGAGAATGATACATTTGAGCTGTAACCAAACTAGTTTGCATTGCATGTTATATTATATTCTAAATACTGTTGCATAATCTTCACTAAACACTTTGTCTTTTAATTTAGTCACGTTATATAAAACATAACTTGTATCAATAAATATATCAAAAGTATTACTGACAGAACCTTATCTTCTATTTTTAGTCTTAATTCCTCTAATCTCTACCAGTGGAGGAAGAACTCAGATCTTTTTACTAAAGTAAAAATAATATCATAATGAAAATGTTTTTAATTACATATGTACAGTACTTTTATACTATTTTAAATTAGTAAGCAAAATGTACTAAACGTGAAACACTGTGTTATAATTATATAAATTATTGCTTGCGTAGCGTTAGGCAGAATGAGCTTCAACACTGTCTACACCGGACGCGGCCGTTGTTTCTCGCGTCGCAACAGCTGTTTACCCTAGATGCGAAAAAGCGCCCGTTACAAATAGGGTTGGGTATCGTTTGGGTTTTATCCGATTCCAGTACCTACTCGGTATTTTTTAAATGGTTCCGGTGCTTAAACGGTTCTTAAATCGGTACTTAAGAAAATGAAACCGCACACACTTTATCAAAAAATAATACCCTTTAATTTACAGGGCCAAACTGGACACAATATTAACTTAAATCTTTAAACAATATAAATACAAGTAACATATGGTAATAATAAAACCAATATAAAATAAAAATTCATATTTACATAATATCAAATGAAACAATATTGTATCAAACAATGTAATAATACTGGAGATTAATAGAGATTACTAGCAGGCAGAGCTGCCAACTCTCACGCATTGACCGTGAGACTCACGCAAATGACCCTTTTCACACAGAAAAATCGCGGACAAAGAGGACAGACAAGACAGAGAAGGTTACTTTTGATATGGAACAAATCCACAGCTGTCAGATTCTGTCAATATTTTTACGAGATTCACACAATAAATAACGTTTTGGCTCTTTGAAATGTGACAGATCGCTGTAGCGCGTCAGTTCAAACGGCTAGTGATACAGCAGCCTACAAATACAAATCCACTGCTTCTTAGCTACGCAGCGGTGAGTGAACCTATGAAAGAGAACATCTCTGGTTACTGGTGTAACATATCTCTCAATAGGGAACGGGACGCTGCCAAGCTCCTCGCGCTGCCGACCAGCTTCCTTTTTCGGCAGAGAAATCTGAGGAGCAGATGGCGCCCGCGCGCCAACATAATATGACGACGTAAGTGCGTCGATGCGGCGCCCGCGCCATCAGCCAATGAATTGGCTTGATTCTATATGGGATTCAGACTATCGGCACACCCAGAGGGCGTTCTGACACGTAATTTTACACGTGAAATGCAGCCAAACCTTGCGAGAAACAGCGCGCATGCGAGACAGAAGAAACTGTGCTCCAAACTGTGTAGCACACGCACGGCGGAGAGAGAGAGAGCGAGAGACCGTGTGTGTGTGTGTGTGTGTGTGTGCGCGTGTGTGCCTAATGAAGTTAGGCACCGAAATCAGGCACCGAAATTTTCGTTCTTATTCGGTCTGGTTACTACCGTTTACGTCGGAACCGGTTCCCTATTGGCACCGAGTTTCGGTACCCAACCCTAGTTACAAAGCAGAATGGGGCATCAGTTTACTGTCGGAGATTTGTCGCTCACGCAACGCATTTTAATCAAAGTTTCATCAACCAATTGCCTGGATTTAATAAATTAGTAAATCTAGCAGACAATATAATCAGGACTTCTCAGCTGCGCGCTTGCAATAGTCACAAGCTCACACAATACGTGACAGAGGCTGGTAGCAGAGAAATCAATTCTATGAATTACACTGCGCAAATCAAAAGTAATAGGCTACTACCCACCGGATGAAGAAGGGTTGGCTCTCAACAGAACAAAATATTTTTTATTTTTCGTGTTCGCATTTATGAGGAAAAAACAATGTTACGGACGTGACAAGCTCTGAAAGCGGCTTTAAAGTGCTTTAAAACTTTCACAGAGACCTCAAACAGAAAGCACAAAGCCTTTCAATCAAAGTGAATTTCGTTTTGTATTAATTGCATCTTAATTTTAATCAATGTTTCATCGACCAATTGCCTGGATTTAATAAATAAGAAGTAAATATTAGAGATGCACTGATTGATCGGCTGGTGACCGAAATCTGCCGATTTTCACGTGATCAGCCATGATCGGCGACCGGCCGGTCAGTCTGACATTAAACCGATTTTATGCCGGTCAAATGCACTCGGGCGCCTCATGATTAACATCGCGCAACATCAGCATCACACGTGCACACTGAACGCGCACATGTAGGAAACCTCGTGAATTACGGCCGTTTCACACCGCAAGCGGGAGCAGCGCGTTTTTTTTTTTTTTTTAGTGTGCATGTTAATCAATGAGTGCATTAGGGCTGTAGTCAACCAAAGAAATCCTTAGTCGACCAAAGTCTTGTCCTGCGCAACGATTAGTCGACAAAAAAAAAAAAAAAAAAAAAAAAAAGACGCGATGTTTTGATTGAACATTTTTTAACAATTGTCATAGAGCATTTATAAAACAACAACGAAAAAACATCAAAAATACATAAAACTATAATAATAATTATTATATATTATTATATAATATAATAGATTTTTTTTAACTGCAAAAAGTGAGGAGCTCTGTCCTAGGTCTATAGTGACAGTCACAATCGCGCACCTGACCACACCACACGCTACAAAAAATATAACTGCTATCTGCCACAATGAAAAATCCTAACAAAAGCTCTCGTTTATACAGGCTGTATATTCTTCTTTACTTTCAAAGCTATAGGTTAACTTTTGTCCAGCCTATCTAGGCGTTTTAAAACAAACACACACAAAAACCCAAAGAGCCTAAAAAACAATCCTAATAATAATAGGCTTTATTGTAGGACCGCATAGGTTTATTTTCGTTTTGTTACATTATTTAGGCTATTTTCAAATGCGTCAAGTGTACAAATAAAAACAAAAACATATCAAGAAAACACAATCTATTGAGTCAGCATGATAAAGACGTTAAAGGGACTGCTCACGTCTTTTGCGCGCTCAAGTTCGATTTCAAATGTAGGCGCGCGGTGTGCGCTAATGATGGAAGCAACGGTCGCGGTGCGACGCGCTCTTTTTTTCCCAAGTGCGTCCACGCCGCATCGAGATACAAACATATAGTGTATAAAAACATAAAAACCGAAACAAGTAGCGTTCTAACTGAATGAATACAGCTAAACTACCTATATCCCTTACTGAGCACGAAGCAGCAGCGCAGCCAGCCACAGGTGCGAACCGAGTGTTCTATGTGTGTGCGCTAAACTGTGGCGCTGTTACAAAATAGCCTAAATTAAAGCATTTAAAGTTGGGGATAAACCATAGGCTAATTATATTTAGAATACAGTAATATATAAGTGCTTATAAAGGAATAAATATCAAGGAGTAAATCATTGAAAATTTCTTTCTATTGGTAAAAAAAAAAAAAATGCAACTGGTCGACCAATAAGAATGTCAGTCGACCAAGACGGCATCGACCGATTAGTCGACTAAACGACTAAAGTTGACAGCCCTAGAGTGCATTTACACCGGGAGCCGGAGCAGCGCGTGAGTGTCGCGTGAGCAAAAGTGATGCGCGGGTTTCGGCTCCGAGTCTATTTTTTGCTGCGCTCAATTTAAGGGAAAGCACACTTTTGATGGACAAAATAAATATGATTTCATCCAAAAAGTGCACAGAATTTGCATGTGTGGTGTGTTTTAACAAGAACTGAAGTAGGCTAGGCTATGTCAGAAAAGAAAATGAAGACTCAAAAATATTTATAGAAAATTAACCATTTAAACTTGTTTTTATTATTTCCCAATCGTTTCCCTGCACATGCCCCACTTGTCCTGTGTTTAGCCTGGCTGGACATGTGTCAGATGAGAGAAGAACTGTTTGAGAAATATAACTTGCCATTGATGTACAAGTGATTGCAATAGGCCTGTGTGTGATAAATCTCTTTATACTGGAAGTAGGGATGGGGCCGATCCGATCCAGTATCGGTATCGGGACCGATACCAGCGTAATTCACGTATCGGATTTTCCCGATCCAACCTGCGGAGATATCCGATATCCATGAGCCATGTCTCCGCTTTAACGTAGTCTGCTGAAACGACTCCAAAAGTGATTCCCGCGGCCCGCCGGCTAGTCTGCTAGCTGGCTGCAAACTGTGGAATGGATATCCTGAACGGAGGTGCGGCTCAATGAGACACAGAGACCCCCCCTCAGGAAATCCATTCCGCAGTTTGCAGCCAGCTAGCAGGATAGCTGCCAACATGTTCGCTGTGTGGAAATCCTATGGTGGAAATACTTCACACTGGAAACACCACAGCAGAGCAAGACAGCAAAATGCAATGTTTGCAAAGCCGTATTAATTAAACCATTTGTCTGTGATGCATGTTTGCTATTCGCAGTCCAGAAGAGAAAGAGAGAGATCTCTCGCGCGGTGCCACAGCGCGCACAACACGACAGCCCATCAGCATGATCGGTGATTGTTGTAAAATGCAGTCTCTACTGTTGCTAAATTGCGGGACGCTTTTAATAATAAAAAAAGCTATTAAAAGCACAAATCTGCGCAAGAGAAGCTGTTCCCGCGTCGCGCGCTCCGAAACAGACCGCAACGAGACAAGCACATTATGCTTTGGGCTTCATATGCACGTCTAAACGATCAAATGTAGCCTACACAAAAATGTCAAAATGACCGGCTTGGAGATTCACTTAAACAGTTTGTCTAAAATGGACGTAGTTATGGAAATAGTTGGGAGAAAATATGGTGCACTCGTTCTTAAAGGGGAAGCAGTCTAATAAACATGCTGACGATTGCTCCATTACTGAGAATCAAACAACAAAAGGCAAAGAGAAAATCACTCACAGCTCTTGAATGAATAACTTTAGCTTTAATAAGCATAAATCTATCTATGATAAACTTTGCAGTGCTATTTTACTTTTGATTACTTTATTATAATTATTTTTAGACCATACCTGAATAATGTTAGTAGACCTTCCTGAAATTAAAGCACTGTGTAGGCCTGTATAATGTGTATCTTTGTTTAATTGTCTATCTTTTGTTTATCTATTGTTTAATATATATACACTCACCGGCCACTTTATTAGGTACCCCATGCTAGTAACGGGTTGGACCCCCTTTTGCCTTCAGAACTGCCTCAATTCTTCGTGGCATAGATTCAACAAGGTGCTGGAAGCATTCCTCAGGGAGTTTGGTCCATATTGACATGATGGCATCACACAGTTGCCGCAGATTTGTCGGCTGCACATCCATGATGCGAATCTCCCGTTCCACCACATCCCAAAGATGCTCTATTGGGTTGAGATCTGGTGACTGTGGAGGCCATTTTAGTACAGTGAACTCATTGTCATGTTCAAGAAACCAATTTGAAATGATTAGAGCTTTGTGACATGGTGGAAGTAGCCATCAGAGGATGGGTACATGGTGGCCATAAAGGGATGGACATGGTCAGAAACAATGCTCAGGTAGGCCGTGGCATTTAAACGATGCCCAATTGGCACTAAGGGGCCTAAAGTGTGCCAGGAAAACATCCCCCACACCATTACACCACCACCACCAGCCTGCACAGTGGTAACAAGGCATGATGGTTCCATGTTCTCATTCTGTTTACGCCAAATTCTGACTCTAACATCTGAATGTCTCAACAGAAATCGAGACTCATCAGACCAGGCAACATTTTTCCAGTCTTCAACTGTTCAATTTTGGTGAGCTCTTGCAAATTTTAGCCTCTTTTTCCTATTTGTAGTGGAGATGAGTGGTACCCGGTGGAGTCTTCTGCTGTTGTAGCCCATCCGCCTCAAGGTTGTGCGTGTTGTGGCTTCACAAATGCTTTGCTGCATACCTCGGTTGTAACGAGTGGTTATTTCAGTCACTGTTGCCCTTCTATCAGCTCGAACCAGTCTGGCCATTCTCCTCTGACCTCTGGCATCAACAAGGCATTTCCGCCCACAGAACTGCCGCTCACTGGATGTTTTTTCTTTTTCGGACCATTCTCTGTAAACCCTAGAGATGGTTGTGCGTGAAAATCCCAGTAGATTAGCAGTTTCTGAAATACTCAGACCAGCCCTTCTGGCACCAACAATCATGCCACGTTCAAAGTCACTCAAATCAACTTTCTTCCCCATACTGATGCTCGGTTTGAACTGCAGGAGATTGTCTTGACCATGTCTACATGCCTAAATGCACTGAGTTGCCGCCATGTGATTGGCTGCTTAGAAATTAAGTGTTAACGAGCAGTTGGACAGGTGTACCTAATAAAGTGGCCGGTGAGTGTATATATATATATATATATATATATATATATATATATATAGACATACATGCACACATGCGTACATATCATACTTGCCTGTAGAGAGGAGTATTATGATAATAATAATATTAAAGCAAACACAGCTCTGGTATCGGAAAAGTATCGGTATCGGCCGATATCCAAATTCAGGTATCGGGATCGGATCGGAAGTGAAAAAATGTGGATCGGTGCATCCCTAACTGGAAGGCTATATTTATTTTTATTTATTTATATATTATTTTATTGTCATTACCTGTTTTCATACAGAAGTTTAGTTTGCTAAATATATCAAATTTTTTTAGTTGGATATTGGATGTGAAAAGGAAATGGTTCTTCCATAACACTGCACTTTGGATGTGTGTGAATTTCCCACACCAGGAGTAATTTATATAGTTCTATTTTATAGCGATTATCTGTTCAAAAAATGTTCTATTAAAGAGAAGATAGAAAATAATTATTTGTGTGTGCTGTAAAGTGGTTTGAAAAAATGGAATCGGCTAAAATCCATATCGGCAGGCAAACTGAAGGAAAAATCGGAAATCGGGATCGGCCTAGAAAATTGTAATCGGTGTATCTCTAGTAAATATTGCGGACAATAGGTAATCTTGACACGGAGGCGCCGGCGTGTGAACTGCAACTCGTCTCATAAATGAACCGAAACTCAGCGTATAGACCTGAGAAATATATCTATATTGAAATGTCTACTTTTAAACAGAACAATTCAAAACGAAAGACAGACTGCTCTCTGTTGTAATCAGCGAGTCAGCGTCGTCAACTTTGCAGCGACACTGACTGAAAACACTTGTTTATTAATAAACAATTCAAATGTCTCCTTGCTATATTTGATGTATTCACAATCATTACTTTTGCCAGTTCTTTGTGACAGCTTTTAGGTGTTTTATTGGCAGCGCCACCCTTACATGAATCACCGCACCCGCATTTTTTAAAATATTCATCGGCCATTATAAATGCCGATACCGATAGTTAGGAAAATGCCTAATATCGGCCCGCCGATATATCGGTCGGGCTCTAACTGTTTGTATTTCCTCAAGATGCTCCCCTCTTATTTCATCTCACTGTACATCACTTTCGCGTGAGCACACAGTTACTATTGACTGAGCGGCTCGTGTTATGCAGATTACGAGCGATCGGGAAAGGATGAAAATAATAAAAAAGCAGCTACGATTTAAAAAAATCTACCAATCAGAATTTTGGTCGAACCAGAACGTATCGACCAATTAATCGACTAATCGACTGGGACAGTACAGCCCTACAAGTTCCAGTATTAACCATACTTTGGAAGTGCTTTTCAATTGGATTGTTAATTTTGTATAAAGCTACACTTATTTGCTTTGTCCGGGATTACCTGTGAATCTGAGCGATCAGATCACAAACCTAAACCTTTATTTAATGTTGTCCACTTGTTATGATTGACACCCAGAATACATTGATACCCAGGTGTTAAAAGGTTCTTTGAAATTGTAGGTAGTAGAAGTGTTTCAGCAATAATTGCTCATGTTGCATAAAACTTTTTGTTTTACAGACACACTCTGATGACAAAAGCAAGTCAGATAAAGGGCGTAAAGCAGCTAAACCAATGAAGATCATTGAAGAGGATGATGAAGACGCCTTTAAGGGTGGCTCGTCGGACAAGGTTGGGAGATAATGCTTTGCCATTAAATGGTACTGTAGATGGCAAGGGTTAGATCATAACCTGACACCTTTTTTTTTGGTCAGCTTTACCAAAGTCCTTTGCTAAGGCCATTTGCTGTTGCACCTGCTGTGGGGTCAGGTTACAATTGTATGTTTTGGTATCGGATTTGTCAAGACAGTGGGACCCACCCATTCATTGAGACTGATGTCATCTTTTGCAGTGCGACCAATGCATCCACCTTGTCGGATTTTGACTGGGTAGAGATGCAGCTATTTTAGGGCTTTGTTTCATGAGATAAAGCCATTCTGTACACAAGGTGAATGTGTCTCTCTTTCCCTTAAGGAACAGACTGATTCTGACCCAGAGCCATCCTCTGTACAACGGCTGGTCGCTGGAACAGTATCAGGATTCAAATGGGAGAGCAGTGTAGGTTACATTCACAGTTTGTTTCTGCACTTTTATGGTTTCTTGTTCACATAAAATACCCTTTTTTTAGTTAGCAGTAAAACTTCTCCACGGTTGGTTGATGGAGTTAGGTTCAGTCACAGCTGTGAATTTTCCAATAAGGTAAACACATCCAATAAGGTTATTTTAAGTCACTTCAATGAGCTGGTGTGAAAACACCCTAATTTTTCAAATGGAAGTCATTACATCCTTCACTCTATAGTTGCACCTTCCACCATGTCACTTTAATTAGTTGCAGATTAAACGGGTCTCAGGTCAGTAAGTCTCTTTAGAGAATAGTTTCCAATTTAACTCTCTTCCATTATAGCCAGTAAAGGATGACCCACATTTCCATCACTTTCTGCTCAGCCAGTCTGAGAAGGTAAGGAGACAATTTTACTGGGATGCTGAATGATTTTCTAGTTAGTGCAACCTTACCCCTGTCTCTTGCACATTGCACACAATGGCTGCTCTAATAATCTCTGAATAATTCCCTCCCCCAAACTGCTTCTGGCGATGCTATTTGGCCAAATCTGCAGCATGGCAGTTGTACTGAATTTGTTATCAGAACAGAGTATGTTGAGCTTATTGGTTGACCCTCTAATCATGAGCTGACGTGTACTACTTAACCTATTTTTGGCTATGGTTTTGAAGTCATGTGTAAAAGATCTTTGTCTGGGCTGTGGTCAGGGTCCAAATTGAACACTTGTTATTTTACTACAGAACTCCACGTGGCTTAACATTAACACTTCCAATCTCGGGTCAGTAAGATATATATTTTTAAAATACTTTAATTTAGCAAGAACACATTAAATTGATCAGAATTGACAGTAAAACATTTAGAATGTCACAAAAGATTTCTACTCCAAATAAACGCTGTTCTTTTGAACTTTCTATTCATTAAAGAATCCTTAAAAAATTTTGAAAAATGTTTCTTGAGCAGACAAGCAGCTTATTAGAATGATTTCTGAAGGATCATGTGACCTTAAAGACTAGAGTACCGGTAATGATGCTAAAAATTAGGGATGTCCCGATACCACTTTTTCACTTCTGATACCGATACCAATGCAGCTTTGGCTCTTTGCCGATTACCGATATCAGTCCGATATTTTTATTTTATTCTTGAACTAATACTAATAATAATAAAATATATGGAAGTACTTTGCTCAATTAGCCACCTAAAAACATCTCACTCAAATGGAGAACAAATACTTCTCCAGTATATGGCCTAGTCCACAACAACAGTTGATTATGAAAGACTACCACCCTTTATTCAAACACTACAAAAAAATAAATAAATAAAAATACAGGTACTTCAGTACTTAAAGCTACCAACAGGTTTAAAGTTAATCATTAACAAGCTTTAAAATTACCCATTGGTCCGTGTACTTTTGCGTCCATTCGTTTTACCTTTTTTAACTCGTAATTGAAAAATGAACGGTTGTTGTACTTTTAAAACGCAAAGTTGAACACCAAAATTTGAATTTGAACTGTACACACCAAATGCTGCGCAAAAAAATAAATAGACGTATTTTCAGATTTTTGTTTATGACTTTTTGCCCCTTTATTAAACATTTAAAATATGCACAAATTAATATGGAATTTTTGATTTTACTGGTTTTCTGAGGCCAAACCCGGAAATGATATTTTTCCCGAAGTGCTGAATGATAAGAGCCATATGTCTCTGGAACCATAGAGGGGGGTGATTTAGGCTATAGGTGATTTATAGGCTAATAATAATAAATGTGTCCGAAAAAATAACGATGCATTTTAATTGTTTATTAATAAACTAGTGTTTTCTAAATCAGTGTCGGCTGGAAACCTATCTCCATCTCCGCTGTAAAGCGGATGCGCCTTGAGAGAGAAATTCATAGCTATGGATTAATCAGACGGTTTGCTTTCGATTCGAATTTGTTCGTTTAAAAGTGGACATTTCATGCTTTAGCCTACATGGGTAGGCTATATTTTGTTTGTTCATTTGAGACACGATCCAGTTAACGGAGACCATGAAAGCGCGCCTGATTGTTTTCTTTTATTTTACAAAAGCACAATGTTTTCTTGTTATTTTGAGTTTCACAAATAAAAGTAGTTGCGAATGATGTATTATTTTCTGTATGACCAGAAATGATGTATTATTTTCTGTATGACCAGAAATTATAGAGTATTTTAAGTTGTTTCCACTGTTGATAGGAAAACGCAAGTGTTCGCACCCGCGCCTCCGTGCCATGCAGTGCGCGCTCCACACTCCGCACAAACCCTTGCTTGGATATGCGTCAAAATCTTGTTTATTTGTAATAATCTTAGCCCTGTATTATTATTGTCTAACCTGTATTATGACTGACATTTGATGAATTGCTTTGTTCCTTTTTTGGATAAAAGCGTCTTCTAGCCTAAATGTAGGCTAATAATAGGCATAATAATGACAAATATTTGCGTTTATAACTTTAAATGAGTTCACTTAAGACAGTAATATGTTCATGAATAACCTAACATTTTACAGTTTTTGAAATTGTTTTTGTTTTAGGCTATATTTCTTTTTTATGTGAAGTCTTTTTTTGCTTATTATAGCAAAAAAAGCTTTATACTGAGCTTTTTCCTCCCAAAAAATGGACTTATTGAAATTATACATTTTGAAAAATAGTTTAAATACAATAGTATCCCGTGCATCCTGCACCTAAACAGCTGGCCTGGTTGAATCAGCCAGCACAGACAAATCCATGAGTAGCTACAGTTTACAGCCGGTTTATAAACTATAAACAAAAACCTGCCGAACTGATCCGAAACCAGCCCAATTTTTTCCACCCGCCCAAACCCATTTTTGGCCGCAAAATAGTTTGCAAAACCGCCCAATCTGCAGACTGCGCCGCTTAACTGGATGTCGCAACAAAGGGAAATGCTAATATTCAAGCATTTAGGCGATGGTTTAAGCTAGATTTTCCCATGGATTGTGTTGGATAGGTATCAGATCATATTTTTATCTCCCCACCGATCTCCGATCTAGCGTTCTGGGCCAGTATCGGCACGATACCGATGACGTGGATTGGATTGGGACATCCCTACTAAAAATTCAGCTTTGCATCACATGAATAAATTATGTTTTAAAATATATTAAAGTTATTTTGAATTGTAATCATTTCACAATATTACTATTTGTGTTATATTTTTGCTCAAATAAATACAGCTTTGGTGAGCAGAAGAGACTTAGTTCAAAAACATAAAAAAAAAAAAAAAAAGTGACCCCAAACTTTTGAATAGTAATATAGATTCACTATTGTACATGAAATATCTCTCCTGTAAATTTGACTTTTGGACATAAGAGACAGCTATGACCACAATTAAAACCTGGTAATACAAAGAAGTTGTTAACTGCAACCAAAAAGTGGGGGGATAGTTAGTTAACAGACCACCAAAACAATACTATGAGAAAGAAAATCATGTTTTTTGTGCCACTGCAGTTGTGAGCTGTTCACTACAGATATGCAAGAAATTATGGCCAAATACACATGTGTGGCAAAAATAAAAAATTTTACCCTGGCTATGGTTGCTCAGTTTGTTACGGGCTAGTGTGTTTAATTGATTCGATTTGTGGGGGGAGGTTGTTTTCAGCCAGCAGAGACGCCCGCCCAAGTTCAGGGTTCCAGACTGCGACCATTTTTTGAGAATGTGCGAGTTAAAATTTGATGTGGTCGCATTTGTGCGAGAGCATGGTCATGTACTCAGTTAAATTCACCATGCGCAACAGAACGCCGTTGTATCAGCAGCTGCTGCTGTCCGTATGTTCAAAATGAACGAGTACATCATGAATCCATTTTCCAAACCGTGTTTTTGACTTATCCTGAATCACTACGGTACGCCTATAATAAGTGTTTATATTCTGACTATTTTATCCCGGGGTCGGCTCGGCTGCGGAGTTGCCCAGTGCCTGCGTGACTCGTAGACATTAACGGAGAGAAGTAGCTCCGGCAGTGTTGCCAGATTGGGACGGCGATTTCCAGCCCAAAAGCTCACCAAAACCCGCCCACTACAAGAAAAAACCGCCCAAAATTTTACTGCCAAAATAATGTGATATAGCCTAATTTCATTACCATGTCATTTAAGGTTGATAAGCACAATTTGTATCTCCTTAAAACAAAATAACGATGATAAAATAAAATAAAAAATAAATAAATTTTCCAGCAAAACAGATCAAAACAGGGCAATAATTAAGGAGAATTAGCCAATATGACTAAAATGTCCAGATGGACACTGTCAAAACGGCAATCAAGAAATGAACCGATGACTTTAACCCTCGGAAGTACACATTGCAGAACATAACGCAGAATTTAGCAGTCAAAAGGATTCATCGTTGATTCAAACCTTTTTCAGCAGCTGTCAGGGACAAGTAGAGTGCAGTCTGGATGGTGTAAAGTTGCAGATGTTTGGTTAGGCTAGTGTGCACATATGACATGGACAGGAATCGTCCCATTTTTGATTTCAATTCAAGTCATTCAACTGTGCTCTCCTCTCAGAGTTATATTCACCATAGAGTGATCTCCTTCCACGTGTGCGTTTTTTAGAGTTGCTCACTACTGTACACTCTTGTCTTTTGTATAGTAGGCTATGTCACTTTGCCTTAGCGATCACTTTAATATACAGAGCGCGTCTGCCTGCGGATCGCTGATTGGCTAAAAGTGCGTGCTCGTCGGTGATGTCAACACTAACGCCAGCTGACTCTGCATGAGCGTGTGTGTACAGTAATGTCATGATGACTGATTTTATGGACTACATGCACTTTAGTTTCGTTTTTTTAACCAATGAGACTTTAAAATGTAGATGTTTGAAAACCGCCAAAATGATCCCAAACCAGCCCAAATTTTGACCACCCGCCCAAACCCTTTTTTACCCGCACAATCAAATTCAAAACCGCCCAATCTGGCAACACTGAGCTCCGGTTACAATGTTCTTCCGCAAGACACTTGCAGTTTATTTATTAACGAACGTACACGTCACGCGCATTGCAAACTGATGGTAAAACGCGCCAATTAGGAATTAAGTCATAAGTGTAAGTGAAATGTACAGTGTACGACATGTAAAAAAGACGAGGCTAACAATGTCAAGATCAATATTTGTGTAGTCTGACACGGTATTTTCACACTGCATCCGTTCCACGAGCGGTGCGTAGCAGTGCAGAGATCGTTTACACACCAAGTTTATTTCTGCTGTGCTGCACGCGCTGAATTAAAGTGACAGCGCATAGTTCGTGTTCAAAATGAGCACAAATTGACATGACAATGAATTTCATCATAAATGCATTTAATTAAATACTATTTTTCAGTCATCTTTTTACTTTTAACTTTTTAGTTTTTTTTGAGAATATTTTGATTTGATGGTTAAAAGATTAAAACATTTTGCTAACATGAGGTCTTGTGTCACTGTCAGTCTTTTTACATCAGTGCAAAATTATGGTATGCAGATTAAGACCACTATTCATCAGCATGCATTGATTAATCCCATGACATGTAGCAAAAAAAAAAGAAGGTGCGACCAAATTATATGCTGGTGCGACCAACTGAGAAAGTTGGTAGCACCAGTGCAACCAGTGGAAAAGTTAGTCTGGAGCCCTGAAGTTACTCTTGTGCTGCTGTTCATGTGCCAGTTATACTAGCAAACTGTTTAAATGACTCTTCCTTTCCTCTTGGCACTTCCTCTTCAGAGGAACATTTCTTTCTTGCTTGTCCTTCTGCCCTTTTGCTTTCAGGCGCCGCAGTCAGAACAAATTGATCTTAAATTTACATCTCCAAAAAGGAGACACTGAGATCTTAATTGCCTCAGGCTTTTCTCAAAAAAATGTTCATGTAGGCTGTGTCAGCCGTTTTCTTGCCCTGTATAAGTTTCAGTTAAACTGAAACGGAGCATGTGGCTGAGCATGATAACTTGATTTTCAGTTCCTAACACTGGCTTTGCTCCTGGCTCTCACATCAGATATGGCAGTATGAGCCGTGTGACATGACAGCAGAGGATAATATAAGTGCAATCCTTACAGGAAGCTGGCAGAGTAATACATAACATGCACTTAAGATCATTTGTGACTGTTGGGCCAAAGGGTTTCCACCTGGTTTTCCTTCCCTGGCTCTCTACTTGGTGTTTTCACCTTAATTTGTATCTAGGATCCTTTGAGTGCAAGACTTTTTGCTTTTTCTAGAAAATCTTAAATGAATGTTGAATTGACTTTGATTTACAAAAAAGCCCTCCCCTTTCTTTACAGCCAGCTTCATCAATGGAGCCCATCACCAAGCGTTTAAAGATAATCGAGGAGGTGAGCACTGCCTAGAAATTCACAGCTTGTGGTTTCTTCAATAACCTGATATATTAGCCGGCTAGAATTGCTTAGTAATTGTAATAATTTTGTTTTATTTTTTGAAAAGGACACAAGATCAACATCTATTCAAGCAGCAGACAGCACAGCCATCAATGGCAGCATCACTCCTACAGACAAAAGGTGATAATAATTTGTTACATTTATATAGCGCTTTTCTGGGTACTCAAAGCGCTTTACATGGAAGGGGTAATCTCCTCAACCACCACCAATGTGCTGCATCCACCTGGATGATGCGACGGCAGCCATATTGCGCCAGAACGCCCACCACACACCAGCTTACTGGTGGAGAGGAGACAGTAATGAAGCCAGTCAGTATATCAGCCAATCAGTATATAAAAGGTAACAAAGAATCATACTTTTAGTGGTCTGAAAATTGGGCCACATTGAAATGGAAAACTTAGAAATAAAGGTTTATTCAGGATTCTGTGCTATTTTAGGTAATTGATGAATTTTCCAATTAATCGGGATCAGCAGCTGCATTTCCATTACAGGTTTGCGTAAAACTTTTGCAATATTTTCTAAATGTCAATTAAAAACTTGTGAAATGGCGGCGTTTCCATTAACTGATGTAATGCGATTAAAAAAAATTCCCCTCTCGTGATAAGTCTTTCCAAAAATCATGGCAACGGCTGTTGGTAGGTTTACGTATGTAGTAAAGTTCAAAGTTCGATATAAAAAGGATGGAAGAAGACAGGGGTCGGTGTGACTGGGTCTCGTACACTTTTATTTTCTAAGCTCATACAGGTGCGCCCGAGCGCCTTCACCATAGATCAACTACAGCACAGTCTCTAGTTACTCAAAATCACGTTGGTTCTCGGTTGTGTGTGTACAAGATCCCAGTCCCTCTCTCTCACTCGAACACACGCAGCAACCGGCCTTTATCCGGTCTCCCCACGCCAATCACTGCAATCAGAAACAGGTGTTCGTCATCTTGCACTTGACCTACTTACTTACCGCTCGGCTCCACCCCCGCTCTCCCGCTACAGACCTCGCTGAACCACGTGCCCCTACTACATACCCCCACCGCCCGACTCAGGCCGGGGAGCCATCCGGACTGCAGCCTCCCCCCCCCCTCCTTCTGGAAAGGAAGTCGGCCACAGCCATCTGTGCACCCGGCCTGTGGACCACCTGAAATTTAAAAGGTTGTAACGCTAGATACCAACGGGTGATCCGCGCGTTGGTATCCTTCATGCGGTGGAGCCACTGCAGAGGAGCGTGGTCCGAACAGAGGGTGAACTCCCGTCCCAAGAGATAGTAGCGGAGGGTGAGAACGGCCCACCTGATGGCAAGACATTCTTTCTCAATGGTGCTGTACTTAGTCTCTCTCTTAGAGAGCTTGCGACTAATGTACAGCACCGGCCGCTCTCCACCCTCCATCTCCTGGGACAGGACTGCGCCCAGCCCCCTGTCCGACGCGTCAGTCTGTAGAATAAAAGGGAGAGAAAAGTTAGGAGCCTGTAAGAGCGGTCCGCCACATAAAGCAGCCTTTATCTGGGTAAAGGCCTGCTGACACTGCTCCGTCCACTGGACGGTATCTGGTACCTCCTTTTTAGTTAGATCAGTCAGCGGACTAGCGAGGTCCGAATAATTAGGCACAAACCTTCTATAATATCCCGCTAGCCCCAGGAACTGTCTAACCTCCTTTTTGGTCTTAGGTCTTGGACAGGTCGCAACTGCTGCAGTTTTGTCAATTTGGGGACGCACCTGCCCATGACCCAAGTGGAAACCCAGATACCTAACTTCCACACGCCCAATCGCACACTTCTTCGGGTTGGCCGTGAGCCCGGCACCCCCCAGCGCTCCCAGGACAGCACGCAGATGCTGCAAATGCCGCTGCCAATCATTACTATAGATGATAATATCATCCAAGTAAGCAGCGGCATATGCAGCATGCGGCCGGAGAATCCTGTCCATCAAACGCTGAAAGGTCGCCGGCGCCCCGAACAGCCCGAAAGGAAGCGTGACAAATTGGTGTAATCCAAACGGCGTCGTGAAAGCTGTTTTTTCTTTGGAAATTGGAGTTAAGGGGATCTGCCAATATCCTTTCGTCAAATCCAGTGTCGAATAAAATCGAGCAGTACCTAGCCGATCAAGTAGCTCATCAACCCGAGGCATTGGATACGCGTCGAATTTCGACACGGCATTCACTTTGCGATAATCCACACAGAACCGGACCGAGCCGTCGGTTTTAGGCACTAAAACTATCGGGCTAGCCCAGTCACTGTTGGATTCTTCTATTACTCCCATGTCCAGCATAGCCTCTAATTCCTCCTGAACCACTTTTTTCTTGTGTTCAGGCAAACGATATGGCCAGCTACGCACTACTACGCCCGGATCCGTCTCAATGTGGTGCTGAATGAGATTCGTTCGACCAGGCAGGGGCGAAAACACGTCAGCAAATTCTGCTTGTAAATTGCGTATATCAGTGATCTGAACCGGCGAGAGGTGGTCTCCTCCAAGTGCCAGAGCGAGAGATTGTGATTTTGGACTCGTCTCTGGACCGAGATCCTCCTCCCCACTCACCACCGATGCCAACATCACTGATTCCACCTCATTCCACTTTTTTAACAGATTCAGGTGATAAATTTGACGTGCCCCGTCCCTATCTGCTCGAATGACCTCATAATTGAGATCCCCAACTCGCCGTGTAACCTCAAACGGCCCTTGCCACTTCGCGAGTAATTTAGAACTGGATGTGGGAAGTAATACAAGTACTTTATCTCCCTGTGCAAATTCTCGCAGTCTAGTCCCCCTGTTGTACAGCCGACTTTGCTTGTCCTGGGCCTGTAACAAATTTTCCATAGAGAGCCGCCCCAACGTGTGGAGTTTTGTTCTCAGGTCCATGACATATTGAATTTCATTTCTGCTATTCGAAGGTCCGTCCTCCCAAGTTTCTCTAAGCACGTCTAGCACCCCGCGGGGCTGACGCCCATAAAGAAGCTCGAAGGGGGAAAACCCCGTGGAGGCTTGGGGGACCTTGCGTACAGCGAACAAGAGGGGTTCTAGCCATTTATCCCAATTTCTGGCGTCTTCTTGTACGAACTTTCGAATCATTGTCTTTAATGTGCGATTAAAACGTTCCACCAGCCCGTCCGTCTGTGGGTGATAGACGCTGGTGCGAATCGATTTAATGCCCAATAATTCATAAAGCTCGCGAATCGTACGTGACATAAACGCCGTGCCTTGATCGGTGAGAATCTCTTTCGGGATTCCCACCCGGGAGATTAATTGAAACAGTGCACTCGCCACGCTCTTCGCGGAGATCGTACGAAGTGGCACTGCTTCTGGGTATCGCGTTGCATAATCCACTAGGACTAAAGCAAAGCGATGCCCCCGTGCAGATCGCTCTAATGGCCCGATGAGGTCCATACCAATTCTTTCAAAGGGGACCTCTATCAAAGGAAGAGGGCACAATGGTGCTTTTGGGTTGGCCGGCGGATTCACCAGCTGACATTCACGACAAGCGGCGCACCACTTGCGCACGTTCTCGTGGATGCCCGGCCAAAAAAATCGGGTCATTAAGCGATTGAGTGTAGCTGCCTGCCCTAAATGCCCAGCCATCGGATTACAATGAGCCGCCTGAAAAAGCATTTCCCGGCGGCTTTTTGGAACTAACAACTGTGTTGTATCTTGCTTTGACTGGGTGTCTTGGGTCACCCGATACAACTTATCTTTTATAATCGCGAAATAAGGATATGAGATGGGCCGGTCTGGGTGGAGAGGCTGCCCGTCGATTGTACGGACTTGATCAAAGGCATTTTTCAGCGTTTCATCTCGGGACTGCTCCAGAGGAAAATCATCGCGTTCTGAAAGCTCTCTCCTTTCAATCGCGCTCCGTTCCTCCGAGACAGGCTCCGATGGTCCCGGAACAGCCTCTCCCACCTGAGCAGCCCCCTCCTTCCCCCGCTTTTTCCTTTTCCCAGATGCACCCGCACATAAATGCCCTAATAAAATCTTAAATCCTGGCCAATTGGTCCCCAAAATCAGCGGATGCCGAAGGTGCTGACTAACAGCCACCTCCACCTTATGCTTTTGTCCCCTGAATTGAATCATGACTGGCATTAAGGGATATTCCATCACCTCCCCGTGCACACACCTCACCTTAACCGCGCGGCTCTTATCCAATGCCTCGGATTGCATCAGACTTTGATGAATCGAGGTTTGGTTACAGCCTGAATCCACCAAAGCCTGATACGTACCCCCCTTTATACTCACAGGTATTTGGTATAATCCGCCATGACCGGGGGCAGCCTGCGGTGTGTCGGGTACCCTGACCAGTGTCCCTACCTCCATCACTGTACACTGGTCGACAAAATGCCCAGGATCCCCGCAACGCCAACAGGCCGGCCCAGACCTTCCCGCCGCTCCAGTGGCGGGAAGCGGGTCAAGAGATTGGCGTGGTGAGAGCGTTAGGGCCGGTGCTGGACCGCCGCTGGTCGCGGCGACGAATTTCCGAGGCGCTGTCCTCGGTCCTGAACTGGGCTCCGTCGGGGCTCCAGCCCTCCACCTCGGCGCTGGTCTGGGCGGAGCCGACCCCCGATACCTGGGAGCAGGGACAGGTGGAGAAAAAGAAGAAAAAGAAGAAGAAAGAGAGGACGTTGGTAGGTTTTCACCGACCCCTGGACACGCCACCAGCTGATCCTCCGCCAGTTGGATGGCCTGGTTCAGCGACGTCGGGCGGTGGCACTGGACCCACTGTGCAGTCTTCTTGGGCAGTCTCGCCACAAACTGCTCCAGCACCACCTTATCGATGACTCCCTCGACGTCGCGATCCTCGGCCATCAGCCACTTGCGACACGCGTCCCGGAGCTGCTGCGCGAAGACGAAGGGCCGGCTGGACTCCCCGAGTTCCAACGACCGGAACCGCTGTCTGCTCTCCTCAGGGGTCCGACCGACCCGCTGGAGGATAGCGCGCCTTAGGTCTTGATAGACCAGGAGGTTCTGGACTGGCAGTTGTTGGGCGGCGATCTGTGCTTCTCCAGACAGCAGAGGGATCAGCCGCATTGGCCAGTCCGCCGGGAACCACCCCCCTGCCTCGGCCGCCTTCTCGAACAGATCGAGAAACGCCTCTGGGTCATCATGAGGACCCATCTTCTGTAACGGAATGACGGTGGCCGAGGCAGTCGCTGGTATTGCTGGGTCGGCCCGAACCTCCCGGTCCAGGCAGTTCCGGAACAGCTCGCGGTCCTCTTGTTGGGCCCTGAGGAGCATCTCGAACCGACGCTCCTGCTCCTCCTTTATCTCCACCAGGGCCCGATGTTGTTCCTGATGGAGTCCCGCGAGCGCGTGGATGATATCCTCAAGTGGCGACGGAGTTTGTCTGGCGGCGGTTCCTTCTTCCATCCCGGGTTTCGGCACCAGTGTAGTAAAGTTCAAAGTTCGATATAAAAAGGATGGAAGAAGACAGGGGTCGGTGTGACTGGGTCTCGTACACTTTTATTTTCTAAGCTCATACAGGTGCGCCCGAGCGCCTTCACCATAGATCAACTACAGCACAGTCTCTAGTTACTCAAAATCACGTTGGTTTTCCGTTGTGTGTGTACAAGATCCCAGTCCCTCTCTCTCACTCGAACACACGCAGCAACCGGCCTTTATCCGGTCTCCCCACGCCAATCACTGCAATCAGAAACAGGTGTTCGTCATCTTGCACTTGACCTACTTACTTACCGCTCGGCTCCACCCCCGCTCTCCCGCTACAGACCTCGCTGAACCACGCCCCCCTACTACAACGTATATCCCAGCCACCGTACTAGCCATTATTTTTAATCGAAGGAGACGTAGGCGTGTCATCCACGCATTAATGGCAAGGAAAGCCCCTTATACTTGGGAGTGGCACATGAGGTGTTTCTCCCTCCTATCTGCTTCAATGTCTTGATAAATTGTGGCATTTCTTTGTTTAGAATCCAGTATTCCCATAATTCTTTTGTCTTTTATGAGTTTAATAAAGAACTGTCTCGTCTTCTGTCCAAACATACCGCGCCGCCTTAAAGAATGATCAACTTTTACGTACGCCAGGTGACATGTAAATGCGAAAAAAAACTCTCTTCCTTTTTCAATTTGCCTGAAACACCACCTCATGCGACCATGTAAACTTTTTTGCGAAATTGCGTTTCCATCGGGCGTATTTTCAATTTGAAGGGTAATGGAAATGCAGCTAGTGTTATTTTAATATTTATACACTAATATATTGTTCATGAAAAATTGAAATGAGCTTTTATTTTAAAAAAAATGTTTTAGTTTATTTTCTTTTTAGTATTTTTTTGTGCTTTTTTTTGTATTTTTAATACCTCAACTTATTTCAGTTAGGTTTTAAGGCATTATTTCTACAATAACACTGATCGCAATCTTCATTTCAGTGACTCTACATTCTTAAAATCCCCAGACCTGTTTTCAGTTTGTACAGAGCTTCCTGTACTGCTGATGTCACCGTGTTCTGCTGAGCCGTGTTTTGATTGCATGCAAAAAAACAAGCGCTCCACACAACCAGTGTAATCTGATTAACAAACAAATTACTCTGAGCAGGTTCATTTTAGAGAAAATACTGTGTAGCCTGAATCTGAAATTTAAGTTAATTTCTTAATTAAACTTCACTTAAATTGTTATACTTACAGTACCTATAATGTTTGTAATGTAGTTTATTTGTTTTCACAACAGGATAGGGTTCCTTGGACTAGGACTGATGGGAAGTGGTGTGGTTTCTAATTTGTTGAAGATGGGGCATGTTGTGACCGTTTGGAATCGCACTGGAGAAAAGGTACAAACAGAGGGGTTTAAATATTGTCGCTTTCTGAAGTTACACTAAGTTTGAATGTTTTTTCAACTTATTTTTTTGTTTTTTATTCTGCAGTGTGATTTGTTCATCCAAGAAGGTGCCAGATTAGGACGAACGCCTGCAGAGGTTGTGTCCATGTGCGACATCACATTTTCCTGCGTATCAGACCCAAAAGCTGCCAGAGATGTAGGTCAATGTTTTGTAAATGGCTCTCTTTGTTTTCAATCTGTCAAGCTGCTTTTCTTTGGTTTACATATACAGTATTATTTCTGTTCAGCTTGTGTTAGGTCCTAGTGGAGTCCTACAGGGAATCAGACCAGGCAAATGTTACGTGGAGATGTCCACTGTTGATCCAGAAACCATCACAGAGCTCTCACAGGTAACCAACATCATCCAGGTGAGTCTGTCAGGATATGAACGGAGGAGGTCTGTAAGGTTCATTTGAATCTGTAGGTCATCACGTCCAGAGGCGGCAGATTCCTAGAAGCCCCAGTTTCGGGGAGCCAGCAGCTTTCCAATGATGGTATGCTGGTCATTGTTGCTGCAGGAGACCGTAGTGTTTATGAAGATTGTAGCAGCTGCTTCCAGGCAATGGGGAAGACGTCTTTCTTCATAGGTACTACCACCTTTCATTTGTGGCGTGTGGCTGTATGAGATTGATGTTATGTGATATTAACTTTGTCCTGTCCAACGAAGCAGGGGAAGCAGGAAATGCTGCAAGAATGATGCTGATCCTTAACATGGTTCAAGGCAGTTTCATGGCAACCATCGCAGAGGGCTTGACCTTGGCGCAGGCCACAGGACAGTCACAACAAACATTCTTGGATATTCTTTGCCATGGACAAATGGCAAGCACGTTTGTGGACCAGAAATGCCAGAGTAGGTTTACTTGTAAATGTTTCAAAGATTCTACTAAATATAAGTGATTACAATGAAGTATTTTGTTGATCTTTATGCTAGTCATATATGATAGTAGTTGTCTCAGAGTTACTGGTAGTTATGAGTTGTAAGTAGGGGTGTGACGGTTATTATATAACCGTGAGACCGACGGTTATAGTTGAACACCGTCATTAGAACTCTATAACCGCCAAAACCGTGTTATTAAAATATCTTGCAGATAAGGTTATATAGGCTACTAATATCAGTGTTGGGGAGTAACGGAATACATGTACCGTTGTTACGTATTCAGAATACACATGAGTAGCCTAACTGTAGTCTCCACAGAACATAAATGCAAACACGAAAAATAAAATAAATATTTTGAGGAAAAAACAAGGTTATGGACGTGACAGTTCTCCGTTACGGACGTGACCGCTCTGAAAAGCATTAACTTTTCACAGAGACATCAAACAACGCACAAAACCTTTCTTTAAAATGAATTTCGTTTTGTATTAATTGGATCTTAATTTTAATCAATGTTTCATCAACCAATTGCCTGGATTTAATAAATAAGAAGTAAATATAGCAGACGATAGATAATCACGAAACAGAGGCGCCAGCGCTTGAACTGGAGCTCGTCTCATAAATGAACCGAAACTCAGCGTATAAGGTAGCCTACTTGCCTCACAGTCACAGACATGCCTACTTTTAAACAGAACAATTCAAAACGAAAGAAAACAGACTACAGACTGCTATCTGCTTATGCAATCCGTATGAAATGTGCATTTCTCTCTGGCGCGTTCACTACTGCGAAGATCGCGAGTCAGCATCTTCAACTTCATCTTTGGCCGACACTGACAAAGAAAACACTTGTTTATTAATAAACAATTAAAATATCTCCTTGCTATATTTTACATATTCATAATCATTACTTTTGCCGGTTCTTTGTGACAAGTGCTTTTAGGTGCTTTATTGGCAGCGCCAGCCTTACATGTTACATGAGTCGTCACCGCATCACCGCACCGCACCCACCAGAATAGGCCTGTTTTTTTTTTGTTAAGGATTTGTTTACTGTGTGTGATTAATTTAACAGAAAACACATTCATTTTAATGAATGTGAACACATTCACATTAATTTTAAATAAACGTAGAGCAAGTAGCTAATCAGTGTCTGCTCGTTTATTCAAACTAAGTTGTCCTATAACAGACGAACGTCACAACGCCCCGCCCCCTCCCCCGACGACGGTTATGTTACGAACCGTCACAGAGATGGTAACCTTTAGTCTGTAAAACGCTGCTATTTCGACATCCATTGCGAAAAAATTGAGGAATGTTGCAAAACTTTTAAGACTATTAGAATCTAGATGCAACACTGACAATTTAACCTTTGGAACTATTAAAATGAGGCTGTTATATAGACATATGTATCATGTTATATAGACATATGTAACGCTGTTGCGCTTCGGGCGACCCGAGTTCGAGTCCCGGCTCGTGAACCTTTCCCGATCCTCTCTCCCACCTCACTTCCTGTCTAGCTACTGTCCTATCCTAATGAAAAAAAGAAGGCAAAACCGACAAAAGTAAAATCTTAAATCGTTATCATTTTTTTATTTGAGGTAATAAAAATACACCCAAGCAAAGACCTAAGCCTTTAAAAAGACTTAAACTACATATATAATGAGGCAATAATAATTGGTTTAAATAAAGTATCAAAAGCAAGTAATCATATGGTTTTATTGAGCAACACTGTTAAAATACAGAATATACATACATATTAACAATCATCGTATGTACATGATGTATTATAACACGTGCCTGCGGAGGGCACCAGGGTGATTGTTGTTGCACTTTACCCAGCAGAACAAATTCAAATGTTTACTTAATCTTTAATATTTGGCCACTTCTTTACGATAGAAATACCACAGCCGCTGTGATTTCTTGAACAAGAATATGTGGGCATCAAAACATGCAAACTCGAAGAGCAAAGGTTTAAACTTTTATTTTGAAATCGCAATGAACATTTAGCATTTTTAGAAAACTTGATGTATTCTCCTGTGTTTGCGTAAGTTTATAAGTGATTTACCTTACAAAATGATGAAATGGCACACATTCCATTCCCAGATGAATGTTATAAATAACCCAAACTCACAGCCATATGCAGAGATGGAGTTTGAGACGCGCTCCACGCATGTAAATGATAACAGTTGATGTGGAGCAGCATTTACTGTAAACGAAGCCGCTCTGAGACGCACGTAACCTACACCCATGTAAATGAATAATAAACCTGCAGGGCATATTTATTTAATTAAATCACAGATTTTGTGAATTCACAATAGCACTATGCTTTAGTATGGTTTTTAAATGGTTTCTATACATCGTGCAGCCTTAGAAAATGGTCTAATAATGCGGTGCATGTATTCTCGTCTGTGGAATCGCTCCACTTCTGGTATTTTGGCAGTTACTCGACACGGGTAAATTCCAATCGAGGATTTTTTTAGATCGAGTACTTGAATTTAATTGAGGAATCGTGAAAGCCCTAATAAAAAATACTAAAAATGACCTTATTAATTTAACATTTGATTGTTTCTTTGCAGATATCTTGCAGGGCAACTTCAAACCTGATTACTACCTGAAACATATTCAGAAAGATCTGAGATTAGCCATTTCAATGGGAGATTCGGTGAATCATCCAACACCAATGGCAGCTGCTGCAAATGAGGTAAGACAACATTTGGTAACTGAATGGATTATTTTGGAGTGTCATCTGTGAATTAATTTATTGGATATTTTATTGTGCTGCTCATTTTACCTATTTTTACTATTCGATTACCTTTTGTTGTAATCTAAAGTTCATATTAAAAAGCACCAATAATTTAACAACACGCTTAAATGTAATCATTAGATAATCTCCAAATGAATATTTTTTTAGTGGTTTATTTTTATATTATTTAGTCTGTAGTAGTAATATTGATTTTTTATTTTTTTACTGTTTATCAATATCGACCATAAAATGACCGTTATCAGCTAATCTGTAAATAATCAGTGACATTAAATCCGTAAATGTTTTCTCAAGGACTAAATGCAATTTCTGCGTATTCTTCCATTAAAGTAATGCATTATTTCATACTTCTGCAGGTGTACAAGAGAGCAAAAGCATTGGACCAGTCGGACAATGACATGTCTGCAGTCTACAGAGCTTATATTCACTAATCCTGTAGATGTGCTCTATGTCCTGGACCACAAACCTCACCACCTACTTTGTTCCTCTCCCTCTGTCTTTCTCTTCTCTGCTGATGAATTTTGTTGGGCACCAGTGATATGTTTTCCCATGTATAATGGGATCTCTTTAGCAGCCTAATCTGAGCATTGCACTGACTGTAATATTGCTGCACGTACGCTCAATGGGAGGTTATTAAACTCCCTGCGAATGATTATTTTATGATAGACTGTGCAGTGTTATATCCGCATTTTGTTAAGGCTACTGCATACAATGCAGTGTTGTTTGAAGAGGCTAGGGTTTTATTTATCATTCATATCTTTACAAATTAATTCCCTCGTTGTAATTTTCGATGTTCAGAAATCTGTAAAGTATAAAGTTCTGATCTCAAACAGACTTTGAGGAGCACGACGAAGATAAAAAGCCACTGCATTGCCTTAATGCCCATATAAGATAGATGTATTTATTTATTTTATCTCTAAAGATCACCATCATGTCAGGTGCAATTTGGCTGTACGTTTTATTTTATTTTTTTCTCATTTTTGGAGGTCCCCTGTTCACTAGTTAATGATTTTTGGTTTTATTGCCTTATCAGAAATGCAGTGTTTTTGTTTGTTTTTTTGTTTTGTTTTTTAAGTTGGGTGTGTAACAGTAACTCAGAAGATCCTGAAATTATTTTTAATTTACAGTGAAGTTAATCCTAAAAATAGATTGAGTCTTAACTATCACTTCCGCAATGGAACAACTTGTTTTCCAGCTTGACTACTTTAGCGTCGGATTTGTATCACAGATCTTTCAACTGGGCTGTAAAAAAAAGTTTTTATTTTATCTTATTTGAACATTTTTTTTAAATTGGGCTTCTCATATTTTGTCCAAGCCAGTCATCTGGCAAATTGATATGTTGCCTTTTGATTTTCTTGTAAATTTTAATTTCCGCTATGACTCAAAAAATGTAAAACAGTTTCAAATATTGCTGCATTTTACCCCTAAATTATGTTTGCATTAGTTTATTTTCAGTGATATTACAAGACATAATTCAATGGCGTATAATTTGGTAATTTTGGTATTTTGTTTAAAACTCAAAACAAATACAGGGTGATTTAATTTTTTACAAATTGTTGTTCTGCCAAAAAAAAAGACTTTGATTATGAGATGATAATTTTGTGATTTACTAAGGACTCTGTAAGATTAAGACGTTGTATATATCCCCATGAAAGGGTTGGGTTATTTGAATACATGGAATAACATGCTTTCAGTTTGACTCTACTGAATTTATTAATCATTGTGTCTTAATATTGTAGGGTGTTCTTTTGTCTTAGCTAATGGGTTTATTTACTGTAAATGTTTTGATTTTTGTGGCTTAAACACAGTTGGTAATGACATACTGACAACTTGATTCCAGTTGTGCAAGGAAGGTATTGGTGTTATAATCGGAGTTATTTATAATTTCATGTAAATGTGAAATTTCTTTTCTTTTTTGTTTGTGCGGTCAACTGAACCCTCTGAATAAACAAACCGAAAGTCCAACTTTCATGTCCATATGTTGTTTTTTCTTCACGAATAACTCTTAATAATAATAAATGCCATATATATACACACACATGCATGCATGCAGTAATTGATTACATGTCTGGATTACAAAAAATAAGTACTCCGATTGTTACATTTGAAATACTTTTAATCAGATTACAGTTACTTTTTATTGATTACATGATTATTCACACAATGGCAGTAAATCATTTGTTTTAAATTTAAATATTGCTTACAATATATACATTCAGAAAGTCTTATAGTTTTGTAAAATTGCAACAATTGTAAAATTGTTGGGAACAAAGATGGTATATTTTCTTTCTATTTGAAAATATCAACATGGTACAAGATTATCTTGTTCAATTCAATGTGATAAGGTAAAAAGTCATCTAAAATTAATTTTAAAAAGTAGTCAGATTATATTAACTAAAATGTGTAGTGTAATGGATTACGTTACGAACTAACGTTACAATTTGTGTCACGCCATTTATTAGAATCATCAACAAAACAAAAATGCAGTAAAACTAAGTGAAAAAACTGCAATGCCATTACATAGTAATTATTTATTGTTTTTAATTTACAGAAATAAATATTCAAGTAGATTTTGAATAAATGGAACATCCAGGCTCCAACCAACCCATATAACGTTAGACAGTAAAAGAAATGGCTCCAGCTCCAACCAATCCTCCCCAAGCCGGAAGATTTCAAGGTTACACAAACCGGAAGTTTGGGAGAAGGAGGCGGTGTCAAAAGCCTAATTGTTTATGTGTGATCGTCTAGCCCGTCACACTAAATAGCTGATTGCTCAGGTCATTTTAAACAGATTTTGGACAGCTTTATTGAATTGTAATGCTCGGAACAGAGCTATCTTCTATGTCTGAATTAGCGAAAATGACCGCCGCGAGTCAAGCAGAGAGGACTGTGCTGGTGAGAGATTAATTTGTGTTTAAATACATGGACCAGATGCATTACAAGCAAGCGAAGTCGTTATGGTTTTATTATGAACAGTCATATATTCAGTTGTAGATTTCAGGTGCGTTGCAGTTGCATATGTGCATTGCTTTACGATTCAGACCGAGCTTGTTGATGCAATTTTGCAGCACAGCTGCAGGGACGTTTAAATTCATCCCAGTGTGAATAGTTAAACAATCGTAACAGTGATTTGTTCTGCCTTATCATTGTTCTGTTCAGTTTATGTATTGATGTTGGTGTACTGCTGCTGACCACTGTGTCATCTCCAAGTAATGCAACATTGCGAACGATTTTGCAACAGAATTAAAGCGATAGGCTAGTTCGCTCAGAAATTGTTTACAAACCTTCTGTTGTTGTTTTGCTTAAAACAAATGTTAGGCAGAATAGGAGCCTGAGTCACCATTGACTTTCACTGTATAGAAAAAAAGATGCAATGAAAGTGAAGGATGACTGAGGGTTTTAGTCTCCATCATTCTGCCTAACATCTTTATTTTGGAGTTCCACAAAGTAAAGAAAGTCATACATAATGAGGGTGAGTAAAATATGACAGAATGTTCATTTTTAGTGAGCTATGTCTTTAAGACAAGTTGTGTTTCTAGGAGGAGGAATTTACTTGGCTGCTGAAAGAAGAGGTGCATGCGGTGCTGAAACAGCTGCAGGACATTTTGAAGGTATCTTCAGCCAAATACCTTAAGACAAATTAATTCTGTATTATTGTGTGAAACAAAATGCATTAATAAGTGTGTGTGTGATTTTCCCCCAAAGGAGGCTTCAAGGCGTTTTTCATTGCCATCACCAGGTCTGGAAGGACAACTGAAACAAGAGAACTTTATTCTGGGCAGCTCAACGTAAGATCCATTAAATGTGTCCACTCTGCTTGGTTAATGTTAGATTTAAAGAATACAATAATGTATGATTACAGTTTTATGGGGATGTGTACAACACTGTATAGAAAAACTTTTATTATTTTTATTTCATTAGGATGGACCAGGTTAAAGGAGTCTTGACGGTACAAGGGGAAGCTCTGACTCAGGCTGTATGTTTAACAACATCATGGAAATGAAATCAGCTTTCAGCCGAAATGGCTCTGTTTTGATTCTGGTATATTAATTGGAGTTTTTAAAATGTATGAGTCTAAATTCATCAAAACATCAACTTGATGTCAACCAGTGGAATTGCAGACACTTGCAATGCAGTTTAGTTCATTATCTCACCTCAATTATTATTGATATTATATAAAATGGGCAAATTTTTTTTTACTTTGCAGGATATTAATATCAAAGTCGCTAAAAGCAGTCAAGTCATGCATTTTGCATTCCGAGATGATAAACAGTGGAAATTGCAGCAGGTAATGTTTCTTTCTCCCTTGGTTTGATATTATTCTCTCATAAAAATAGCTGTTAAAACGCATTCTGCCTCTCCTCAGATCCAGGATGCCCGAAACCATGTGAATCAGGCCTTGCAGTTACTAAGCAGCCGTGATGAGAGTTATCACTTTAAAACTGGGGCTGAAGTCAATAAGGTTTGTTTTTCATAAGTAAAAACATTTAGCTGTTGAATTTGCATATTGTCACTAAATTGAGCATATTGTTGTCCAGGAACCGGATTCACAAAAATCTACAGTCTTTACAATGGCACGCACTAAATAAAGATCCTAGATCACATAATTTTCATAATTCACTACTTTCAAAACTTTTTTTTTTTTTTGTCTACTGAATCTTTTTCGAAAAGACGTTTCGTCAGCTGAACAATCGGTATATTGTTAAACAACAGTATGAACCACTGACGCACTGTACTTCAATCCCTCACAGCCTAGTTTTCATTCCTGTCTAAAAATATGGTGCTACCTAAAAATGTTTTTGAGATAACAAATAGCAGTTACGAAGAATTTAATTTCTTGAATCCGGCCCCTGGTCTCCTTAATGTGGTTCTTATCTGCATAATTGAACTTTCTCATGAGTAAGTTTGAAGGTGTTGTGCGCTACAGGTTATTCAGGAATAGGAACATTCTTTCCTTACAAACAGTCTTAACATTTTCACTGGTATTGTATGGGAAGTACGATTGCACTTGGCATCATTTGTGTTTCAGCTCATGGATGCGATAATGCTTCAGTTGACCCGAGCCCGTAACAGACTCACGACCCCGGCCAGCATGACTCTTCCTGAGCTCGCGGCCAGTGCCCTGATGGTTCGTATGTGGATCTTCAACAATTTAAATGTGGATACTCCATGTGCTGTTATGAACATTTCTCCTGTTCTTTCTAGAAAATGTTCACACCTCCAATGCCTGGGGATGTGATGGTGAACTTCTATATCAATCTCAGTAAACTGTGTCTGACCGTGTATCAACTACATGTGCTGCAGCCTAACAGTACTAAGGTATCAAGCCATAATAAGCACTAAATATGAAAACAACTAGTTTGCATGGCTTTTACAGTCATGCTTAACATGAATGTCTGTTTTAAAATGCGTAATCATTTTGTTTTCTGTTAGAACTTCAAATCAGCAGGAAGTTCAGTAGTGCATAATCCAGGAGCAATGTTGTAAGTGCTTATCACACTTCCTGTTTTCATGCTGCAACACCAGCAGTCAGTCTCATACAGTATCATAATGTCTCATTCTGCTCTTTTTAAACAGTCTGTTTGATGAAGGTTTTACGTCATTTTATTTTATTTTATTTTCTCCTCAAGCGAATACAACAACACCAAGTTCGAGGTGAGCCACATCCATAAGGTGGAGTGTGTAGTGCCGTGGCTGAATGACACACTGGTGTTTTTCACCATTTCCCTGCAGCTCTGTCAGCAGCTCAAAGATAAGGTGGGTGTGGCCTGTTGATACGGGAACAAATATAATCTCACCTGCACTGTCACTGTCATAACTTATGGCATGGTAACAGAATGACATCAGATAGCTATCAGAGACACTCGGCAGTTTAGAATTGGGGCTGAACGATTATGGCAAAAAGAATAATCGTTGATAATTACCCTGATATTGTAATCACATTTTTAACGATTCTTGAATCCTTGTAACTGTAAATATCAAGATTAACAGTAATGGTAATAATAGTAAATAATCATATTAATAGATATATTATCATTTGCTATTATTACTGTTACTGTTAAAGATTAAGAGTTTTAATAGAATTACTGGGATAGTTAAAAATGACCAACAATGATTTTCAAGCATGTTTTTGAGTGAAATGTGTCTGGTGGTATTTCCTCATTTCTTCATTTTAGTAAACCAGTGAACATAAAAGTTAAACATTCAAAACCATTTGAAAGTTTGGGGTCAGAAAAATATAGTAAAAACAGTAATATTGTGAAATAATATTACAATTTAAAATGTGTATTTAAAATACAGCACTTTAGGTTTATTGGCAAAATGTACAGACTTTCAGCTGTTTGCACTGAACCTGGTGCAACTAATGAAGCCCTTAATTAGAAACACAACACCTGGTCAGATTTGTGCTGTTGTGAGGGATCCTATATAGGGGGGTTTAATAATTTTGATTACAACTGTATGCGTGTTTGTGTGTGTGTATATATAAAAAAATATATATATATAATGTAATTTTATTCCTGTGATGGTGCAGCTGAATTGTCAGCAGGAAATCTTTTGTAACATAAGTCTTTTACTGAACTATTTGATCAATTTAATATATCTTTGCTGAACAACAGTGTTAATTGCTTTAAAAAAAATCTTGCTGACCCCAAACTTTGAACAGTAGAGTAAAATGTGGCTCTGTCCAGTTAAAACTCACTGGTTGTTAATGATTGGCCTGTGATTCACCATTGAAGTTGATAGATTGATTATAATGCTCAACCGTAGCAAAAAGCAAAGCAAACATTTTGACACAATGACAGCAGATCTGAATGGAATGCTGTAATCAATACTTTAGATTATCTAATGTTCATTTCTTTCCTTTTATTTGCAGATTTCTGTCTTCTCTAGTTTCTGGAACTACAGACTGTTTTAAGCTATACAGTATCTGACCAAAACTCTAGAGTGAATGATAATGAAAATGATGTAATTATTATGCTTTAGGATGCACTAGGAACAAAAAAAATTCTGTGAACAAGTTCCATGATCTATTGTGAATTTACTATATGACCGATGTATTCATTTTGTGTGCTTCTTGTTCAGTATGTGTACTGCAGCAGAGATAGTTTGCGTAGTTTATGGACTGGATGCATTCATTTGAAACAGGCTCTTCAGATGAAGGTATTCAGTGATGTGTTTTTTGTGTTAATGCAGTATTTGTCATTGTCAGTGTTGACTATTTGTCAGTAATCTTGCCTATATTGAAGCTTACCTCATATAATGTGTTTAGGTTTAGATAATACACAATGCTTTTGTTCTTATTTGTCACAAAGCCAGTGAAAATTTTCCAGTTCATTTGTTGAGAGATCCCTTCAAACTCATTTTACCAGTGTTTATTACTTTTAATCCAGGGGCTTGTAAGTTTAACACTTGAACATTATTCATCTAATACCAGGGACTATCATCAATGCAGCAAAGTAAATAGCATTGAGACCATTATCATATGCTTCTAAATGTGCATAAATGACCAACAGTATATTTGCCACTGTGACTCAACTGTAGAATGATTATATTAACACTAAATGACAGATAACGTTGAAAGATGTCAGGGCTTCATATTCCATTAAAACTTTACACATTCCTGAGGATATCTAATAACCATCATTCTATGATTAAGATATTTATCTGATAATGTTCAGGGTTTGTGATTGTTACAGAAAGGGTTTATCTGTGTTGGTAGTTAATTTACTCTACTGTAAGCCTTGTTTATTTATTGCCACATTTTTATTTATTTCATGTTAAATGCACTTAATTTGAGTCCTAATTGATTTCATGCATGACAAAGTAAAACCTTAGCTATTTTAATGTATATTTCACGCTTAATATGGAATGTTCTGTGCAATAAACATACTTTATGAACACTACCATGCTCTTGTCCTAGTTCTCAAATGTTTTAGATTGAATTAACTGACCAATGCTATTGTCTAAAAGTACTTAGTATACAGGCAAATTAACATTTTATTTGCTCAATGCCATTGAATTTGACTGAAATGAATCTTTTAAATAATTTATTTTTGGTTTACAATGTCTAAATTTTATAATAAGGTGGTACATTGTAAAAAAATAAAATAAAATAAAAAAATACACAAAACATTCATACTCATTTTTCCTGGTTAGTTTCCATAAATAAAACATTTCTTAATCTGTATGCCTCTTCTAAAAGCTTTAAGCAGTAAGGTAAACCATTTTAATTTTTATATATTTTCAGAAAGTGTGTAAGTTCTGTAATGATTACATTTCAGATTTAAAAGTCAAGATGATTACATTTCAGATTTAAAAGTCAAGACTTAACAAATTCACTAAACTTAACTCAAGGTGTTGGCTGAGTGGCTGGGATATCTGGGATAACCAGTAACAGCCAGGTTTCAGATTAAAAGATCTTTATAAACAAGAAAATGTCAATTTAGGCTGTTTGTTAAGGGCCTGCATTCTTTTCATCCAGGAATGTTGCAATAAAGTGCTTCAATAATGTGTTTAGCTAGAAAGTGGATCAGGAATCTGTAATGGACAAACGCAACTTCAGTCATGTGATGTCCTGGTTACATATTAATAGCATTTTTACACAGTTGGGAAAGGTTTGGGCTTTTATCACCCCTATAAGGACGCATCTACCTAAAATATTTTCTTCCTCTATAAATTTACCTTTTCCCCAAGTATAAATAATAATTAGGTGGAATAAGTGATATAAAAAGCTATTCACACAATTGTTATTTTGTGAGTGATTTGAATGTAGTGGTTCCCATCATTTCTGGAAAATCATGGCTCCATTGCCATATTGTCGATGCCCACCTTCTGTCTTCTTGGCTTTAATGTGGAAACAGTAGCTGTTAGCCTGTTACCACAATTGCCATGACATGTATTGTTTCATGAATCTATAGATATGTTATCTGTGAGATTACACCAGTAGCAATCTTACCTTCTCATCGCAGCAGCAGCAACAGCAGCAGCGGATGAGAACCAAAAGAACCAGCAAGAGGACCATGCCTATGAACATTTAACATTGTGTTAATGATTCTTAATTATGTATTATGATTAAGATATTCACTTTTTTTTTTTACTTAATTTAACCTGCCTATAAAGATGAAGAAAACTGCAAAGGACACAATGTCCCAATCTGACTGAAACATCTTCTTTGATTGTAGTCTTGAGACCACATCATTGAACTGGTTCTCAAAATCCTGTTGAATGTTCTTGTCCATGACTTCAGTACGAAGATTCCTAAATGGAGGGAATTATATTAATTACATGCTGTTGCCATATATTTTGAAAACAGAAACTAAGAAAATAAAACCCTGATGCCCATAAACTAAACCAACCTGTTCAATACACAAATGTAGGCTACTCAAATGACATCCTGAATAAACAGTAAGTTGGTTTCTATAGTCTTTCGTACAAAAGAAATTAGATTAACCAGAACGAGAATATAAACTATATTCTAAAATTTAGAAGACTGTATTGTGATTAAGACATTACAAACTAAAAGAGAAAATGACATGCTTTAGTCACGCCATTGTTTAACTCATTCAGACGTTTACTCAGTTAAAAGCGACTGATTGAACTCAAATTCATTCGCTTAACACTTTTATTAACGTTAATCCTTAAATGTTTTATCGTTCGCTTTTAAAGTAACGTTAGACAATTAATATTACAATTACCAATATTATGAAAATCAAAGATCGCACTTCAACCTCAGGTAGATTAATCGTATATAATCTAAAATAACTTATAATCGTCCTAATTAGCTTATTTCCATTTTCATAAATCGTCTTAATAGAACGATTCTCGATCACTCACTCACCTGTTGTTTTGCTCTGTCGTGTTTCCGGGTTACGGCGCCACACCTGTCTCTCTGTCACTGTGCTGCTCATAAAGGCTGTTCAGCATCTGAAATGATTTTGCGGAAGTGCGATGCTTGTACAAAACTACAGGGATCTAGCGCCAAATCAGTGGCCTTTAACGTTGACAAAATAATACACCAATAATACACCACTCTACCTCCAGCAACTCAAAAGCCCTTAAAACGCACATTGTGTTTTTGTTGTTGTTGTTTTTTGTAACACGTAGTAATGAAATCTTCTGTCGTGCATTCCCCTGGGATTGTTATATATATATATTCTACCTGAAGGGTGATTTTTCTATTTATGTATTTATTCTATTTCTATTTATTTAATTATATATTTTATGTCTGTGTGTGTGTGTGTGTGTGTGTGTGTGTGTGTGTGTGTGTGTGTGTGTGTGTGTGTGTGTGTGTGTGTGTGTGTGTGTGTTTGTGTCGAAAACAACATACCATGTATGTTGTAGTACCAAACATCCACTAAGGGGGTCGCTGTCTCACTTCATAATGACCTCTGACCCTTTGTTTACGTGGAAGGAGAGCTGTTCGTGTTTCCGGGTTTTATTTCTGCAGTTATCTGCTCAGTTTTTAAAGAGATGGCTTCGGTACCAGCCCAGTCTCTTCGGGTTTCAGAAATTAAAGACCCCACCGTTTTATTTGAACGGTACGGTACGGATGAGATCCGTGCGATCGAGAGGAAAGTGCGCGGAGAGATAGAGCATAAAAAGGAGGAACTTCGACAGATGGTCGGTGAACGTTACCGGGATTTGATCGATGCTGCTGACACTATCGGTGAGATGAGACAGTGCTCGGAAAGTGTCGTTCAGTCCATCCAGGACATGTACCGGTACTGTCACAAACTGAAGCAGGCGAAACACGCCCCTCAGTCCAGCGGCAAAGCAGAGGTAAAGCTCTCATTCTGGATTACGGGGACAAAACAAACAGCAAGTTTTTGTATTATTTATTCTGACTTAATTTATTCAGCTTCGTCAGAGATATTCCCCTGTGTTTGGGTGCTGCTTTCCTTTTTTATTCAATCGATATGGGTCACCGTTAGATACAAATTCAATCTGTCACATATTTGTTATGAATGTTGGCAAATATAGCTCTAAGGTGAAACAATGAAAACTCTAAGTAATTGCCACAACTGTCAAAAATAAAATCTTACAGTGTTGACACAATATCCAAGTGATATATATGGATATTAAGTTAACACTGTAAGATTTTATTTTTGACAGTTGTGGCAATTCAATAGTTTTCATTCTTTCATCGAAAAAAAAAGACATAACCCCAGTTTCTATCAATACACAATAAATCCCAAAGTGAGAGCTCGCTTGTTAAATGCTCATTAGATGTATTTTTATTTCTGGCAGGGTCAGAAACAGTCCCAGGAAAAATTCTATACGATGGCGTCACAGATAAAGCTCCTTCTGGAAATCCCTGAGCGGGTCTGGAGCGCAATGGAGTCCTCGCAGTACCTGCAGGCCACACAGCTCTACCTGCTGTGCTGTCACCTTCACAGCCAGCTACACTTGGAGGGCGGAGGGCATCAATACAGCCCCGTCCTCTCTCGCTTCCCCATCCTGGTGCGTCAGGTTGCAGCTGCAGGTCATTTCAGGTATACTGTACTACATTATAGGCTGTCAAAATGCTTTTTAGATGCATCTTTTGGTTTAGTTTATTGCGCTTACCTAAAGCTAGCTGCCTTTTATTTGTAGGTCTACAATCTTATTGGACAGTAAGTCTGTGCTGCGGGGCAGGGCGGTGTCTGATCAAGCGATCGCTGAAGCACTGGTCTCCACCATGCTCCTGGAGGACAGCTCCCCTCGACAGGCTCTTGCTGATTTCCTACTGGCTAGGAAAGCATCCATTCAGCAACTGCTCAATCAGCCCCAGCATGGTGAATAACCTTGATAATATGAATAACCTTTTGGCTTATGAATAGTTAAGCTTGTTCTCTTTTATTTGGTTGATTAGAATATATCATTACATTTGCACATGGTTGTTCTTTATACAGATGTGATGCTGCTGTCCCTCTCTTAGGTGCTGGTGTTAAAGCACAGGTTTGTTCTTTGGTGGAGCTGCTGGTCACCACTCTGTATCAGGCGTACGCTGTGTTTTATGTGCCTCCGGAGGGCCAAGTGTCTGATACCGATTTGGGCTGTGGCCTGCTTTTTACTACCTTGGAGAATGTGACCTCCAACGCATCCTCTGGTGAGTTTTTGATTTTACGATTACGTTGGGATGTTTAAGACGTCAGCAATGTCAGAAATTAATGGGGCAAAAGAAGCTAAAATACCCCCCAAATTCAAGATAAGGGGGTAAAAAATGTCCCTGCACAATAAGCTAAATCTATTACAGCTGTCTTGGTTAAAGTGAAACTAATGAAAAGTGTTGATTGCGGCATTAAAATGAGATCTGCTCACGTTGCATCAGATTTCTTTTTACACATTTTTTTCCATTTACCATTATAACCAATCACACGTTTCTGTTCTGCTCGAGCTTATGAATGAATGCAGTGGCCAATTAAAGGTGTTTAGATTGGTCTCAGATAAGGAGTTTTGTTCAGTGCGCTTGCTCACTAACTGAATTCTGAATTCTTGCAAATCCTGCTATCATCATAAATAACAAAGTGCAGATACGATGTAATTAAGAGATTGATTTCACAGTGTAGATGTTTCAGTGATCATAACGGGAGCTTTTGTGATCGTGCAGAACTCACACTAGAAGTCATAGTGGGGATGTTCTTTGCTCACGTTCTGTATTTCATTTGTTGCCAATTTAAATAACCGTTTTTTTTCATGCTACCAAAATAACCGATGTAAAGTCTTGATTTTCTAAATGATACTTTTAGGCAATTTATGTAAATACTTGAATGCCATCTATGAGCAGCATTACACAGTTTGTACAAATAAACATAAATGGTAACAGTCTATCTATAGTATTCTGTTTGAAGTAATTGGTTAACTTTATCCCCCGGTTTCACAGACAAGGTTTAAATTAGTCCCAGACTAAAATGAATGTTTGAGCTGTTTTAACTGAAAGCAACTTGCACTGGCATATCTTAAAATATGTCAGTGCCATTGTTTTGTCTCAAGATACACAGCAGTAATGTTTTTTTCTAAGGCACTTTATAAAAGCTACTTAAATCTCCTACTTGAACTAAGGTCTAATCCTGGTTTAATCTAAGCCCTGTCTGTGAAACAAGCCCTAAGTATCTGACATAAAAGTCAACACGGATACATTTAAGAAGTTAATCAAAAATACCTTAATAAAGGTAACAAATGTCCTTGGAAATCAATTACAAGGGGCCTCTTTAATGGAAAAGTTAATTTATGACCCTAAGGGACACTGTGTGAACCAGCATGACACTTGGTTCTTTTACATTATCTGTCTTAGTCTAATAACGTGCCTAAAAGACCCTTTGTGATATTCTGTGAAATCCAGGGAAAGATAAGAAGGTTCTGGACAAGGAGATGAGCACAGGAAGCTGGTTTAAATACCTTCCCCCTTCAGTGATGAACTTCCAGCCTGTCCTGCGGACACTAGCGCAGCCCATACAGAGGGAGCAGCTCAGAGACACGCTGCAGCAGTGGATCGATACGTATGTCCCTCCTACAAATGTTCATTTACGGTTCTCAAATGATTTGTTTTATACGCTCAATTTTCTTGTAATAGCTGTAAGGAGGATATCCGCAGCGGAGTCAGCAGCCTTCTGGTCTACGTGAAGAGTCTAAAGGGTCTGGCTGCGATTCGAGATGCCGTGTGGGAACTGCTCAGCAGCGAGTCCATCAGTCAACACTGGAGTATTGTGTGTCAGTCCCTCCTCGAACGACCTCTGGCCTTGTGGGATGACCTTTTGCAGCAGCTTTTCCTGCAGAGACTTCAGGTACTCATAACTGGTTTAACCAGTTTAACTGGTCTGATAGATGTGTTTACACCTGCAGTTAACCTCTATTGGGTGATCCAAGTTTGCCATTCTAACTACCAGTGAATAGATTTCAAGATAAGGGTATCTGACTACATACATAATTCACCATGTCATTATGGTACTACATGTTAATAAGGCACACAGATATATATATATATATATATATATATATATATATATATATATATATATATATATATATATATATATATATATATATATATAAAAAAACATGAAAATTTGAAAGACTGTTGCTCTAATTATTAGAATACTATTTTGATAATCTATAAATTTGTGTATTTTTTAGTTTATTGAATGAAAAAGAAAAACATCTTTCCCAATGTCCAAATTTAATACTAAAGATACATTCATGATTATATCCTCCATATGTAAGCAATAAGGTACGAGAGGCTGTGCTGTATCGTGAATAAGTAACGGCTGACGCCCGTTTCACACATACTCCGTGTGCAGTGCGTATGCGGTGCGTGTTGCGGTGCGTATGCGGTACAGGAGCAGCACGCGCTATAGTGCTTTCACATATGCTGCGTGCGTTTGCAGTGCGCAACTGATCCGCGGCTGTACCACAAACACATTTACTCACTATTTGTATTTAAACATTAAACATTAAAACATTTAACATTTTAAATTAAAACCTAAAATTGACAAAAACAGCAGACTCATACCGTTTCTTTTGCATAATTTAAATCTGTATACAATAAATCTTGCATGTCACAATTAACTTGTTTTTCCACCTCAACGAATGAGACGAGTGTCGTTCATTATGTGGCCTTGTTGAAGTAAATTGTAGCTTTCTTTGCTTTACCCCGGTCTTAAAGTAAAAAGATGACTGTGAACTAAGTAGTATTTAATTAAATGCATTTATGGTTACATTTTATTTAATTAAATACATTTATGGTGAGATTACTACATTTTATTGAATTAAATGCATTTATGGTGAAATTACTACATACCGGTATTCAGGTCAGTCTTTGTTCATTTTGACCACGAACCGTGCGCTGTCACTTTAATTCAGCGTTTGCAGCACAGCAGAAATAGACTCGGTGCGTAAACGATCTCTGCACTGCTGTATACGCACCGCAACTGGAACGGATCGACGGACCGCATGCGCGTGCAGTGTGAAAGCTCTAACCTGTTAACATGGGTACGGAAAAAAATACGCACCGCATACGCACTGCAAACGGAGTATGTGTGAAACGGGCGTGAAGGGCGTTGTTAGGCACGACGCGAAGCGGCAATTTTAAAGTTATCACAATTCTTTTTTTAAATTATTACAATTTAAAATAACTGTTTTCTATTTGACAATATTTTAAAATGTAATTTATTCCTGTGCTGTCAATGCTGAATTATTAGCATCATTACTCCAGTATTGAGTGTCGCATGATCCGTCAGAAACCATTCTAATATGATGATTTGCTGCTCAAGAAGCATTTGTTATTATTACTATTATTAACTCTTAAAACAATTGCGCTGCTTAATATTTTTGTGAAAACCGTGATACATTTAATGAATAGAAGAAACAGCATTTATTTTAAATAGAAGTCTTTTGTAACTGTGAAAAAAGTCTTTACTTTCATTTTTGCTCAATTTAAAGTGTACTTACTGACTAATGTTTATTTCTTTAAAAAAAATCTGATTGACCCCAGAGTTTTGAACTGTAGTGTATGTAATGTAAAATAATCCATCCAACAGGATCTGTTGACAGAAATGCAATATCATATGCATAACCATGTTTTCAGTGGTGTATAAAGACATTACATAATGAACCGTTATGTTTTTATTACATTAGAATGAGCCATTTCTATCTACATACACCGCGGGTCCCCTAACATGTTAAGTCACCATTTTGCACTGTCATGTTTCTACAGTAGCCCTAAACGGACAAACGCGTTTCGTCGCTGTTGTTCTTCGTGCAAAGAAGCTAGCTAAACTCAGCGAATAAAACACTGACACAATGATGAACAAGTAACAATAATATTCGCAATAACATTTTGTTTTACTGAATAATTAAGTAAACATAATTTCTTACTTTATCTTTGTAAAGAAACCTCATTGCTTAACTGGCAACTCTCTGCTGTCTCAGACAACGACATCTTTTCCTGTCAGCCACCGTAACTTCTGTTCGTTGCAATTCGCAACCTCACCACTAGATGTCGCTAAAATGTACACACTGCACCTTTAATATACATGTTTTGGAACCGCTTTACACCTGTAATAATTACCGCTGTCTTCTTGTGATCGAATCACCTGAGATTGAATGTTAATACCATGCCTTGTCATCCAAGGTGCGATTGTCAGTTATCTCTCTAAACCTTGAGTTTATATATACAGGTAACCCGTCTCCTCCTTCACTTATGTACCCTTGATCTCTCTAGGCGATCACGCAGGAGGGCACAGAAGGGATCTCCAGCAGCTCCAGACAGTTCTTGTCTTCAGCCCTGCGGGATCTGCAGGGTCAAGCCACAGCTGGGACTTTCAGTCGCGGGGCGCAGTATGAGAGTGACGTTGCAGCTTTCTTGTGGTCCGAGTCTCAAGGCGACCTGCTCAGCGACACAGCCTGGGTGAGTGTAGCACAACGCAGCCCGCAGCAGAAGAGCGGCCTGTCCATGAAGACCCAGGCCCTCACCCCCTGCGTTCAGACCTTCTGCTCCTCCCTGGACTCCAAGCTCAAAGCCAAACTAGATGATCTGCAGCACTACTTGCCCTCGGAGGAAAATGGCAAGGAGCCTTCAAAGACGGTCCCGGTGACGACTAGCTCACCAAACAACCGCTTTATGGATGCTGGAGCAGTGGAGGACATTCTTAGGGAGCACTGCCTGGCATGTGTGAGGGATGTCCTTGCCAGCGTTCGCGCTGAGCTCACTAATGCCAATGATCAGACCAGAAGCCCCAGCCAGTTAAGTTCAGTGCTCTTTATGGCCAGACTATGCCAGTCAATGGGGGAACTGTGTCCTAGTCTGAAACAGTGCATCCTGGGAAAGCAGGGAGGCATGGACCCGGTGAGCAGAGGCACTCCACGACAGGGCAAGAAGTTGGGAAAAGGGAGCACAGCCAAGGCAGCGGACGTCAGCCCAGCTCAGGCTAAGTGGAGCTGTCTGAAAGAGGAACTTCTTTCCTGCAGCATGGAGGCCTATGGGATCTGGAGCTCGGCACTCACCAGGGTAAGATTATGAAGACAGTACGAAACATTCTGAGGACGGGAAATCAACAGACTTCATTCGCCAGCTTGATAATGCTCGATAATAACATTTTTATGCCGCGTACATATTTAAGCCAGATGTCTTTTTAACTTTTTAATGCTTATATTCTTCAATAAAATTGAATAATTAAAAATGCATTTCAGGCACTTGTGGGTAGCTTTGCTGCGACTCTCCATGCAGGAACTGCTGGATCCATCCTGGGTACTGCAACTAATTGGGAGGAACTTGAAATACCAGAAGAAACAGAGTCAGGGAACAGTATAATGTCCAAAATACGCCTTCCTGTGCAGGTAACAGCTACATTTCTCCTTTTATTAATATTATTAATATTATTAACATGAATACTTTAATATATACATTAAGGAGACCTAATGTGGGCTACACAATTTCTTATACCTTATTGTATACTGAGTTTTCAAACTTTTCAGTGCCAAATCTCAAATATGATGATCCCCTTTTAAGGCACGACCACCTTAAAAAAGTCACTTATGTTTTTTTCATGTATAGCAACCCATCTAATGAAAGATAAACAAATACAATACTTATTATGAAAGACATAAATTCAAACTATTCTTGCACATATAAGTGCATATTTATTTATTTGTGGTATTAATATGTTCTTATTTTTACAGACTAGAATAATAGCAGTTAATTCTGTTATACAATTTTGTAAATGTTTTATTTAATTATTTGTTTAATTATTTCATAAAGTACTACATTTTGTATAATATTTGCATTATACTATTTTTTGCGTACTCCTTAGCACCCCCTTGTGGCCCCCTGGATTATGTATTTTGCACAGTTTTTTGTGGAATAAAAAGGATGTCTTTATATTAATTGTAAAATAATTGTTTTCCCATTTTCTTTTCTCTCTCTCTCTCTCTACAGCCATCATGGTATGCTCAGTCGTTACTCTTCCATTTGTGCCTTGAGGTCAATAGGGTTGGAGGTCACGCGTTACCAAAGGTCACTCTGTTGGACATCTTGCGGAGTTGTCTAGACCAGGTGGTGAGTGAGTATGAAAGACTCACTCAGAACACACAGAGCAAGGTGAGACGATAGATTAAATCTCTCTTATTCTTCCATTCTTGCTTTTTAGTCACTGTTGTAATGGAATAATTCCAAAAACCAAATGTTTGTTGTTCTGTCTCATGCCGTTCTTTCCTCCCTGTCTCTCTCTAGGATGCAGGCCTCCCCATGACTCAGAACAGAGCTTTGCAGCTGTTGTTTGACCTTCGGTATCTCAGTGCCACTCTAGGGTCCCGTCTTGAAGAGGGTAGGAGTTCCCGCTCTCACCAAGACCCAAGGTAACCTCTTCACAAGCTGGGGATGGGCACAAGTTTTCAGTAGGAAGTAACCGCAATGATCTGTCATAAAAACACAATCATAGCGTGACTTGACCTTCCAACTTTAAAACAAAGCACAACCGATTACACCAAGAATAGCTTATGCCTGAACGTCAGACCTCTTACACTTTTCCCTCATTCTTGCTGTTTGTTAAAGGATCCAGCAGGTCTGTGACTCCCTGGAAAGTCACATTGATCCATTTGACCTGGATGTTTTCACTCCACATCTGAACAGCAACCTGAACCGACTCTCACAAAGGACTTCTGTAAGCATTGCCATTTATCTCCCACTAACCCTGTTTTAATTTCAATTGGCCTGTTCTTATGTGATTTAGATTGGCATTATGTTTGTCGTCTTTTTTTTGTTTTTGTCTAATGTTGTTTTTTAGGTGCTTTTAGGATTGTTGACTGGCACAGAGAAGCAGTTTACCTCTAGGACCAACAATATCAACTCTCAGGAACCATACAACATCCTTCCTTTGGCTAGCAGCCAGATCCGGTGAGTATAAAGCTCTTGTCTTGCCCTTCACACTGTTTAACTCATTGTTATTTATATTTATGGATAGTTAATTGCTGTCATGCTGCGTGCTTCATTATTGTACAAGATAATAAAAATATATTTTATGTTGGAAACTTCGTACGGTATATGCATTTAGATAAGTAAAATTGTTTTACTTTTTTAAAAAGTAAAAATATTTTTCAAATTGAATTTCTCATTTATACTTTGTTTTTTATTATAATTTAATTATTTTTGTGAAATGTAGTAATTTCATCCATGCATTTAGTTTTAATTAATTATATTTTAAAATATTTAATTTGGTATATTTAAATATATAATTATACATTCCCCCCTCCCCCCTCAAGGTTTGGTTTGCTGCCACTGAGCATGACAAACTCTCGAAAGACTAATTCAGCCACACGTGGAGCAGATGTCACTAGATCACTGGTAGGTTGGTTAAGCATTTGTTATGTAAAATACCTCTTCTGGTATGTTTAAAAGAAACGTGTTTATTGATTTGTATTGAAAAAAGACGTGAGTTGGTGTTTTATGTTATCATGCCTTTGCAAATGAGCCACTTTCTACCAATGCTCCCAGTTTTACGTGGCCTAGCAGAAGAGCTGCTGGATCTCAAGGCGATAGGTGACGTCCTATTGCGTGGTGCTACTACATTTTTTGCAGTGAGCTTGCAGTGCATAGTTTTGGATTTACTTGACTAGAACTTGATTCACTCTGATTGCATCAGCTGATATGCTTTGTGAATGAAACACGTGGCATAGTAGCAATCAAATGCAACTAATATATTGAGCACTTGGGTTTAATACTTCTGTATCATACGTTAGTTAGGATTTCTCCACTGGCTTTAAACCTGCTAAATCTTCTGCTTGTGGTGACAATTTTTGGCTCTAACTGTGAAAAACTATTCAAAGCTTTGTACCTGCTATGAGATGCAAATCCATTTTTAAGCCAATTAATATATTTATATATATATATATATATTTTTAGGTGGCTCCCTCCTCTGCTTCTGCTCCACATGACAGTTTCCGGCCAGGAAATCTCTTCAGGCAGTTAGCAGATCAAGAAGAGGAGTCCGCAGCCCCTTCTCTCTTTAAATTAGGCTGGCTTTCTGGCATGGCCAAATAAACTTTTATAAAGTTGTTTGTTTTTTTAACCCCGTACAACACTATGTAAAATAATATTTAAAATACATTTGGAAATGTAACAACTGTGTCCTGTATTGCTTATTCTTTCAAAATCACATAATATAAAGAGAAATTTCAATGCAAAGCATTAATAAAAAGGGAAAGATTAAATGAACAATACTTTGTATTTATCAAGCACATTATCTATTATTTAGTGGCATTTAATTATTTTATTCTGATTTAAATATGTTAAATGAATCAGAAGCACAATATAGTATAAAATAGTATAAATGTATAGTTTAGCTCTATATCCTCAGTTACCCTTATTAAGATTTTGCTTGTGTATATTTAATTAAAAAAAAATTAAGACAAAGTTAAATGGGAATTTTTTTTACTTTTTAAGTAATGGTTTGAAAATTTTATAAAAGGACTTTTGTATGTAGCTTTGTAATTATTCATTTAAAATAAGAAATGTAAGCTTCTCCAACACTGCAAGCACTGTTACAACCACCATACAATACTGTACCAATGAACACGCTGTCTTTTATTCTTTTACAGTAAGAGATACAGGTATCGCCATGACTACTGCACACATACAAAACATGTTCACATGATAATGGGAAACTGCTATATGAACAGCAATTGAAGGTAATCCAATCTTTGTTGGATGAAAAATCCCTGTGCAAAAACAAATGTGATCTGAAAAAGCAGCTCATTTCACAGCAGTCATCCACGTGTATAATTTAACCCGAGAATATGTCATTTTGTTACAGAATATAGCCAGCTACAAAAACAAATTTGGATGCAGCAATACAAATGATTAGAACTAGCTATTCGGCAGTGATATGTACACTGCTGTCATGTTTTACTGTTATTTTTATATATTTGGTAGCAATTTTATGTGTTCAGCAAATTTAATGGAAGAAGTTTAAGTTTAGCTCGATGTGAGACTTTGTATCGATATGTACATGTAGAGCACCCAAAAAAATCAAGAAACATTTTATGGATCTCTTTTAATTAGTCAGATTATTAAGGAAAGCATTTTCCAGCATGTATCTTTGTCTCTTTCTATTTGCGATCTAGTTTGCTGGCCATCAGTTTTTTAATGTCTACGGGTCCAGCTGCAGCTTCTGCCTTCGCTTTCTCTTCCTGCTCCTTCTGCCAGGTGATGATGGGGCTGATGCTCGGCCTGCGGTTCCTGGTGTTTTGCTGCAGCTGGGTATCACTAAATGGGGGAGAACAGGTCTTTTTATGGCAAAATCCTGCTGGTTTGGTGACGTGTTTTATATTTCTGAAATGACTGGTTAATAGTTGTATAGAAATTGCAATAAAGACAATCAGTAGCAAAATTTACTAGCTGAAGAGGATGAATTAAGGGTGAAAACGCATATACACACAAAACAAACTGACTTACGTGAAACTGTGTGGTGCTGGTGAAATGGCCTTTTTCTGTATTTCCTTATAAACTGGTGACTTCAGGTAGCGATAAAAGGTATCCTAAATGACAAATACAGAGTTCAGAAATGTCGAGTGTACAGCTTTTTTTAAAACAAATTTATTCGAAAGTTAAAATTACTAAGTAGAGATGAAGTAGTTCCAAGTTTGATGATAAACCATGATAAAATCTCGACAGTTAGTATTACCGTTTCGTATTTTAATTATCATCAAACCATACCGCGATTTGAAGAGACTTGTGGTAAATACTGTACAGCGTTAAAGGTAGGGTAGGCAATTTCGGAGAGCCTAGCAATAGCGACAAGAACGGGCACAGCAGAATCTGCAAAGCGCCAAGAGAGACGGCGTTAAATTATGTCTCAAAGCACATAACATCAACGCATCGCGCTACACACAGCCTACAGCCCAATTTATACTTCTGCGTCGACCTCCCGCCGTAGCTACGTCGTAGGCTGTGTGTAGCGCGCGTACCCTTCGGCGTACCCTGACGTGCACCTCTCCAAAAATGTAACAACGCGTCAATTCTACGCGTACCGCAAGCGCGGTGATTGGTCTGCTAGAACCGCTCCCCGGGTTTCACATGCTCCCTCTGCATGTGTAATTGCACGTCAACGCGGACAACGACGCAGAAGTGTAAATGAAAAACCAACGCGTAGTCTATAGCGTAGAGGCTCCGGCTTAGGTCCGACGCAAAAGTATAAATCAGCCTTACGACGTACCTACGGTGGGAGGTCGACGCAGAAGTATAAATTGGGCTTTAGCCCTATCGCCTAACGACTACAGCCCCATTGACTCCCTGTGCCAATGCATTGATGAAGTAAACAGTTGGATGTGCCAAAACTTTCTTCAGTTAAACAAAGACAAAACTGAAGTCACTGCGTTTGGAAACAAAGATGAAGTTCTTAAGGTGAATGCATACCTTGACTCTAGGGGTCAAACAACTAAAAATCAAGTCAGGAATCTTGGTGTGTCTCTAGAGTCAGACCTTAGTTTTAGTAGTCATGTCAAAGCAATAACTAAATCAGAATACTATCATCTGAAAAATATTGCAAGAATTAGATGCTTTGTTTCCAGTCAAGACTTAGAGAAACTTGTGCATGCTTTCATCACCAGCAGGGTGGATTATTGTAATGGACTCCTCACTGGCCTTCCTAAAAAGACCATAAGACAGTTGCAGCTCATACAGAACGCTGCTGCCAGGATTCTGAGCAGAACCAGAAAATATGAACATATCACACCAGTCCTCAGGTCTTTACACTGGCTCCCAGTTACATTTAGGATTGATTTTAAAGTATTATTACTGGTAAATAAATCTTTAATGGGCTAGGCCCTCAATATATTACAGATATGCTCACTGAATATAAACCTAACAGATCACTCAGATCATTAGGATCACATCAGCTAGAAATACCAAGGGTTCACTCTAAGCACGGAGAGTCTGCTTTTAGCTATTATGCCAGCCACAGCTGGAACCAGCTTCCAGAGGAGATCAGATGTGCTCCTACAGTAGTCACATTCAAATCTAGACTCAAAACACATCTGTTTATCTATGCATTTACTGAATGAGCACTGTGCCACTGTTTGTCCGACTGTTTTTACTGTACTTTATTTTATTTTTTATTCTAAACTGTTTTAATTATTCTTATTTGTTTTGATTATTTTAATTTCTTCTATGTAAAGCACTTTGAATTTCCATTGTGTATGAAATGTGCTATATAAATAAACTTGCCTTGCCTTGACTTGCCTAGTATCTGTGATACTGGCCTTCATTCATAAAAAGATGCCCTTAAACAAGGTATTTAAAATATAGGCTACTATATACTATATTATGTTGTTTCTACATTAATTTGGTGATTTACTGTGAAACTTTAAGTTTTACTTTAAGTTAGCAAGTCTCACACAGACGCAGCATCCAGCGTATGTTACGTTTTGTGTGAAAACATGACCTTTACAACCAAGTCTTGTGCTTTGTGTACACTGTACAGCCATTCCAGGGAAACAGCAGCTCTATTTCTGCTGTTCAATAAGTGCCACCTACTGTCAGAGAGTGGATTTTCATTTTTATTCATCCTGTCTACCGCTTTTGTTCAAACCAATTCAAATATGCGATGCACTGTTGTGAATTTTAACCAGTTGATGAAAAATAAGCTAATGTGCATTCTAAAAATCTAAACAATTTGGATAATACGGTATCTAGAATTATTCACAGAGGAAATAAAATACCTAATCATTTGTCATTTTACTTATCCCTTTTCTTAAAAATGGTTTAATGGCTAAAGTGCGAGGTTTCTCATTTTATTAAACTTTTTTGTCACAACTTAATTTGAACATGTAGATCATGTTAGTAAATAATATGTTATGTCATAAGTCACCCAACCAACATTTATTTGTTCATTTAAAGTCCGGCCATCATGGTTAATGTTATAATTTTTTTAACCAAAAATTGCACAGTGCTGCTATTTTTATTATTATTGTTTGTTGGTTTTCAATATAAAATTTGGTCAAATGATTGTTAGTGTGTGTATCAGTACTTTTTTAACATATCGGCACATTTTATCAATACCGTAGTGATATTGATAACGTGATTATTTTTGTCACTATAATCGCATACCATTTCATCTCTATTACAAAGCATACAGAATGCAAGTGTCCATCACAAAAATAAAGGCGAGAATACAATCGCACCTTTTTCATCAGCATGAAGATGTGGGTCTGAGCACCGTCCAGTACATATCGGTGAGGATGCTCCAGGCCCTTTACTGTAATACCCATTGTCCTGCCATCAATATTGATCCAGCGTGGTGCTCCTGGGGCCAAAAAGGTTCTATAAAAAAAAATCAGATGCTGAGAAATGGAGGCCTGCCATGAAAAATACATGTAAAGCAATAATGTGCAAATAACGTGTATCTGACTTGAAAATGTGTTCTGCTTTCTCTGACATAGAAGCTCCTGTGCCCCATTTCAACTCCTCAGCGGCTTCCCAGAAAGCCAGATTCTCACCTGCAGTGAAAATGAAAAGAAGAAAAACATATTCAATTACTAATATAAATAGTTTGCCTAAAAAATGGAGATTCTGTTACTTACCCTCATTTTGTTTGCACAAACATATAAATTATAATGATATATAATGAAAGTAAATAAGCACTGGAACTGTCAAACTATTAAAATCGTTTATGTTAAATGACATAAAGCTGAAATAAAATAAAATATAACTATTACATAAACTTAAAAATTTAAACAAAAATTTTAAATGCAACTGAAATAAAATGAGTACTTAAATTACTCCAAAAAATCCAAATAGATATAAATGAAAACTAAATAGAATTAAAAACAATAATAATAATAGAATGACAAAAGCACATGACAAAATGACTAAAATTAAAATGACAACTAAAATATACAAATAAAAGCTAATTCGATATATTAATAAATACTATAATAGTACATATATGACACCATAAAAGTAATCCTCAAAGGTGTCCTTTTGAGTCTCAGATGATTCAGTTCACAAAAGTGGTCTAAATCATTTGTTTGACAGATATGATCATAATAGACATTTTTTTCTTTATACCAACTATTAGTCAAAGCATTAATTAAACATTCACAAACCACTGAATTCCTTCTTTAGGAAAATCTTGAAGTCTGCACGGCCCCGTGGGTCATTGAGCAACTCATAGAAGCTAAAGGACCAGCGCTCCACTCTCATCTTTGTGGGAACTTCAACACTGTAAAAAATACAATACACCAAAGTGATATAAAGGTACACTGTGTAACTTTTGGCGCTCTAGTGGTTAAAGTTTATAGTTCACCCAAAAATGAAAATTCTGTCATTAATTTACTCAACCTCATGTCATTCCAAACCCGAAAGACTTTCGCTCATCTTCGCAAAGAAGATCTTTTTGAGGAAATCTGAGAGCTTTCTGTCCCTCCATTGACAGTCTACGCAACTACCACTTTCAAGCCCCAGAAAGGTCCTAAAGACATCATAAAATAATCCACGTGACTCCAGTGGTTCAACCTTGATTTTATAAAGCTCTACAATTGTTGTTAGAAAGCTAAATCTCCAACGCGTCTTCACGCAACGTCACGCATGTTTCGTGGTGCTCTCGTGAACCTGAGTAGGAGATTAATATTTTGTAAATAAAGCGGTAAATTATGTTTTTTTGCACAAAAAAGCACTTAAGTTGCATCGCTTCATAAAATTTAGGTTGAACCACTGTAGTCACATGGATTAATTTTATGATGTCTTTAGTACCTTTCTGGGGCTTGAAAGTGGTAGTTGGGTAGCTGTCAATGGAGGGACAGAAAGCTCTCAGATTTCATTTGTGTTCTGAAGATGAACGGAAGTCTTACGGGTTCGGAACGACATGAGGGTGAGTAATTAATGACAGAATATTCATTTTTGGGTGAACTAAACCTTTAAATAAACAAAACTGCAACGTCTTGTGGAATAACATTATAGCCGGAGCTACTTATCTCTGTTTATGTATATGACTAGGCTGCTCTACAGCGGCTGTCGTCCCCCCCGGTCTAAAATAGTCCAAATATGAACACTTATTATAGGCGTTCCATAGGCGTACCGACAAAAACACAGTTTGAAAGATGGATTTATGATGCACTAGCTCATTATATAACTTTTGTAAACATTGAACAAAACAAAGTTATATAGTGTAAAATGAATGAATTTAACTATAATTCGTTTAGAAAGCTCTCAGGGAATCTTACTCTGCCATGTTCAGCTCCCAATAAGCGTCATCATCCGTTTGCCAGGGATTACTAGGGAGGCAGGGCATGAGGAACGGGTCATGGTTCATAAATGTCGCCATATACTTGACCAGGCTGAATGCAAAGAAAAAGATATTTAGAAGAAAAGCCCATGAATTTAGGCGACAACTAAAATTGATAGCGGCAACTGCTCTGTTTTGGCAGGCTAATTTTGACTTACGCTCCAAGAGATACTGTAGATTTGACCCTTGACCTCATGACTGCCTGTTGTGTGTAGATGATCTAAAGTATACAGTTAGAAGAACCAATTAATCAATATCATTAAATAAAATACAACCAGTTCTCTAAATGTGTGTAAAGAATCAATGTCACTTACGATTCTTCTATAATAATCATAGGGTTTTTTCTGAAAAGATGGAGAAACAACATCCTGTTACATGTTATGAAATGTTTCTGATAAGACACCACAAGACCACACGCAACATGCTATTCTGCCAAACACAAGTGATATACATGTGTGATACATACAAAGTATCTGTTAAACACAAACAAGCACAAGCAACTACATATAGCCACAGTCTAAATTACAAGGATAAATTAAAGGAACAGTCAATGTAATGGCCTGAAATGATGCTCAGGGTATATAAAAATGAAAGTACTGTGGCACACTATATACAGTATACACACTTGTACACACATATAGTATTTCTGAGTGTTTGAATGATATTCAAGGAAGGAAAGGATAGTTTGTGCTCTCTCATGTGTGTGTGTGTGTGTGTGTGTATAGGAATCATCTTGAAAACTGAAGACGTATTAGTACAAATCTGCGTGGAAAGGAAAGAGAGAAAAAGAAACAGTCACACCAACAGATTCACAGTCTTATCTCTCAAAGCAGTCAAATAGAGTTATATACACCACATATTATAAGGTTACATAATATTATTATTATGATTGATCATGACAGATACACAACTGTTTGAAGGTTTGGAGGTTTTTTTTTTATGTTTTTGAAAGGAGACTCTTATGCTCACCAAGGTTACAATAATACAGTAATACTGTGATATATTATTGGAATTTAAAATATCTCTTTTCTATTTTAATACATTTTTAAATGTTTTATTTATTCCTGTGATGCAAAGCTGAATTTTCATCATCATTATTCCAGTCTTCAGTGTCACATGATCCTTCAGAAGGATTTTCTGGTCAACAAACATTTCTTATTATTATCAATAGTTGTGCTGTTTAGTATTTGTTGTGAAACTGTGATCATTTTTTTCTAGGATTCTTTGATTAATAGAAAGTTCAAATAAACAGCATTTTTTGTAACATTATAATGTATTTACCGTCACTTTGGATCATTTTAATGCACTCTTTCTGAATAAAAGTACTGATTTCTTTAAACGTGTTAATTTCTTTACTTTCTTATTGACCCCAAACTTTTCAACAGTAATGTGACTTATTCAATGACTTTATGCATTTTAATATTAAAGGGATAGTTTGAGCATAAATTTAAGTTCTGTCATCATTTACCAATCCTCATGTTGTTCCAAACCTGTATGAATTTCCTTCTTAACTGGAACATAAGAGAAGATATTTTGAGAAATGTCTCAATGTCTCATACAAGTCAATAGAGTCCAGTGTTGTTTTGGATCCCATTGACTTTTTATTACTTGGACAAAAACAGTTCATTCATTCATTCATTCATTCATTCATTCATTCATTCATTCATTCATTCATTCATTCATTCATTCTTCAAAATAACTTTTGTGTTCCCCAGAAGAAAGAAAGTCATACAAATCTGAAACAACATGAAAGCGATTAAATTATGAATTTAATGAGAATTTTCATTTTTGGGTGAACTATCCCATTAATACATCAAAGTGTAATTTCATATCATTATAATCTATTCACATTCCAATAGGTCCTTTGCTCAGTGTTCAATGTTTCATTCCGAGTTTTAAATAAATTGTATATTTGTAAGTTATCCACAGCAGCAGCAGCAAAACAGTAATATAATGATAAGCTGCCCTTGTGTATTTCCAACAGGCCCTATGAGGGGAAAGGGCCGGTGGGTGAAGGGGATATCCTCGAAAGGTCAGCAGGTCAAAAATCCTCTTAAATCGCAAAGAAGATTGTGAGAGAATCTACATGGCCAGCCCAGGACTGAGACAGACACACTGCTAATCGGCTCTATACTAAGAGCCTTTCAAACCACACTGCGTCCAGTAGTCTTGCCTCCCATAGTAACATAAGCATTTAAAGGGATAGTTTACCCAACTCACCTCATCCTGTACCAAAATTGTATGACTTTCTTTCTCCTGTGGAAAATAAAATAGGATATTTTGAGAATTGTCTCCATGTTTTGTCCACAGAATAGGAGCCAATTGGGTTCAATGCCTTTTGGTTCCAAACAGTCAAAATATCTTTTTTTTATGTTCTACAGATTAAAGAAAGTCATACCGGTTTGAAAATATATGAGTATGAGTAACTGATGACAGAATTTTCATTTTTTAATTTCATAATGGACTTGGTGATGGTTATCAGAATCATCAAATGACATCAATCATTATTGATGCTCTGGATGAGTTAGTGTGGTGACTTTTGAGGGCTCACATGGAAACTCACCATTTACCTCCTCTGTATTAGGGTCAATATGACGATCCAGGACATCCATAGCACTGTGTGTTTGTGGCTGTAGACACATATAAGAAAATAAACTGTATCCTCATTAGAGTCTCTTCAAAGCAACTGATTACTAGCAGCTTCTGCCAACCACTTACTGGAGGCCTGTGGACAATCCAGTAGGCTCTCTCCTGACAGTCAAACACAACTCTGTCTGCCTTCTGACGCGTCTTCCCAGCCCTTGAAAACAGAACACAATTAAATCAAGCAAGCACTAATAACATGATAGTCCTAAAGAAGAATCACAGAAAAGGAAGTAAAAGGACAAACCACATGACAGAAATATAGCTGATGGACACTGAAAAGACTGAAGAAGTAGACTATGTGCATTTACAAAGACAGCAGAAGAGTATAGAAACTCACTGGTACTGCTCTTTAGCTTGCATCACAATAAAATCCCATTTGTGGTTCAACCAATTGTGGAGTTTGTTGTATTCCTCCTGTAAAAATACACACAAATGTTGCTTCATAATGTCATTAAAGTCGACAGGAAATGGAAATTCACCCTATTTACTTTCTAAATGCATGTTATTGATGTTGTGTGGTTTATGCGCAACAATCTTCCATATTCTGTAAAACAGGTTGCATCACGTCAGGTCTTTATTTTGTATGTGCTTGGTTAAATATAAAGCTGTTTTCCTCAAGACGCCTTCAAAGGAGCTACCAAAAACGAGAATTACCGATGTCCACTTCTCACTAACATCGAATATTAAAATGTGAATAAAACAAGTCAGATATCGCCGGTCAGTTCATGACATTAACACTATCTCCAACAAGCGGATGCGTTGAGACTTGTTTTCCTGTTTGTTCATGTGACATTCGGCATACAGCCTATTGTGAATGATTCACCCATTTATGTATTTATTTATTTATTGAGCCTGTAATTTTTTATCAAAATGTCATAACTCAAAGTTACAGTGAAGCGACAGACTTCTCTCTGGTGACGTATTTAAGACTTTCGTACAATCAACTGCAAGCTCACATTCAGATCTGCCTCCATTCAATCACCAATTGATGAATAGAAGTCCTGCCCTAAATTGTTTTCTTTTTCTATAATATTGTTTCACTCCAATGTATTTTCTTTGACATTTCTTGTTTTTTATGAAATATTGTAGTATTTATTATAAATGATTTATCTGTTCACATCATTATTTTTTTTAATTCATGTGCCCTCGTAATCTTTAATCAAAATAACTTTCCCACCCTCTTGTAGTGACATCTCATCTCTTCTCTGATGACGTGTTAACACAGCAATAGAAAACCACAACCATCCAACTGTTCAGTCAATTCCCAATGGACAAAATCAAGTCCTGCCCTACATTTTTTCTTGTTTGAGAAGCAGTTTCACTCGAATATATACATCACAATAGGGAAGAAAAGACTATAGCAAAGTCTATTTCATGCTGACTTTAAAATGATTAGAATAATATTTTTATATAATTCTTAAAATAATAGCTTCACTAATGAGTAATAAAATTAATATTTTTACGTACCTGTTCATAAGCATCAAGTACTCCCTTTTTTCGAATGTTTCTCTTTGCCAGATAGATTGCTTTAGTGACAGAAAACACTTTTATTAGGAGCTGGTGACATACAAGCATGTCTCTTTAAATGGGTAAATGAAAGATCTCTGGTCAGCAGCTTTTCATATCCAGATTCATTTTAAATTGTAATTATAAATCGCACTTCATAAAATGTGTTATAAATTCTTTATGTGATATGTTTTTTCCTTCTGCAGCCAGATGTTTGTGAATAGGCAGGATATTACAAACCGTAATCGGTGTCCTCAGCTTTCAATTTCTGCACAGGCCAGAAATAGGGGGTCTAAACAGAGGGGAAAGGTCACCTGATTACTATGCACCATTATTAAAAAAAATTAAAGACACAAGGTCTACTGACACAATTACCTGAAAGCGGTACAAACTGCCATCTGGTCTGAGGACAAGCTTTTTGTGGTCCTGCAGAGGGTAGATGTACCCGAATGCCACTAACATTGTACCAAATGCTTGAGCCTCTGCAAAAGGGCATTCAAGAATATTATTGTGCTGAGTAATGTATTCAAAATATTTTTTTAGACCATTAATTATTTAAAACACTATATTTTCACAGTTACCATCATTGTCCATGTTCATATGTTTGGAGATCCATGCAACAATGTCCTGACCTGTAAGACAAGCAGAAACTATCATGACAACTCTAAAAATAACACATAAAGTAATGAAGTGTTTTTTATAAAGTAAAGAAGTGTGAAAATTAAATTAAATTAAATTAAATTAAAATTAAATTATTACATTACATACAACTCATTATTAAGCATGTCAGTGTATGACCCAACATTAAATTGTGATGAAATGTTATAGAAAATGAACATTTTCATGAATTTTGAACATTTGTGCTTTATAAATCTCAAGCTTATTACTATAAGACCCAGTTAAGTGTAAGATGAAGTTAAAGTTCCTGGCTCTCTAGATTTGTCGACAACCGTTGCAGAGATTAAAGAGCAACTTTGGAACCTAAAGTAGTAAAGGTCTCATCCAATTGAAGTCTGCTGTATATAGCCGGTGCCATCAGATTATGATCTGGCAGCACATAGCTTGTGTCTGTATATAGACCGAAAGGGAATGTACAGTATACAATGCATGGTGATCTGTGAACAGTGTTAAGATTCAGCAAGACTCCATTACAAACTCACCAGCGATGGCATGGGGAATGGTTGTAACATTTAGCTTCTGTTCTGATCCCTTCACTCCAGTCGATGGGTCCTGCATCTGAACCACTATGGCCTCCACCTGTGAAATTCAGGGAGTTTGTTTAATATATGTAAGCTTAATATTTAAAATATAAAGAAGTTAATATATAAATGAAAGTGCTAAAGGATACAATACAATGCTCAAGAAAGGGCAGTGTCACAACTTTTGAAGTTCAATGCAGGAAACAGGGTTCACAACAGCTATATTTAGGAAAATATAGCTGAAGCGGTGAAAATCAGCCATGACTGTCTGTCACATTTCAGAATGAGCTTCAGTTGTACATGTGGACCCGTCCCACATGCCAAAAGATTTCCTTACAAAACAAATTTACAAATATTTCAAATAACACAAATCCTGCATAATTATAAATATAATTTTTCCAGTAGATGTTGTGCTATGGCAGGGGTTTCAAAGACACGGCCACAGATTGGCATGAGAAAAAAAAGTGACGCAGTTAAACAGTTACCTTGCCTGTTTATTTTCCCAAAGTGTGTGGCATTAAATATTTGTATAGTTTTCATGCTATAGATGTATAAACCCATACATTCATACATTGTGAAACTATCTTTTAAAATCAATAGTTTAGAAGGGAAGGCCCTGTTGACCTAAATAAAAAACACTGAACCCTTTTTGTCTGTGAATCTTGATGAATAATTTGTCAATATTAAAAAAAATAAACTTGTCCAATTTAAGTGTTGGCATTTTTTCTTTGTTATTATTTGAATTAACATTGTATCATTATGTTTGATTCATATTCCCTAATGAACATTTTGATATATTACACATGTACTGTACATGGGCTCTGCAAGGGTAACAACTAAAATACATTTTTGTTACAGGTAACAGTTAGTCCAGTCTGGTCTTTGACCTAAAATGAGTTTGACACTCCTGTACTATGGCAACATGCATGACCTTTAAACGTGAGAGTAAGACATGCAGTTCTTAAGGCAAGCTGTCAGATGTGGCATGATGCCAGGCTAATTGGATTTGAATCAGAAAGCTCTTTTAGAGCGAATCTCTTCAATGAATAAGATCTCTCCAAGAAGTTAAGAATAAACACAGAATCCAGAAACAACAATAAAATAAAAATACAGTTATATATTTGGATATTCTATTTGTTTGAGTTTTTGGTTTTTCATTTTAATCATGACACTGTTAGAATCACATATTATAGTTATTATTATATCATTAAAAATAAGTGTTGGAAAGTCGGGTAAATTTATGAATTTATGAAACTCTACCAGGCATGGTAGCCTATATTGGGGTAGGCCTATATTTACAACAGCAAACAGAATGAACAATACAAATAGCTAATTATAAAGTATATAAGGTCTTTAAATAGGAGTTAATTGTTCAATAATAGATCAATAAACTAAATAAATCATCACTTGCTTACTTTGCCTTAACATAATGAACTTTACCTTTTTAAGGCAGGACATCCGTGGCCGATAATGTTGTCCATGGTCTCGGTCCGATCTTATTGTCATTTTGCAGTCCGAAAAAAAAAAAAATTTAAAAACGGAAAACAAATCCTGTTGTCAACAGCCTTAATGAGAATTTAAGTTCAGGTTTTCTGAGAGTGGTGGACAGTGCAGGTCCCTGCTGCACGCGCACACACACACACACACCAAGAATCAAAAACAGGGACTGGCAAACATAATAAAGTGACAGCGGCCAATCACAGCGCAGCATCAGAGCATCAGCAGGTGATGCGTTGCTGAAACACACCGACAGGCGGCGACAGAGAGACACACACTCTCTCGCCACTGTTTCCTATGGGAATGCACTTCATTTCATTTTATCTGTGCTGTTTTTCCATCACAAGAAATTGCCGTTTCAGTTACAGCCTGATTAAAGGCCTGTAAGAGATTCCTCAGCTGAGCAATATTGGTCCCCTGAATGTAATCTTTCAGAAACAGTAAGCAGATGCATAGGCTAGCCTATTGTACAAGTGAAGTGCACTATGTAATTTCTTCTCAAAACATGTTTTACACATTCAGAAATGTGTAATACACTTGACTTGCATGAGATTCAGCTGCTATAATTTACATGGAGGACTGCCTTATGGGGGCCGACGTGTTAGATCACACAACCAGCCGAATACTTCATTTTATCCCAGTAAGCAGCTTTTCAGCTGCATCCAGAGCACTAGTCCAAGGCGGCCGCCATATCGACCAAAGCAAAGACAGCATCTTTATAGGAGTTAAGTTGGATGGGGGCACAGCACATATAAGCTCATTTTGATATTAAGTTAAAGTTGCACTCATCAACCCCAGGAATACGATTTCACATCTGGACATTTTAATGCCAACAGCCTTTATGAATGTGTAACCCACTCCATAAAGTAGCTATTTGTAAAAGACTGATACATCAAGTCTTCATCTCATGTGAGTGAGTGTACACCATTTTAATGATTTCCCCCAAAAGTGCTATAAGGCATATCACTTCTCGTAAAGAGAAGACCATATTCCCTCCATTGGCCCTAGTCAATCATGGCCTCTCAATCCCCATCCTTTGAATTGGCTCTATTGCTCTCCACCTATAGCTGGTGTGTGGTGAGCAGCACACTGGCGCCAATGCCCTTTTAGTGCTGCATACTGGTGGTGGGTGAGGAGAGACCCCCTGATATGATTGTGAAGTGCTTTGGGTATAGTAGGTTTCTATAAGAAAAAGCACCATAGAAATGCTTCATTCATTCATTCATTCATTCATTCGTTCATTCATCTTTTTGCTGTAAAATCTTAAATTATTTTTATAAAGTATATACAAATATCTTTTATACTGTTATTAACAATTCAAGAAGCAAGTATTTTGATTAGAAAAACCAAGTTAAAATGTATCAAATATGATACATCTTTTGAGGACCCCGTTTGTGGCTTTGTGGTTCTCTCTCTCAATCATCATTGTGTTACATTGCATTCAGTGGCGTATGGCATGTGCATATTGGCCCGGGCGGATTGGGTGGCCCGCAGCTTGGGCCCAGGGAATGCGATTTCAACGGAAGCGGCCTGTTAAAAAAATTTGTAAAAGGGGCCCAGGGCTAACTTATATGCCACTGATTACATAATTTGATCATTTGATCATAAAACTAAGCAATTTACATATACTTGTTAATTTGCAATTTTCCTCTGATAACCTGCATTGTCTGGTCCCAAGACATTGACATCAACGAGGAGACATGGAAGGCAGTCTTGAACAGGGTTTACTCCTCCTCTCTTTGCTCTCGTCACAGACTCATGTGCAAGGTGGTTCATAGAGCCCACTGGTCTAGACCAGGTTAGCTCGCATCTACCCCTCTATTGACCCGGAGTGTGACAGGTGTCATTCTGGTTCAGCCACTTTAATTCATATGTTCTGGTCCTGCATGCCCTGCCCTGTTTTTCTTTTGGAAGCAAATGTTTGTCTCATTGTCATGCAGTCAGCTCTGTGGAAATCCCACTTTGTCCAATTACTAGTTTATTTGAGGTTCTCCAGCCTGGCCACTCTTTGCTTTCTTATTTCTCAGACTTTGTAGCCTTTTTTAACTCTTTTGGCTAGGCGGTTAATTCAATTGAATTGGAAGAGCCCTCACCCTTTCACACTCGCTGGGTTAGAGACGTTTTTTATGTTCTTTAGGTACTCTCTTCGCCGACCTAGTGCTATTTTTGTCAAGCTTTGGCAACCCCTTCGTGACCTTGTCCAAACTCTCCAGCTTGACCCTGCTTTCTGTGTTTGATTTTGGATCCCACCGATCCTACCAGAACCCCATCACCACCAATCACCAGACAAGATGATGATAATAATTTTGTTTTGTCTGGCTAATAAACAATTGGGTTTACATGTAGGATTGTATTGCACTAGTAGGTTGTTGTTTTTTTGTGGGACTTTAGTATATCTGTTTACCGTTACATGTTTTAGCGTGTCATGTCTTTTTGTCTCCCAATGTTCCTGTTATTTTCTTTGTGTATTTTTTTTTGTATCTTAAAATGTATAGATAAATCTTAAATAAATAAAAAAATAAGCATTTAAACATCATCTTAAGACATTATTGGGAGCTATAGGCCTTCAGTGACAACTGATATTTATATGCATATATTTTTATGCAGCAGTCCGCACTGTTATAAAAATCTCATTGATTTACCTACATTACAATCAGAATTTGATCTTAATTTTTGGCTATAAAAATAACAACATCTTCATCAAATTTGGTCGTTTTAATGAAATTAAAATAAATAAAATAAATAAAATAAATATAATAAAATAAAAAAAATCTCACTATATTGTTTTATATTAGATACAAACCTATTTTGGGCATAACGGGGTTAATTTCTACGTGTAAAAGTGTAATCTAAAACAAATCATTACTGAGTGCACCTTTAAGTGGGGGACAACAAACTCGGAACATTGCCCCCTGTATTTCGAAGTTCGAACCCGCCCAAAACTTTCATCAGCGAGCAGAGAACTGCGCGCGCGCGAGTGTTATGGTAACGAAGCTCCGCCCGCCATTAGCACTCAGGCGCGCGCTGTTTCACTCCCTACTGTATCGATGAAGTTGCACAAAGATGGCGGATTTCCTGCCGTCCCGGTCCTTTCTATCCGTTTGTTTTCCAAACTGTGTTCTCAACAGCAACGAGGCGGAACAATTAAGGAAATCTAAAGAAATTGACCGAGATCTCATGAAAGACAAACCCTATGTGAAACGGTTAGTCAAGATACTTTTGCTCGGCGCCGGGGAGAGCGGCAAGTCCACTTTCCTCAAGCAGATGCGCATCATACACGGGCAAGACTTCGATCAGCGGGCCAAAGAAGAGTTCAAAACCACCATTTACAGTAATGTTATGAAAGGTAGGAGGCGCGTTTCTCATTCACAGACTTATGCAAGGTGGCGTGTCGGGTCTAAACTTGACTTTGAACGGGGTCGGCAAGGATGAGAGGACCGTGAAATGTAGCTAACGTTATAGCGTTAGCTGAAGTTGCGCTGTAACCTGCCCAGGAGAAACGCCCATGTTATTCTCTCAACTTTCCCCCGCCGCGGTCTTGAACAAAGACCTCCGCGGAGGACCTGATTTCTTTCTAAATCGTCTCCTTAACTTGTCGTCACATTAAACATGTGGATTCAATCTCACGCGTGATTTCCGTGGTCTAGAAGGGCAGGGCTCGGCTTTGAATTTCGTCAGAAATTAACGTTAGCGCTCAAGTTTTTAACGTCTACAACATAAAATAGCACTTCTGACTCATTTAAACTCAGCCTGGTACTTTATAAAAGTACCATACATTTTCGTTTCTGAAATACTACACTCCGTAGTATATTAGTTTTGGCGTTTTACCAGAATCTCGGATCTGTTTAAAGAGCTGCGAAATCTCCCCTCGTGTGTTCTAATGTTTTGTCTGTCCGAGTTTTAATGCCATAACTGAAACTGGATTATGCAAAATAAATCAATCCAGTATGTAAAGCCTGGCTTAAATTGTAAATCCGCTCTCTTGTTTGTTGGTATGCTGAGCCCGTCTCATAAACAACAAAGAGACTGGTGTCTACCAAAAGCACACCACTCAACTCGTATTCAAAGCCTCTTTATTTATTGGCTGGCTTCATTATGGCATTTTTAAACTTTAAAATGAAAAGGCGATTTTCAAATATATGTATATTTCTTGTAAAGGACGTGTCTGGATTCACGTGTTTCGGGCATCTGTGAAATGGGTGGAGTCCGGAGCTCTCAGACTAGCACATGATGAGGAGAACATGGGTTAACACACTGGCACTAACCGCTCACCAACACCTGTTATGGAAGAAATCCAGCTTTACTATTTCTGACAAATTTTTTTTTTTAGAAGTACAGACAGTTTGAACCAAGCTAAAGGTGTCAGATGATCCTCAAAAAGTGAGTTTGTTATTAACCTTTTTAGGCATGTCTTTTCTTTTTTCTCAGGAGTTTACTTTAGGTTTCTGTCTTCAGACTTGCTTTTTGTCTTTCAAAAAAGGGATGTGATAAATCAGTATACCCACCTTGTATAATACGGGGCTCCCCGTTTGGGCTGCCTCAGTCGGGGATTTCCAGTGCCTAGATTTTGAGATTTCCTGTACGAGATTAATATGTCACAGTGGTCATCATTTACAAAGGCACCGCAATGGCAAATGGTTCAGCTGTGATCTCGTGGAGACTCGTCTGTAGCAGTTGCTAACATCATATCCTTCCCTAACTCAACTTAAACAGGAAGCATTTAGTCAAATGGCTGTTTGGATCTAATCCTAAGGCATTCCAGAAAACACAGAAATTTCTCCCTATAATGACGAGACACTTTAACCATCAGTAGCATTTTAATTCCTTTCACACGTTTCACTTGAGATTCTACTTGCATGTATCTGTGGAGATGTTATGTTTGAAGCAGAAAGGTTTCTCACTGTTTGACAGATCTGATTGGCCAGTGATCACATCTCTAAAACAACTGGTTATGTTTTAGCACGGCAGCTGCTCTGTGACCTGATGAAGCGCTAGCCAGTAGTGCCAGTACCGGCAAGTGATGGAGAGTTTTTTTGTTATGTATTTTCAGCATCATTTCTCCAGTCTTTTTTGTGGAAACTGATTGATTAATTTTTTTTAAAAACAAACATAAATTTCCTTAATGTATTTTTTTATTAAAGTATTAATTTGTTTAAAAAAATCTTACTGACACCAAACTTTTAAACAGTGGTGTATGTCAGTCCAACAGAATCGATTGAAAACATCAGAGCTTTTACATCTTTAGCTCAGAAAGGTCAGAGGGCAGGTGTGAACTACTTTTAATGCACTTTGTTAGAGACAGAAGTGGGCAGGAGGAACCTAGCAAGGTTTTTCATTCTCTTCTAATTAGCTATGTTTCCATCCAAAGTTACAAATTTAACTTGCGCAAAATCGAAATATCGCATTAAAATGTTTGTGGGAAAAGCATTTTCCATCCATTAAGTCTAACAGAACAAAACCATTAAACCATCACTTCTGATAAACTGGTGCTTAATATCACTAAGAAAAGTAGGAGAACCCACTGTATATACAGCCTAATAATTTTCTAAATTACTTGTTCCTCAGAGCATGCAGATAAAGCAATAAACGTGCTAATGTTATTTTGCTTTCAGATGCCTGATGTTTGGGAGCGGAGTCGTGCAAAACAGTTCTGGGTGGGAATTATACAGAACCACTTTGCTCAGGCATTTCAGAATGACCAAAACATAGTCGTTTATGTGCATGTTTTCTTATCGGATAAAACAAAATTATCCAATTAAATCGAGCGAATAAGTTTTAAGCGCATTTTTATAATTGATGCACATCTTGTCGTTTACATCTAGCTTTAACCCCAAATGTGCTTAAAAGTAGGTGGATAGAAACAAGTTTATTTAATTCCTCTCATTAAGTTTCTATTGACAGCCAGGTTTATTAAATGAACTACTCCTTTCTAAAAGATATCACTTGAGAGAACAGAATATCAGCCCTGAGCATTCACATTGTGTAACCGGACTGAAATGGCAGCTGTGTCAGTGTAGTTTATCCTGAGAGTTTGTTGGACAGTATGGATGAAATCCTGCCTTCTGTGATTTCTCTTTCAAGCTCTAGCAGGTTGTTTATCTTTTCTACCTCAGGCATGATTCTGTTTATAATCTTGAATAGTTTAGCCCAGCATGCATTTGTTGCATCCTGCTGTTGTTTATATAATTCAATGTTAATTATATCTTGCTGATGCTAGATCTCATCCAGACCTCATCTACTTCTAAGGTTCCATTAACATCTGCGGTTATGGTTCAGATTTGAAGAGTTGTTTTGTTAGACATAGTCAATTTTAAGGTGAAAGTGCACATGCATATCGTGAGGTCACATGGACACCACTTCACAACAGATGTGGGATGTGTCAAAGGGGTTACGCCTCTGAGCGCATCTTTCTACAGTTTCAGTTTCCTGCACAACATAACTTTTTTCCTGTCAGCTGCATTTAGTCTTGTATGAGTAGTTGACAAATTGACATGTCCTGTGATGACGTACTATACTTCATCTAAAACTATTTTAAACATAATTTTGTTCTTTTTTTAAAAACTATTTTGCATGCTTTTTGAGCTCTTTTTAATTGAGGCTAAATGTTAATATATTTATTTTTAGAAATTCATTTGTCACGATGTAAAACCGTTTAAAATAAACTAATGAAGGCAAAACAAATGATTAAACATGATTAAAGACTTTGTAGAAGTTGTAGAGACCAGTTACAGGACCTAAGACATTTACCTTTACACATTCATATAAATTTTAACTAGGGAAACACCAAAATTTTGGCCGATGAAAATTATCGCCTGAAAATGTTCGGTTTTTGGCCGAAAGAGAAAAAAGGCCGAAAATATATACCGCCCGCCCTGCCCCTAAGCCCCGTTCACACCGCCAGCGACACGCAGCGACAAAGCGACATGATCCCATTCATTTCAATGGAGCGCTGGCGACATCCGGCGACACGAGCGACAGTGACCGTTGGCGACAGAATGTGGGCGTGTCAAGCGACAAGAGACAAGCGACAAAAGTTGAGAAATTTCAACTTTATGCAAATGTGAAGCGATTTTCGCGAGCGACAACCAATAGGAAAGTAGACTTTCAGTGGAGCTCACGTCACCGTCTCGAGTGCAGGCAAGACAGAGGAGTTCGAGGGAGATTTCACTGTTTATATGATTTGACTGTAACCACATACATGGATATAATAAAATGAGGCATGGAAAAGAAACTGTCGACAGTCTCAGTGAGTTTAATTCATACATTTAAAGTTCGAGTGTTGTAATTTTGTGATGCAAGTTTAGCACTGCTGCAGTTCATTTTACAGTTTCCCCTGCATTATGTTGACTATTAGGGACAAGAAAATTGATTATTTGTCAAATTCGAATGACGTTTTAGTCATTTATGACGGAATGAGTGAGTTTAATTTGTTGATTCATCGTTCGTTAATCTTGTAAATGATTTAATCCACTGAACACTGCTGTGGTAATATAAAAACACCCTCCCAACAGCATACTGTTTCTTTTGAGCCTAATTCCTAGTCAAATTAAAATGATATTGTTGTATATATATCACTTCTGGTGGTATTTTGTATAGATATGGCCAGGCGTGCAGTCAACCAATAACATTAGAGCGACAGCACTACGAACGCCCACAAGCGACTTCACAGTACAGAGACTAGCGACATGTAGCGACAAAATCGCTGGCGGTGTGAACGGGGCTTTAGTGTTCAGCGCTCAGGTTGCACTCTCGCACAGAATTTTTTTGTAACTCAGCTTCCGAAGGCGCACTTTGAAGGGACTGTGTCTGTACCGGCACCCAGTTTGCTCTGCTCAATGTTCTGCTCCGTGTCTGTGCTCTCTGCTCAGTCGCTCACGGCCCAAGCAAACGCTCCACTCATTTACCGCTCACACTCAAATAACGTGCCGACATGAAATTTCTCTGTAGTAGACTTGTTTCTGTTTGCAATAGCTGTAACATGGTGTGGTATAGCCGTGCTGAGCAACGCTGGTAAAATAATGCTATTGTTCACTCCTCTGTTCCCCACTCTGCTCTCATGCTCTGATAATGATAGCTTGGACTACGGATGTCAATTTAAAAAAATTGATAGATGGTTATTTAAATTAACAATCAATTAATCGTTAGCCTTCAGGGCTCGACATTAAGCTTTTTCATGTGTAAATCTGTCATTTACTTGTCCGAGTAAAAAAGTTGCTTGTCCGGAATTTCTTTTTTATGTTGTAAATATAATTTATTCGGAAGCAATATTCTCATCGGTGTTCAATCAGCTTTGATTTATTTAAATCTAAATATTGTAATATCTGCACCTTTAAAGGGCATCCCCCCTAATCTTATTAAATGTATGCTTCATCTTTCATTTAAAATTCCTAAATTTGATCAATAAATTCAATTATTTAGAATAATAAGACACTATAGGGCTGTTACCCTAGGTAGGGCTGATCAAATTAAATAATTTTCACTGAAAAATTACAATTGCATTAAATAATATTATGAGATTGTTTTAAATATACAAATAAGAAACGTTGGAAAGAATGATACTTTTAAACATAACACTAAACCGCCAGTAGGTGGCGGCAGGTGATAGTCTTAATGAGTGAGTCATTGAGTCATTCATTCAAACGGTTTGTTCAAACAACTGATTCATTCAAGAATGAGACAGATATTTATGAATGGGTCATTGAATCTTTGACTCAACCGATTCGTTCAAAATGCTATATCATTCAGTAATGAAACACGGTTGAGTGTTGCTGTTAGATGCGCTGTGGTTCTGCTGTGATCTTTGTTTGGAACTATTTTCGCTGCTGAAACAGTTAAAATTAAGTCACTTACATTTTAGATGCAAAATTGGCTGTTTTTGTTCTGTTTATTGAACTGTTGTTGGAAATAAATGTCACATTTTCAATCGTGATGGTATTCAGGAAAAATAATTGAGGTTAACATATGTTAAAAATATAAAAACTCCACATTTAGATTTTTTATAGGCAGTGTGTTGTTAACTGAGTTTGTGTGTGCTGCGCTCATTTGTGTAGATTTCTCCTCGAGAGGCTGTGTGAGCGCCAACAGCGCAACCTTACCGTCAGTAATACATTTATTATCCACAATCGATCGCAACTTACAATAAATGTAATAAAATCAGAATCAGTCTTTCGGTTTAGCAATTCCCCAGTTATTTTTTTTGTTATTGATGTTCTAATCAGGCTACTTGTCCAGTTCTCTTGTTCTCTTTTACTTGTCCCTTCAAAAAATCCACTTGTCCCGGACAAGCGTTAATGTCGAGCCCTGGTAGGGGTGTAAATCGGAGCCTTAATGACGATTCGATACGATACCGATTTCTTAAGCCAACGATTCGATTATTTTCGATACTTCAGAATTTCCCACGATACGATACGACACCGGTCTTTTAACTTCAAATAAACAATGCTTTGATTACATGGGTTACATAGTTCTCAGGGTGGTTCCCTGAGAACTAATGGTTCCCTAGGATCATTTTCCTGGTTGCATTCGCATTAGTGATGGGCGGATCGATCCTGAAGTATCGATACTTCGATACTGACGTGGTATCGAAAAGGATCGATCCTCACATAAAAATATCGATCCAAATGTGTATTTTTTTTACCAGTAATTTTTTATTAATTTAGCACGCAATTCAGTGCGTAAAATAAGCTTCTAAGTGGAAAAATAAGCGAATGTTAGCGGGTGTGTAGGATAGAACCTTTTCTCCTAGTCATCTGTATACAAGACGAAACCAATCAATCACAGAGAGCGTTCGATGCTGGTGCCTCGCTGAGCTCATAGGCCCAGCGCGTTTGGGAACGAAGCCTTGCTTAGATGACAGAGAAACAATCGGGAGTTATTTCGCAATAAACAAACCAAAACTGTACATAACGGTTTAAAATGTTGACGTCAGTAAGATCTTTTTTATGAAATTAATATTTTTATTCAACAAGGATCGATGCATTAAATTGATCAAAAGTGACAGTCAAGGGTTTTACACTGTTGAAAAAAAACTACTTCATATAAATGCTGTTCTTTCAACTTTGTTCATCAAATAATTCTGCATAAAATGTATCATGGTTTCCAACAAAATATGAAACTGTTTTCAACATTGATAATAATAAGAAATGTATCCTGAGCAGCAAATCAGCATATTAAAATGAATTATCATCATGACTGGAGTAATGATGCCGAAAATTCAGCTTTGATCACATGAATAAATTACAGTTTACTATGGCATAGAAAACAGATAGCCTATGTTAAATTGTTAAATTGTAATATTACAGTTTTTACTAAGAGAAATATAAATCTTACAGACCCCAAACTTTTGAACAGTAGGCTAGTACTATAATTAGGGTAGTTTTGTAAAAGTCACTGACTATTAAAGGGGAGTTGAGAGCACAAATCACAAAATATTTAGGCCTAGTAGTCATGAAAAAGTGTTCAGATTTAGCATATTAATGATGCATTCACCTCATAAATCATGACACACAGGAAAGTGCATACAAGTTCAAATGCATGCTTTTAAAATGAAAAAGTATCGGTATCGGTATCGATATCGGCGATACTGGCCCTGTATTTACTTGGTATCGGATCGATACAGAAATTTGCAGTATCGCCCATCACTAATTCGCATCGCTAGTAGGAACTCTGAAGTGACGTAAGCCGAGCTTGTTGTTTTGACTTATTTTGACGGCGTGGCAGACCTTTTTGACCGTGCTGAGAACGCCAGAGCCTGAGCACATAGTGCTCACATTCTCCGTGTTCATTAGTTTACGATTTGTTTTAAAAGTCCTGTCTAATATGTTATTAGATAGAACTGTTATACAAAGAAAGTAGACAGCATATGAAAAAGTTTCAGTGTTTATCGTGTGGTTGATGTTCAGTGTTCCTAGCTGAGCAGAAATGCATAATCATGTTTCACTTGGTCCCCTCAAAGTTGCGTTGGATTTTCTCCTTAGCCTACAGGTTCAGAGGTCCGTCTATCAATGTTTTCCATGTTCGTAGAGTTAGTTTCTGGAGTAAATATATAGGCTATAATCTGTGGGTTTACACAGGTTTTTTTAAAATGGCGGGTGCTAGGCTTGCTACGATAGTCGGTGTTCAGAAGCAACACCGGTTACATCATTTGCCCACCGTGGCACCCCCCCAAACCCCCCCCCCCCCCCCCCCCCCCACTGTCAATTTGATTTTTAAATATATATATATATTAGGGGTGTAACGGTACATGTATTCGTATTGAACCGTTTCGGTTCGAGGCTTCCGGTTCGGTACGCATACAAACCGAACGATTCCTTGGACCATTTTTCCTGCCGACAAAATTCGCGCTGGCGAAACATCAAATGGCAAGTGTAATGAAAGCGGAACGAAACTGCGCTATTGTGCTTCACGGATCGTTTATCAGTTCGGAGCAGCAACATCTGTGCAGCGGGAGCCGATCTCGATCAAGCGACACTGTTACAACCGTTACAACACAGCGCTAAGAGAAACATTTGAATTCGCCACTGAAGCAATAACATCGCTGCGAGATCTAGTGAGAAGCATTCACATTTCTCCGTTATTAACCGTAGATCTCTATTAGATCAAACAGCGCTGATGTGGACACCAGGAGAAACATTGTGCCGTGAATGAACTAGTAATACTTTTGTCCACAGACCAGCAACATTCACCATGGATTTAATATAGTAACACTAACTGTAACCAGTTTGGCTGGAATAGTGAAATGCTTACAAGTACTTCACACATCTTTTTCCAGCACTTCAAAACTCAAATATTATATAAATAAATAGCCTATATGAAGATTTCAGATGCAAAAGCCTCTATAAGTGCCATTTGAAATTTTCTTCTAGAATGATCATTTTTATGAAGCTTGTATATTTAAGTTCAGTAATTTTACTCAAATGACAATTAATAGGCAATCTTCATAGCCATTTAAGTGAAATTACTGAACTTAAATATACAAGCTTGATAAAAATGATCATTCTAGAAGAAAATTTCAAATGGCTTTTGCATCTAAACTCTTCATATATTTAAATGTTATTTTTAATGTGATGACCAAAACATTATTTGTTCATCCTTCAAAGATGACCCCCATTTATAAACCTGAAAGTTTCAAGATGAAGGAAAACTCACACTTATTTAAAAAATATTTTTTCTTTTAACAAATAGGAAATTTCTCTGGCATTTCTTACTTTTTGCTGTATCGAAAACGTACCGAACCGTGACTTTAAAACCGAGGTACGTACCGAACCGTGATTTTTGTGTACCGTTACACCCCTAATATATATATATATATATATATATATATATATATATATATATATATATATATATATATATATATATATATATATATATATATATTAGGGGTGGGAATCTCTAGGCACCTCACGATTCGATTCGATTACGATTCAGAGGGCTGCGATTCGATGCTAAATCGATTATCAGAATCTTTTTTTTGTGTGTGTGTGACTATAAATACTTTGCTTTAAAAGTACAAAGTAATGACCCATAAAGAATTAACGTACAATATATTTTATTAACATTGCAAAGAACCAACAGGAAAATACATGTGTGTCTGAACTAGCAGCAGCATATTTGTAGTAAATTAATAATATAACAACGACCGGTAACGTTACAGCCGAGTGTTTTTCCTCCTCTGGCTGGAAACGTGTCATTTGGCTTCATGTGTCTTGTTTCCGAAATATTTTAGTTTTACTCTACAAAGCTTACAACTAGTGTGGCTCTTGTCCAGCTCCTTTCCCCCTTCAACTTCAGAAGCCAAAGTATTTCCACACGTCAGCTTTTAACGAGGAGGGTGTTTGGATTTGGCGCTCAGCCATCGCATCCGCGTCTGTTATGTGCACGCCACAGACGGTCCGGCCACTGCACTTCCGCGCTTCAGAGTTCCGTCTTTCGCGTTCCGTCAAGATTACGTTATTATAAATATATATCTAAAAAAAATTTTTTTTTTTTGAAAATCGATTTTTGACAATTGTGAATCGATTCAGAATCGTCCACGTCCGCATCGCGATGCATCTAAGAATCGATTTTTTCCCCCACCCCTAATATATATATATAAAAATAATCAATATTTGGTGTCAAAGCGAAATGTAAAAGTGCCTGTTTAAGCGAATTTGTCATTTGTGTGCACGGGTGCGGAGCGAGCAGAACAGGGAAAGCGTTTTCAGTTCATTCCTATGGAAAAATCATGCTTGCTCTATTCTGCTCGCTCCGCACCCGCGGACACGTGTGGCCGTGCGCATTAGTTTCGTTTTCAAATTAGCGCCAATTCGGGGAGGATTGCTTGAATGGTTAGTTTCCTTAGCCTATTATGAACCACCATTATGAATGCCGGTGCGGACGTGCACATTTTATGTTTGCGTTTAAATGAGCGACTTTAAAAACCCCGCCGGTGTTGTCACACGTCGATTAACCGGTGGGAAAATATCCTCACCGCCACATTCCTAGCGGGTGCTGGTGTTTCGTTTTTACGTTCGGCCAATCAGCGAACACTAACCTCACGAGTAGTTCCTATAGTGCTGGTTTAGACCCTACTCTGAAGTAGGAGCTAAATTTGTTCCTCCAAAAGAAGTTTCTAGAACTAAAATCGTTCCTAGTTCCTGCAGTGCGAACGCGCCAAAATCCGGGTACTTCCGCCAATAGTTCTAGGAACTATGAAAAGGTTCCTCCGGTGCGAAAGTACTTATCGTTACACCGGTAGATGGCGTCAAGTAACTGTCACAAAAATGTATTTGTCATTGAATCATTCATTTAAGAGATTTGTTTAAAAACTCTAAATCGTTCAGTAATACAACATTCTCAATTTATCCAATCTAATAAGAGCTGCATGATTAATCACTAAAAGATAGCAATCTCATTCCTAAATAACCGGCATGCTCCTACCCTGTAGGGACAGGGGAGAAACTGCACTGTGTGTGTTGAAATGAGTATTTTAGACAGAATGGTTATTTGCTTTCGCTAATGTGTGTCTATGGGCTGCTGTTATTGATTGTGCTGCAGGACGTGCATATAATAGAGACAGCTCTCTTTACATGCCATTTTGTGCTGCACTAATGGGCTTCTACTTGGACATTGTTCACCTTTTAAAGGGCCTTCGGTTAAATACTCTTGACCTGCCGTAGTGCTGGGCGGTTTGACCAAAAATTTATATTGTCTCTGTGTATAGAAGGATCATAAACATGGTGGTACAGACATACCAGTTCGGCCAGATTCGGCTCGAAGTCGTTCATCTTCGGATGCGGCGCCGCGCGCGATGTTACAAAAAGTGCCGTGCACACCGCCAGGCGAAATGGGGTCTTGCGCACCCAACGCGCACGACCGCCCACACCGCAATGACGTCATTTTTGCCGCGCGCACTTCGCGCTCTTGCGGACGCGTCGAGTATAAACAAGGCTTAACGTCTTTAAACAATAAGAGCGCTGTCTTGCTCTCTCTCCCCGCAGTTTCAAGTGGAGCATTTGGAGATTTTTAGAGATTAGAGACTCTAGGCCTACACTCAAAGAACAACATCTCTCAACACTAAATTATAAAGGCCTGTCTCAAATACAAGCCGATGCAGTTCGACGATTTGGGAAAATAAAAGCCCAGGCTATTGTTTTACGCTAGTTCTGCAGCATCCATCTTCCCTGTAACGGAACACCAGAGCATTGCTGTTTACTTTTACTGTCTATGGTTTACCCTCGCATCGCAGTCGCTGCTTAGAAGTGCAACATTGTAAAGGGTCCATCTGAAACAGTGTCGCGCAGCGTAAGGCCGGAGACACACTGGCTGCGTGGCGTGAGCGTCTCAGCTGCGTGGCGTGTCCGTGTTTATTTCGGCTCCCATGTTAACAGGTAAGAGCTTGCACACTGCCTGCGTGACACGCGCGTCTCAGGCGCGGCATGAGCCGCGCGGAAAACGCGTGCATGCTAGAAATAGAACCGACGCCTATTTTTCACGCGACACGCAAGCATGTTGGAAGCGTTTGCAGGCAAAATAGTATAGGAAAAGATGTTTATATGTCGTTTTGTACACGAATACATATTAATAAATTACATTTTGATGTTTGAAAATCTAGGGTTTGACATAAATTCAGATATAGTCTTTTTATATATAAAGACAGATATATTCAGTCTTTTTTTTAATCCCATTATTTTTGCCTATATAATTTCATGTCATTTTATTTGTTAAACAGTCGAGTCCTGGTGTCCACTACAGAGGTCATAGCAAATGAATAAAATATAGCCTATATATATTTTCATTTGTTTATAATGCTCTTAACAATGTGATTACATGAAAAAAAATTAAAAAAAATTCTTTGAAAAAAACTTTCTGGGCCTCAGGAGGATATAAAGTTAGGATAGGCTACAATAACATCGTAGTGTGTCTTCTGAGTGACGGTCCAACATCAGGTAGGCTAAATATAGGCTCTTTAAAGCTACACAAAATTTGTAAATGTTATTGAAATAAACAGACAGCCGCATGTTTCCCTATTTTTCGGATTTTGGAAGATGCGTGATAAAAGTTGAAATTGTTGTCGTAAAGGCAAGAGCAACAGTAATCCAAATGTAGACTGGTCTGTCGGCGCCCTCCCTCTATGTCACATATAGCGAATATGTATTCGTGTACGCCACGCAGCGCCGCGTCAGACACGCTTCTGGTGTGCAAAGACACAGAAAACGCGACGCAGCCGCCACGCAGCTGACACGCAACAGAAACGCCACGCTCACGCCACGCAGCCAGTGTGTCTCCGGCCTAACGTTCGTTCCGCCGTTGTAATTAAATACACCGGTATGGCGGTTTATTAAAAATCAATATCGTAACGAAAATATAAACCGGTTTTCGGTTTGAACCGGTTTACCGCCCAGCACTAACCTGCTGTCACCTCACAATGGAATGTGTGGCAAGTAGGGATGCAAACGGTTAATCGATTAATTGTCGACAAGAATTTACTCAATTAAATTAATTGTCGGCTAATTGAACATTGCGAACGTGACACGAGATTCTCACGCGAGAGAGCCGACAAACTTGAGGCGGCAAAAAAAAAACCAAACATGAGGCGGTCAAAACGGAGTGGAGTGCATCGATATTGACTACCAGCTATACAGCGTGCTAACCTCGAAAATCCAGCTGTATTCTAACAATAACTTAACTCATAACGTTACCTGTCAACACTCCCGTTTTTCCCGGGTTTCTCCCGTTTTTTAGCCCTATCTCCCGGACCCCTCCCGGTTTGTTATTTTTCCTGGGAAACTAGTCTCTGCCTGTCACATGTTCTACCATCCACATCTTTACTTAAAGCCTGGAACACACCAAGTCGGCCGTCGGGCAGTTTTTGTGCGTCGGCTGACTAAGTTTCCTCGGTGCCTTCGGCTGAAATTGGTCCTCGTCGGCTTTGTTTCGGCCGATTCGGCATGTTGAATCGGCGTCGGTGAAAGAGGGAACTCTGATTGGCTGTTCAGCTTAGTGAAAGAGTCAATGCACGAGAATAATAGCAAAACAGCGAGCAAAGAAGTCAAAATTCTACAGATATAAGGCTGTTCTTATGTTATGTCATCTGCCTGAGTGTTCCTTGGCGAATATTTCAATAGTAACACGAGCGGAGTGGAATAAAGAAGTGTTCAGCAGGATTGATATTTACAACGGTAAGCACGCACAGCTTTGTTTATGGTTTGTGTATCTGCAGCGGCAGCGTCGGTTTCCCCTTTTTGAATGACGAATATAGACGAATATATCTGCAGAAACAGACAGTTGTCTCATTTACACTCAGGCGCAGAGCGCGCATTCTAGCTGACAGTCGCCAGTAGTTCTCTCGGTGTGTTCAAGTGCAGCTTTTTACCCCGACGCGAGGCGACAACACAGTCGACTTTCATCAGCGCTAGTTCGTCGGTGTCGGCTTGGTGTGTTCCAGGCTTAATAAACAAAATAAGATAAAAATTAGCATCAAACAGAAATTACCCGCATACATGGTGTGTTCGAGGCGCACGGCACATACAATACAATACTGCCGATAGTTCAACAGGGAGCGCGCAGCTCTTAAAGGGGCCACACCTTATTTCCACTCATTACAAGTTGTAAATTTGACTCCCCCCTCAGCCTATATTATAAGTGCTGCTGCTAATGTTTCAAGTTTTTTTATATAAGTAGTTTACCAGATAGATTATTTATATGTAGGATTAATATAGTGTAGGCTAAGCCTACCCATATAGATTTTTATTTAAAATGTATTTTTTGTTGCTTAATGTTTCACATGCAACAGGTGAGCCAGTGCACAATTATTTTTTATGTATTTTAATTTTCTGTGCATAATTTATTTTGTTAAACTACATAAATGCCATTATCTGTAACATCCTAACTGTTACAATAAAACATCAATTGAGCAATATAACATGCATTTTTATTCAGTATATAAGCAATATTTAGCTTTTTATGTTAAATTAATACCGTGAGACATTTACATTCTCAGGAAAATAGCCGCTTATCAGTTAATCGTTAATCGATCGATAAGGTTGATCAAATAATGATTAATGAATTAATCGATAATTTGCATCCCTAGTGGCAAGAACAATTAAGGTCTTATCCTGTGAAAAGACCCTGGGTCAGGCTTATAACTGCACGTGAGGTCTAGAAGGGTGAAGAATATTGTGTGAAGTCCTCCATCAAATGCTTGTTATATTGGCAGCGTAACTGATTGTAAACAAATGGTTTAGAAAGAGCAGTTTATTTAAATCTGGGTTGGGATAGGTTGGTTGGTTTCTATGCAGAATGGAAGATAACCGCAAAGTATCCATTCATTATTTCAAAAACCATTCTTAGTTACCAAGAACTTTTCCACCAAGCAAGCTTTTCCACCAAAATATCTGAAAGGTCAAAAGTGCTCTGTCTTTGTGTGTCATTGTGAGGGAGAGAGCTGCTAGTGGAAACAGGCTTAGCAGGTTATTTGTACTATGACTGCTGGGGACGCCAGTTTTTGAAAGAGAAAGACAGGTGTGAAAACCAGCTCACAATGGAAATTTCCTACGCTGATAATCTGAGTATACAAAACTAGAGACCAACACTACTGATACTCAAACCCTCACCCAGGAGTGATGTAGGTGATGTCACTTGCTCTTATTTGTTTCTTGGGACAAGTATATCAGTAAAACGTTAATCTTTTTATCTTTGTGTTGATACAAACAGGATTTCCATGTTGTGGCTGTACTACATTACAAAAGGGAACAGATAACTTGAGGACCCAACTGAAGTTGTTCTGGTGCTTTATGCCTTTTGTAGGACACATGCAGACCTCTGTGGAGGACATTTTGCTCTTTTGGGACTTGGGGGACAATCTGTGCAACTGAAATGTACTGGTCTAATCCAGTTGAGATTTACTGTAATTACTGCACATATCAATTAAGCATAAATTAAGATGAGATTTGAGACCCATCTTGTGTGGGTGCTGCAGAACTCATTTATTCCACATATCTGTAGCATAGATTTTAAGGTCTATTGCACTAAATGCTGTTCAGTAATAATGTAGACACTTGAGAGCAGAGTCACTGTAGCATGTGCTGATGATGACAGCACAGTTAGTGAGTGACTGGCTACAAACTATATGCACTGAGCATACACTGAGTTTGACACATGTCCAGTACAATTGTTGTGACTCTTCTGTCTCTTCTGGCGCATGTGCTGTTGTATGCGCACCGTCCGCATATGTCTCTATTAAATGTTGTCTTTTTAAAATGAAAGTGTTTGAATTTAGAGGAAATCTGTTGCTTTCTGTGTATTTCTGCAGCCCTAGGTCATTAGTAATGCTAAATACGATAACAGCTATCCATTAATCTATACATGTCTACTACATTGCAACTATATTGCTCTCTTGATGCTGTTGTACCTTTGAATGCTTCATGTGCAGGAATGTGTGAGAATCTTTTTTTTTTTTTTTTTTTTAAATAGGCCTAGAGATCACAACTAACAAAATAACATAACATAATTTACTTGAGGTTGTGACAATGTTAATTGCTGCTAATTGTCTTTTTTGTTTAATTTGAATTAAAAAATCGCTTTGAATAAATGATTTAATAAATCACTCTAAATACTTCACCTATTTCTTTACTGGATGAATCAGCGTTTTTGATCAAATCTCTTGAATCGAATCAAATCTCACCTCACCTCACGAAGTTATCACGTTACTTAACCACTTGCTTAACCAACACAAAATAGGTGTCGTGTTAAAGCGACGCTTGGCTGTAGTGAGTTTAGGGAATATGACCTTCACAAGTGCCTTTACATTTGCTGATTTTGGAAGTGCTCTATTTTCATAGCATGAAAAAAACACCTCCTTTACATGGAAATATGATCTGGAAAATCATTGTACATAACACATAAGCCCCTTTCACACAGAGATTCCGGAAAATACACGGATAAAGTGACCCGGGATTTGACCCGGGTTCGTTTGATTTTGCTTCATTCAAACGGCCAGTGATTTGCCGGAATCAGAGAGCGCGTTCACACACAACCCGTGTATGTTCCGGAGAGACGCGTGACGTTGGATGTGACGGGTCTCTACTTCAGTCCAGTTTGCAGACATGTTTTCGTTCTTTCTTGTATCGATGACGAACACAAACTTTCTTCTAGAGTAACTGAGTCGCAAGATAACTACGCTATTGCAAAGGCTCGTGAATCATCACTACGACACACCCCTTATACGGCATTGGTTCTGGCTTTTGTTCACACAGCGCGCGTTCCGGGTCTGAACACGGCAATGTTACTAGGTCCCCAACCCGGCATCGATCCCGGCTCGTGTTTGCGTTCACACAGAAGGCACTCTGGCAATTTGCCAGGTTCAAAGCGCTGTGTGAAAGGGGCTATATATTGTTGAAAAGGTCTCAATAGCAGAATACAATAAACATAGCCAACACGTGTAAACAGTATACACATGATTCTTTTCTGCCACATGTGTTTTTTGATGGCCGATGCCGATATCTTAGAGAGCAGGGTGGCCGATATAAAGACGAATATATACTTTATATTTATTTTAATCAATATTTAATAAATTATAAATAAATTTAGAAAACAAATCTTTAAAAAAAAACATGCTTCTACTTTAGATGGAAACTTAATCTGGTAATTTCGTGGGAAAAAAAAGACAAGACAAGGTAACGCTAATTTTACATACAGGACACAGTGAAAACTATATGAATATGACAGTGGGCAACTGGATATAGCACAGCATAATTTAAAATGAAGGCTTTCAAGTTTTTCGATCGCGTCTGTGAAGCTGATCTTCTGCTCGCATTCACTCACTTCACACGGACCCACTGTCACTCGCAGGAACACGTTTATGCAGCCTACAAATGCACACTTCACAAGATATCACAGCTGGATTCGATTAAATCTGCAAGGTTTGTGAAATTAGATATTCAGAGATTTGTTTAAATGATGTAGATGCGCATTTGTTGAATGTTGACGGTAAATGAGAAAGTATTTTAGCCTGATTATTTGCCTTTTCTTTTACAAATAATATAAAAGCAAACTCTCTACTTTTTCGCATACCATTTACTTTCTTTATTTACCAGTTCTGTCTAACAAAGTATTAGATATGACTGACAGAGATCGTAAACTAATAAAGGCGGAGAATGTGAGTGGTTGCTGTGTGATCAGGTGCTGCCGTTCTCTTCTCATGCGCTGTCCGTCAAAATTAAAGTCCTGCTTCCAACACATCGGCCAATCAGAAAAACTTATCTGCGGATATTTAAAAAATGCTAAATATAATTATAAACCTCTAGCTTGAAGGCATTAATACATTTACAATGCGAAACTACGCACGCTCGCGATGTTTCCTTGTGTGTCGCTGCAATAGGCTTTATGCACAGCTTCACTACTTCCTGAACTTCAGCCAGCCCTTTGTTTCCTGTCTGTCATTTTTGGACAAACTGATTAGTCCAGGTGTGCCTGATTATTGTTACTGAGGCCAGGCAGACCTGGATTAATCAGTTTGTCCATTAATGACAGACAGGAAACAAAGGGCTGGCTGAAGTTCAGGAAGTAGTGAAGCTGTGCATAAAGCCTATTGTTTTGCACATGGGCCATACACACCTTGCTAAAGCCATATGCGCTCTAATGATGTCATTGCTTAATCTACCATTGATAAGTTTTAGCGATTAAATTATTGACAACTAATCGTGCAGCTCTATTAAAATCGTGCAGTCAGTGTGAAGTTATGAATTTCCTTGTAGTTGTGTGAAGTTTCTCAAAGGCTCTGCATTTCATTTTTATCCTGAGATGTATGCATGCATGCATGTATTAGGCTTGCTGCGTTAGTCTTTGTTACGTTGTGTTCGGCCATACACATTGCTTACCCACCACGGGCACTGTTGTTTTGCTTCTTTCAGTTGGACAACAGATGCTACAACTATAAACTGAAAGGGTCTACATCACGAGCTGCAGCGTCGCATCATAGTGAAGCAGGAGTCATATTTCAATTATTATGTGACCAAAGTAAGGAGAGATGAGATGACTGACAGGATGATTGTGGAGGATTTGGTGTGCAACAGATCCTGAGTGTTATTACAAAAAAATCTCATCTTGCAAAATGTGTGGTCAGTTCCACTGGACCCTATATACAAAGTACTCATTGGTAATTTGAAAGTGAGCTCACATTCGCAGCTCCCTGATGTCTGCAAGTTATAGGCCTATAGACCGAGTACACATGATTGCAAATTCAAAAGCGACAGTGAAAAATGAGCGCGCATTCATGCGCACCCCCCACTAATAATTACCCTAATGGGCTACTGCAGTTATAATGCTTACTTTCATACAGACCCATTTCCTTGTATTGTGATAAATGATAAACTTTTGATGAAAATGGAAAAAATGATGATAATTTTCCAAGTGTTTGGGGTCTAATGTTGTTTGCTTCATTAAACTTGAAAACGGCATCATATTGAACTTTGTCAGTACACGGCATCATACAATGGAGAGCCACTCATAATATTCCCCTTTTTTACATTGTTCCTCCTATTGCTGTCATCACAGGTGTTCGAGTGCTTGTGGATGCCAGAGAAAAGCTGCATATCTCATGGGGAGACCCTTCAAACCAGGCACATGGAGACACCATGATGGCTTTTGACACACGGTCAGCCATGGGCTCACAGGGGATGGTGGAGACCAATGTGTTCCTGCAGTACCTGCCATCGATCCGTGCCCTCTGGGCTGACAGCGGCATACAGAACGCATATGACCGGCGCAGGGAATTTCAGCTGGTGAGCTTTTCGTGATCTCAATGTGAAATCATAAAGCATTTAACTTCTGTAATGTGTGATTGAGTGAAGCTGTATATTTAGCAGGGAATGGGTTCTGTTCGGGACAATTGTTGTCGGCATGCGAGTCGAGTGCACTAACAATGACGCTGAACACCGCATTCTCTAGCAGTCGTCAGCACGACTCTCACTAGCTGGCCTCCGTTACGCACGCAATCCAAGAGTAGATTTCTGTTCATCATAGCAGAAGCACAACAAAATAATGCTTCACGAAAAATAAAGCGCAGTGATGAACGAACGAGTTTGTTGTCAGTTGCCAACAGCACAGCACCTCCAGACAAACAATGACACTCAAACCCAGTGTTACTCACGTGTGGACCCGAATCAAAGCAACCTCTGTGTCTATTTTCAGGCCTTCCCGTTTCTCTCTGTCCAGTGCTGGAAAGCTTTTCTAATATTAATGCGGGTCCTAAAGCTCTTGCCCAGTCATAACCCTTTGTTTTCCAGTGATTTCTTCTGAGCTTTTCTCTTTGTATTTTTTTTCTCATCTCTATTTCTGCAGTCTTTCTTCAAATCTCCCTCTTGCTTGTTCTCTCTCCTCCACCGTCATATGTGCCCTAATCCTGAAGATTGGCTACACAGGTTTGTTGTTGTTGTTGTTGTTGTTTGTTCGTGTGTCGGTCTGACTAACTTCCAAACAGCGTTTTTCAAATATCACTTTCCCCACCTTTAAACTAACATCATGCTAGTTATGCTTTTTTTTTCTTCTTCTTCTTCAGATGTTACTTTTAGGTCATAGCCACCTAACTAAAATACTTTGAGACTTTAGACCCCATCTAAAAGTTTTGCAGCTTGCCTTGCCAAGATGGTGTGTGCGTACATCTAGGAGGATGTGCAAACCACATCACTGCTGTGCTCAGGCCTGGCTGCTGTGAACCGTTTTTCATCAGTCTGCTTCTGACATAATCATCAGACTTTCTGCCCTAGGGTTTGTTTATCTAACCTAGATTAAATATTGCTATTCCTGCTTTTGTTGTTTGTTTTTTTTACTTGGAGTAGCATATCAGTTTAATTTGATTAATTTTTGATTTTCCACTATAAATCTCAAACTATTTCTCATTAGGCCCTGACATAAGCAAGTGCCATCTTAGCACACAACTTCAGACTTCTCTAAATGCTCTCAGTTCCTAGTGCGTTGCTTCCCCATTTTAAATGTTGATTTCACCAAAGGACTTCACACCCTGTAACCAACTCCTATTAATATGATTTGTAGAGGTTACAAAGCACGAGAGATTGCACTTGTACATCATATGATTGCGATCATCCATGCAACATGAACGTCATGTTTTTTTGTCTCTCTTCTAGTGCTGTAGTACTTTGTGCTGCCCTAATGCTAAACAGTTTAACATGCATTGAAAGTGCAAATTGTATGATTCCAAGTTCATGAATGTCTCTTTAAGTTGTATTTATGTCAAGCATTCTGTGTAAGTGACCTGTAAAACTGACATTTTAATTGCTGCTAGTTAATTCTTTTTTTATGGCAATTAATTGTTAGCCAAACTGGCATGACTATGATAGCCCAAGGCGGCTGTATTATTGTGATTTAAACTTGAAACGTGATTTTTTTTTTTTTTTTTTTTTTTTTTTTTGCATAAGTTATGATGTAGTTTAGAAATCACTGGTGTCATGCACAGAGTTTGCTTTTTTGCTGGAGGATAAAGGTGGTCTTTGTCCATTTCTAGTGATCCTCTCAGCATGGGCATGTTGGGACATTAGCAGAGCAGCGGATGCATGCTGGTTAGGACAAGAAACACAACTCTGACTCTGTGTACTGCGGCCCAGATCTGTGGAACTGATAACAGGGTAGATCTGCTGTTGATCAAGCTCAGGAATCTCCGTTTTCATTGAGCTGGTCGAATGCAAATCCTTATTACCGCTGAGGTTTCCAAACAGCTCGCCTGTTAAGTAGGCAGCCTCTGCCACAGGCTCTGGTGATTTGCATTCAGCCTGTGTGAGTGAAGGCAACAAAACAAAACACTTTTGTGCCCTGTAATCCACAAACCACGTGTGTCGAGTGCAAAACATTATCAGGCTTCCTGCTTTCACAACTCTGCCCCTCCAGCCTCTGGGGGTTATGGTATGCACCCAACATGCAACAAAACAAAACTTGTTCTAGATTCCTGCAGCCAAGATCCCTTCGCCTCTGGCTCCTCCTCGCTCCACCCCCTCCTCTTTTTTCTAGGCATTGCATAATCCTAATCCACTGCTTTAGTCCTCGCTGTTCTGCTCTCACTACCCCTGTACATGGCACTCTGATCCGTCTTCTTTTGGTAGTCTTTTTAACGTCTGCTTCGAGCTAAAAGCCAGCACATAGTTTATAACTGTCGAATTCAGTTCGGTGAATCATTACAAGGTTTACTTATAGTCTTTGAGCATCTATGCGAGTCGGTGAGGTTCATTCAAACCCCACTCACTGAAGGCTTAATCTGATTTAGGTAATACTTGCAAGGCATTTTCAAAACACTCACTGCCTGGTCAATTTAGATAATCATGCTGCAATTTAAAATGAAACCGTCTTCAGCACTGCTCATCTCAGCTCCAGTTACCGCGGAATCCATGATGTCTGCAGATTGAAGGCACCAGAAGAGATGTTTTGATAGGAGACATCCACCCAAGTGTGCTCTCTCCCGGTTTCCCAAATAGTGCTTCCTGTGCTCTGTCCACCCCATATAGGGACAGCTGGAAAGTTGGAAAGAGGGTGAAAGAGTTTTGTCCATTTCTGTAGTACTCTGGACTGGTGTAAGTGTGATTTGTTGAATGAAGAGTGCTCTGTGGAGGCTGACCGGCCTGAGACCGGTCTCAGGCTTGCCTATCTTTCCCTTCGTCCCAGCCTAAGATTACCAGGATCAATAAGAAGGATTGCATGATCCGTGAAGGAATGTTGAGCTGTGATTTAAAATGAAGACCCTTGTGCATGCCTGCAAATCTGAGGCCTAGGGAAGGAGATATTTTGCTGACCCTCACTGTTGCTCATTTCTATTTATTTAATACAGATAACAATTAGGCTATTTTATTAATTATCTTGTCTGGCAATTATCTTGACAATTAGGTTGTCCAATATGTGGGACTTTCACATAATGCTGTTAATTTGTACACTATTCCTTTAAGCTACTTATTTCTTATAATATATATTAAATGTGGTCTTCCATACATTCCATACATACTCCCCAACATTTGTGGATCAAGTGTGGAAAAACATAATAAAATAAAATTAAAAACATACAAGAGAAATACATTTACTGTTATGCATTATTACAAATAAACATAATTTATATTATTAAAGTCTATTTATATATATATATATATATATATATATATATGAGCTGGGCGATACATCGAATATTAGCGATTTTATAATTAGGGAATATTGTGTATATTTTGAAAACGACAGTATCAGCTCAGCTCTTTTTTTGCTTGTGGCATTTGTGTATAAGTGGCATTTTATTACATTAAGAAATAATGTGCAATGATAAATATAAGATAAATAAAACAATGTTTACAAAAGTTAGAAGCACTATAAACGTATTTTAATTCACCTTACTCCACAATAAATCATTTAAATTTAACTATTCAGAACAGGAATGAAAAATGAAAATTATAGTGGCATTCATCATAAACATTTATTATAAATGCCATATGGCTTAACAAACTGAAACTGGGAAATGCATTATACAAATAAACTTGGACTTGTATAGCTCTCTCATGATTCAGCACACATCCCAATGTTTATGTTTTGTGCATGTTTTGCGTGCTTGACATTAATCGTAATATATTGTATTATAATAATTTAAGTCACCTTGGAAATGTTAATCATAGCACGTTTCAGATGTTAGTTTTTTATATCTTTATCGGCCCAATAAAAAAATTTGGACTATCTTAAAACTAATAAATAATGCATTATTTCCTTCAGCTGAGACGCATTAGATGTGCACTGTTCGCCATGATGGTTTTGAATTGCTTAAAATTATTGGAATCACTTAAAAAAAAAAAAAAGGAAAATACAGTTTAAGTCCAATACAAGTCTGTCATATAGGCTATGTACAATTATAGTAAGAACATTATAATAATGTGCTTTGGACATGGATTTTAATGGTGAGACTTGTTTTTGTAATCAGGCTCTCAACAATTATATGAAAACTTGGATTCAGATTTATTGGCCAATATATCGGTTATCGGCTTTCAAATATAAATAATTATTGGTCATCGGTATCAGCCCAAATTTTCTAAATCGATGCATCCCTATTTTCTATGAATATTTCAGTTTGCATATACATTTTATGTAATATGTTATATACATTATCAAGTGACTTTGCGTTCAAAAACATTTTAAATGTGTGTGTGTGTGTGTGTGTATATATATATACTGTATATGTTCATATAAACCGATTGCAGTTAACCAATAGTGCTCAGTGGGCTTTGCTTCAGGTTAACAGGACTTCCTTTTTAGCATTGCTCAGAAACTGATATCCTGGCCTGCTCTAACCGTGTTGTTCCTGTGTGCCCACACCCTTCTTTGAAGATGATCGGCACAGTGTGGCTGTGGCTGCATGCCCGGCTGGGGGAGGATTACTAGGGGTTTTCTTATGACAAACATAACCCCTCTCTACTGAAAGCCACCTCAAAAGACCTGCGTGTACCTCTTGTAGACCTTAGCTAACCCCAAGATGCAAATAGATGCTGGCATATTTTGAAATGGTATTTCATGTAGGAAATGAGGAAGACTTTTTTTTTTTTCGACTGCTCCCACTGAGCTTTGCTCTACAGCTCCATCATAGGCTGAGAAAGATGAGGATGATGTTAAGAAGGAAGCAGAACTCCTTCCTGCTGTCCTGTCAGCATGGCAAACTTGAAATTGCAAGCGGCTAATTGATCCATTATAGCCTACATCTGAGCGTCACGGAACATTAACTCAAGCCCTGTTACTGTTTCCTAGGCAGCTTGTTCCTGTTACTCACAATTTTCATTTTCCAAACCAGAAAAACACCAAAAGTGTTTTTGTGCGCCTTGGTGTGTTCTTCCTTAAAGGGATATTCACCCCAAAATGAAAATTAGCCCATCATTTAGGCACCCTGAGGCCATCCTAGGTGTATGTGAAATTCTTCTTTCAGATGAATACAATCGGAGTTATATTAAAAACATTTCCTAGCTCTTCCTCATTTAAAACTTTATCGACAAATAACTAGCTTCCGGCAGACAGCCGTACGCATCGATTTACGGCGAAAGACTAACCCTTGAAGCCTTGAACTTGACTCACAACGTAATGACGTACGCGGTTGCACAGCCCTGTTTGTTTGAACCATGAGAGGCGTCAAAGCTTACGCTACTCCTACATCATACGTCATAAATTTATTATTTATGGTGGATATAAACATAGGTAAATATGTATGTTATTTTTTTATTTGTTTTGGTGTGTGGAGATAAACAGATTAAGATGATCAGCCAACTTTTATTGCATTATTATTATTATTATTGTTTCTTTTACATGTTCGAAATAAAGTCATTCATTCATACATACATCGTCAAGTGTTACTCTTTTGGCGCAAGTCGACTTGTGTACGGCCGTCTGCCGGAAGTTAGTTATTTTAGTCGATAAAGTTTCGCTTGCCTTCAGAGGGCCTTTATTAACCCGCCAGAGCTGCGTGGAGCACTTTTATCATGGATGGATGGATGCGCTTTGATGGGTTTCCAAAAAAAAATATACCCATTCACTCCCACCATCAAGCTTGGAAGAGCCAGGACATTTTTTAATGTAACTCCGATTGTATTCGTCTGAAGGAAGAATGTCATATACACCTAGGATGGCTTCAGGGTAAATCATGGGCTAATTTTCATTTTTGGGTGAACTATCCCTTTAAGCCCCAGATATACTTCAAGCAAAATGAGAGAACAAACTGGTGTGACATAATTTCAAACAAAATCAAAGCAAAACGAGTTCATTTCTGGAGTTGGTGTACCATACTGAGACCAGCTGTCACAAATTGATGACTAAAGCAGTAGGTGGTTCTGGTACAGCCCTGAGTCACCATTATGAACTCTTAAAAATGTTGAAATTTTCACACTGCTAAATAAACTTGCGACAACATCAATATTATGAATGATTAATTCTTTCCAAATAAAGCTAATCAATCATCTGGTGAAATGGTTTCATATCGCAATATATATATATATATATAGCTATATAGCAGAAAAACAAAATATTAGGGGTGCTCCGATCAGGATTTTTGGGGCCGATCGCCGATTACTGGAAGCTGTATCACCCGATACCGATCACCGATTACAGGGTCTATTTGAAGACTTCTTTTTATCATGTAGTATTACTTATTAAACTATATTTAACAACAATGTACATTAAGTATTACATTTAAGAGAAGACGGTGCATAATGAATTGACACCTGTGTATTTTTTTGCAAGGAACATGTATTAACATAGCAGCTTGGTTATTGGGAGCAGCTTAGGGCTTGACATACAACTTTCCTGTAGAATATAAAATAAAATTAATAAAAGACAGAACATCTGAGTCTTTAAATTTAGCTTTAGACTACTTTAAACTAAAAACAGCAACAAAAAAAGCTATAGCCAAAATAATGTTTTGAGTCAGTCAGCCATCAGTTTTTCTAATACACTTAAAGGACCACAGGTAGTAAAGTGCACAGCAACAAAAAACAAAACAAAAACTAACAACTTATGATAACTAGATACAAATATCTGTATCTATAACTTTGCTTTTTTCTGGGATGCTTAGTCAGATTTTGTGGGCATTTAGAGAGGAAGAGAGAGGTAGAGAAACCTTTGTGTGTGTGTGTGTGTGTGTGTGAAGAACCCTTACAAAATTATTTTAAACAGACTAAGAAAGCCACCACTACTGGTCACATCTATGGTTAGATTGATTTTTTTTTAGATCCAGTGAAGTCTGTCCCACCATGTACCTAATATAAATAAATAAAACATCTTTAGTTAACTAGCAGGTCATTCATTTAGTTCGCTATTAAATAAGAAATCTAGCGCTAAAATGTGTTTTTGAACTCAAGCTGTGCGCTCGTTGCCGCGGCGATCAGTTGCATGGATACAGTGCTCTGTGCCTCGCGCAGTCTTCACTCGGACGCGCGCTTCAATCTATCGCCGTTGCGGACTCTATTCATTCCGGTGTAATGGGCTATATGCACGCATAACTTCCGCGTTTGATGCAAGGATGCTCTTGCGTTTCCGGTTGGGGAGATTTAAAGCGGAGGAAACAAAATGTACTGTCCTCTCGTCTTTGAAACGAAACTTAAATACGTTTAGATGTAATTTTATATATAGTTATGTTTATTTAAAATAATAAACAAAGAAGCATAAACAAAATGAGGAGTGTCTGTTTTGTCTGGTTTTGTGACTAACGTTTCTTTAGTATAGCAATAGAGTATAAAAACCAATATAAATTCTCGGAATAGCATTGGACTCTACGATCGGCGGAAGTAATCCAGCATCCTTAGACCTTCACCGGAAATACCGCCGTGCATAGAGCCCATCACAAAATAAAACACAAACCTATCCTTGCTTGATATAACTAACCGCTGATGAACATATTCAGTTTTGATGAGAGGGGGGGGTTGGATTACATTTTTGTCATTGGTTGTTGCGTTAAATCTTACCCAGATACAAAAGTGTTATTTTCTGATTGGCTATTGTGTAGCTCGACGAACAACACCAGAGGAAACGCGCTTGATTCTTGCCGGTTCCACAGTGAGAGCGGCGCGGCCGCTGCGGAATATTAAATATATTACAAATAGTTTTTCAGCGTGAGAAATACAATGTGTGGCGGGAGAGCGTGACAAAAGACCGAAATGAGTGACTGTCACGCTCAATGCTTGACACTTGAGAGCCCTGTTGTAGAATTGCCAGACCGGTGAAGCCATTTTTACCAGGGCGTAAAAAAATTGTCTCGCGAGTTTTGCGTCATCTGATCGGCTTTTCTGGATCGGCCTTTAGAGAGACCGCCGATCACACATCCCAAAGCAATTATCGGCCGATTATGATCGGCGACCGATCGATCGGAGCACCCTTACAAAATATCGCAATATCAGTTTTTTCCAATATTGTGCTGCCCTCACGCTTACTGTCTGTTTAGGGAGCGGTGGTACTGAACGCACATTTTTACAAGATATTTGTCAATGACGCTTAAGATCTGTCGCACACCAAATCCTCCGCCATCGACTTGTTCGTCATCTCTCCTTACTCTCGACATGCAATAAGTGAAATCTGACTCCTGCTTCACTGTGCTGCGACTCTGCATCTCATGCTGTACGGAGCAGATGCTTTTTATTAATAATTGTAGTGTCCGTTGTCCAACTGAACTAAATGGTTTTTATTTCTATAAAATGACATTGGGGCTGTGCCACCATAGCAAAGTAATGTAATCAACCAAGCGTGCCGCACAAGCCCTGAAAAGTGAAGCCAAAACGTCTCGATCGCCCCCCCGGTGGCCGGTCCTAGTATAGGTCATAAACCCCGCCTCCCCATGTTATTCAGCGGCACGTGAGACCAACTAAACAATTAAATTACACTTCAAATATCGTTTTTCCAAAGATGGTTTCTGTCATTTACTGTAGTTTTTATCACGCTGATGTAATTTCAAGTGTTTCTTTTTAAAATAAGTTTGTTTTTAGTTAGTTATTTGATGCGGTGGTGTGACGTCATGATTGACAGCTGTGATTGACAGGTTCTCTGAGCGAAGTAGTCACTGAAGCACCAACAGACTTTTTTTCGGGATTTTCGGAGGACTGAGGAGATTGGAGCTTTAAATTTAACATCTAAATTTCTATAATGAATTTTAAAAAAGTGCAGGAGCGTGTGCTTGCGATTGATTCTGCGAGAGTGAGGGCGGGGCCTTGATTTCGCGGCTTTACTTCCTGCTCACTACTGCGCAGGTCTGGTCCCGAGATCGCTACTGCACAGACTCAAGTTCCAAGATGTCAGCGCCATATCGGGACACTGGCGGCTTCAGTTCTGACCAATGGAAGAGAGCGAAGGGGCGTCGTCCATCTTTTTTTACAGTCTATGGTCCGAACACTGTGTAACACTGACTACCTCAGCAAGCCTATACAGAAGAGTCAATAAAAGATTACAGTAACATTTTCTTTCCAAAAACAATGTCTGTGATTACTGACATCCTGTCAGAGGGTTTTCATGAGTCACATCCGTCTGTTCTGATGTTGAATGAGGCCCTCATTTCTTGAAGTGCATATCTCTGCACATTTTACACTTTCGCTGATTGACAGGTTTATTTGACAACATTTTACTCTAATAACCTTTTTGTCACAAGCACATAAGTTCATCTAGGTCAATCTAATTATGAAGAAATGAACCTCAATTAACTTTCTGTACTAATGATTGTATGACTCATGATAACCTGACTGATTCTCTCTGCTCTTTGTCGTTCTCAGGGTGAATCTGTGAAATATTTCTTGGATAACTTGGACAAACTCGGAACACCGGTAAGCATGTAGCTGTATGTCATCATTCTGTCTGTGCTGATGTCACATGTTTTTTAGAGACCTGATATTTATGATTGTTTCTAAGTAATTTAGTGTGCTTTATGGTGCCTTTAATTTTTAGGGGTGGGGTGGGGGGTGGGGGGTGGGGGGGGGGGGGGGGGGTAATCAACAATCAAATGCACTCATTTTAGAGGGAGTTCTGCTGAATGGGTTTAAACTGAGCTTAACCCCAGGTTATTTTTGTTCTAAAGCTGGGTTAGCACCACTTTTTACCTAGTGTTATGAAACCTGCTCTGGAGCACCGGTTTTGCGGTGTTCGTCCAGGCAGTGACACTGACGCAGCAAATATGCAAATAAGGTTGTTAACCCAGGGTTTAGGAGTATACAGTATGAAATAGCAGCGTATGAATACAGAGGATTAATTAACGCCTTGTAAATTATATGCAATGTAAAACATTGAAGCAAGATAACCCAGGATTTCATTTACATGGGGTGTACAATGACCCAGGGTTAAATATTTGAAGTTTGAAAAGCTCTAAAGATGCATTCATGTTTGTAAATGGCAATGAAATGTGCGGGCATACATTCTATATGGGCCTGGAAATTTATTGGATAAATATTGACAGTAGTTCCGGAATAGAAATTAGGAACCTTGTCTTATGGAGTACTTATGATGGAGTTTGTCCAGTGCATATTAAAAAAACATCTCAGCCTGTACTTGTATTCATTAGACTGATCCATTTCATATTGAATGATTAAGTGCAGTACAGAAACAGCTAGCATTGCTAAAGACTAAGAGCTATTTTATATTGTCAGTCAAAGCAGTCTTAGATGAATCACTTTATACGGCAGAGCATGAAGGAAATAATAGTGAATGGCAATGTCAGAAAGATGAATGCCCATCTGTTTTTTCTCACAATGCTGTGGGCCTTGCCAGGGTTTCCCTGCTCACCAGCCAGCACATACAGAGAGAAGCGAAACTAGCTCTGCTGACATCAAAGGTCACGTGTCAACCCTTTCTCATAATACTTCCTATAGCAACTTTTTTGCATAACATTTTTCCCTGACAAATCACCAGTCTTCACTTTAAGTTATTTGAAAGAATCATTGGAGAAGACACTGCGTGTCATGAGGCTGCGTGATTAAGGATGACCTGAGGGTTTTCTTGCTCACTCATATAATCCATGTGATCACACTGATGAGGAATGATGAAATATGCTGTATGTTTTCTTAACAATCAACACTGGCCATCAGTAATAGAAAATAATCACAATCCTACTTTCAGTGTGTTGCCGAATTAGTTTTTTGAAGATCATTTGAGACTGCAGCTGTCACAGCATCGGCGTCTGGTTGATGCACGAGGGCCCAGTGCAGTTCCCTTTGCATCATGTGACTTGCCGCCTACCGCTCGTGTTCTTTCTCTCAGTACTTAACGGATGTTTGTGGTTTTTGTGCTCTTTCTAGACGCTGCTGACTGCAGTAAATGTGATGATTAGTATCTCAGCTTTGACTCCAGACAGCTCTGTTCTAGAACGAAAGATCAGATAACCTGTTTTTAATTCACGGCTTATGACAACCGTCACACTGGTTCATATTGTTTAAAGCACTAATGCCACGTTTGGAAGAGAGACTGAAAGCACCATTCACTTGTTTCCCACATATCTTTCTTACTTTATTATGCTCCTTGTCGTCATGCTGTCTCGCTTCTCATGTCTGGCACACTAAATTTCTGTTCGGGGAATAAGGAAGCAGAGTTGAATGCGCTATGGTCCGGGCGGCACGCCTCAGACTGGCTACTCTTCACTCGGCCACGTCACGGCAATGTGGACCCACTTCTGCAATCACACCATCAACAAACAGGAAGAGGAAATACTGCACGCTTCCGAGTGTGCTCAGAGAGGGAAATGGCCGCTTGACTCTGTTGGAAAGTATGTGTGTGTTTCAGTTACATTCATCCTTCTTGGGTGGATGAAGTGTGGGAGTCAAATGTTTGGGGAGAGACAGACCTCAGCGGCCCAGGCTCATAAATATTTACGAAGAGATGAGGAAGAAGGGTTACCTTAGGCAACAAAATGCAGGCATGCAGAGTATGTGTCAGGGAGAAGTGTGTTTGGTTGAACATTAGTTTGAATCTCAATGGAAAAAGCCATCTTCATATGACTAGAAATCCTTATTTCACATCTTAAAGTAGGGGTGTGCGATATCACGATTGTTGATAGTGGACGATTAAAATCTCTACGATCTGCTTTTGAAGAAATATCGTAGTATCGTGCTACAGTGCATTCTATCAGTTGCAGTTCTGCCCCCTTCGTCCCAACATACTGTGTACAATGCGACTTACCTTCACATTACATATTAACGCAGTTACACTCACGGGACACTGCCATTCACAAAAATTCATTATTTGCATGTGCTTCAAAGCCTTGCCGGTTAAACATTTAATTTGCGTGCTGATGCGCTGTTCTAAGATATGCATATACACTAGGGCTGTGTTGAAAAAATCGATTCACCAATTCTGAATCGATTTTCATATTAATTTCTAAAGATCGATCCGTAACTCAGAGGATCGATTTAATAATAGGCTTACATTTTCCCCGTGAACTTTAACTTGCCGCGACTGGGAGATCCCTGTATGCGCATTGAAAGGCTTTCACTCAGCGCGCACACTGTTACAACAACGGGCTTTGAGTGAGTCATTCGTTCATTCAACGAACACGTTCAAAAAAGCTGATTCATTAAAAGAGATGTAACAAGGTGTTAATTATTTTTAACTTTGAGTTCCACTTTTCAAGGCTCAGCTGAGCAGCAATGCGTCGCATGGGTAACGCTGAAGCTGAAGCTTCACTTATTAATAATAGTAATAATAATAATTCATTACATTTATATAGCGCTTTTCTGGACACTCAAAGCGCTTTACATTGAAGGGGGAATCTCCTCAACCACCACCAATGTGCAGTATCCACCTGGATGATGCGACGGCAGCCATATTGCGCCAGAACGCCCACCACACACCAGCTTACTGGTGGAGAGGAGACAGAGTGATGAAGCCAATCAGTATATGGGGATGATTAGGAGGCCATGATGGACAGAGGCCAAGGGGCAAATATGGCATTGATTCAATGCATGACTCGCTGATTTTATTTCCCCGCGGCTTCCTCGCGCTGTGGAATGCTGACCAGCGCTGCTCCTGACGCGCATTTATGGTAAATACCCGTGACGTGAACGTTAAAAGGATGATACGACAAATATTTTGCTTTCCTTTGACACGGCAACCTTTTTCACGAATACATATGACTTCAAAGACAGACGCAGGTAATCCGCACGCGCTCTGCCGATCTCTCTCATTCACTGTCTGTGCGAAGCCTCTGTAGGCTACACATCACCACGATAAACAGTCTTGTTTGTTATCATTATGAACTTGTTTAACATTCAATACACATGCATGAAGTTCAAAACAAGCAGTTAAATGTCCATAATAGCCTAATAGTATCAATATGTTGCATAACTACAGTCCTGTAATTCAGGTAACAGCTGAAAAAAACAAAAACACTTATCTAAATCTCGAAAATCGGATCAGATCGGATCGGATCGAATCGAATAATGATAATCAATTCAAGATCTTGAGAATCGGAATCGAATCGATTCTTGAAATTTGAATCGAAACCCAGCTCTAATATACACCCTATTCATAGATTTCATGTGACGTCACACAGTGGAGCGGCCGCCATTTGTAGGACCGAATTGCAACATGCCGTCTATCTGCTGTGCTGTAAACTGTGATAACAGCAAATCACAAAGATATGTTGAGAAATTAACGTTGACCTGGAAATTTAAATAAAAGTAAAATTAGCAAATTACAGGTTAGCTAGCTAAATTAAAACATGTAGTTTACAATTGGAACACGTATTCTCTATATACAACCTTATTCTAGACCGCTATCTATATTTACATTATAACCTTATACGTTTGGCTGAATTATGTTGTTGTTACCTGCTTCAGTGTGCTAAACTACAGCTCACTGTTTCTGCCTTAATGCATTGTTTAAATTAATAGATTATTAGCTAATTGCATGATTTATATACATTGCTGAAATGCATAACTCGGACACTCTAAATTGTAATGTAGACACATGCATTTTCTAAAAAAGCTGCTTTGATTGTGAAAAGCGCTATACAAATAAATGAGAATTGAAAATAAAGGTGTCCAAACGTCACTGATAATACAAGAGATATGTGCTTTACCAACATTTTTAGCAATTCAGTTCAGCGATGCTTTTATGTTCAGCGATTACTGGTGTAACGTTAATATTGCTTGATTAACAGAGTGCCACTTACCCTTCCTGTTATCAAGAAAATTTTGTTCATGGGGGCATTTAATACAACACTAAATCATAAATCAGATATACCTGTACAATAACATTACGATGTCAAGCAATCAATGTAAATAGTCCATTGAATTTAATTTGTTGTTTAATGACATTCAACATCCGACTATTTTACATATGTACTTCGATGGTCCAGTGGCGGAACTTTTGCCAAGCGTGTCAGAGGTTCTGGGTTCTAATCCGCCCTCGTACCCTTTTTTATTAAAAAACCCTTATTAAAATCGATTGTGTTTATCAGTGGTTGTATATCAGTCAGGAACACATTTTGTGTGCATTTTATTTTGTGATTTCATTAAAGCGCGCGTCCGTGTGAAGACTGTGCGGTGTGCGCGAGTCACGAGAGAACACTGTTTCTGCACCACTGATCCAGAGTCAACAAGCACTTTGATCACTTGATTTAAAAAACAACACATTTCAGCGTGCTAGATCACCTCTTATTTTACTTTTATTTATGTGTATTGGTACATCCGTGCCGCGAGATGTTTCAAAAGTGGTGGGGACATGGAGAGGGATTGTGGACGAGGTAACGTTAGATGTTATGTCAGCAAACGTAAAATTTGGCAAGTTTTTACTAGACTTTAGTGGAGTCAGCAGTTCGTTTAACAGTAAATACGGATCTATACCTAAAGTATCTATTTTATTTAAATACCGTTGCTTTTCATCTGTGCTATTTAAGTGTGCAACATCTTTCCGATCACCAGGGAGAGATTATGCGATTTAACGCAATGGTCCTAAAGATGGCGGCCACAACAAAAAAGTCACGTGACTGAAACCCATGAATACACTTAGTCCAGTAACCAGGCGCTGTTTTAAGTTATCTTTCGTGTCTAATTGCGCTAATACTGTCAAATACACGGTTTACATAAACACAGTATGTATGAAGTGAAAGCAAACAGTTGAGAGAAAATCGGGTGCGTGTCATATAGGGGTGTGCAAAAAAATCGATTCACATTTGAATCGCGATTCAATCTTTACCGATTCAGAATCGATTCATAGAATTCCAAAAATCGATTCATATATTTTTTTTAATGGCGTGCACGGGCGGAGTGGCAATCGGGTGAGTCGGGACTTTTACCGGTGGTCCGGTAGTGTTTCGGGGCTGCGAGGGCCGGTCTGATAAATAGTTATACATTGCAAGTTCTTGCCGCCCGCTGGTCAAACTGTGCAGCCTCTCTGCTCAACCCGTGAATAAATGCATCGATCCGCAGATCTTATGTTTGAGTTCTGTAGATCTTTTGCCAAGCTTGTCAGAGGTTACGGGTTCTAAACCGCACTCGTATAGTGTTTTCTCTCTCTCATCAAAACCGAATATGTTCATCACGTTTGTGAGCATTTTATTTTGTGATTTTACCGGAGTCTCCACAACGGCGGTAGATTGAAGCGCGCGTCCGAGTGAAGACTGCGCGAGCCACAGAGAACACTGTATCCATGACACTGATAGCAGCGGACACGAGCGCTCAGCTTGATTTCAAAAACAACAGATCTCTTATTTAATAGCGAACTAAATGAATGGTCTGCTAGTTAACTGTAGAGATACCCGCAAATTACGCCTATGAACGACTTCACTGGATCTAAACAAATCAATCTAAACCATAGATGTTACCAGTAGCGGTGGCTTTTTTAAATCTATTTAAAATAATTTCGCAAGGGTTCTATGACATTAGTATATTTTTAGGAAGTTCAATGTGCCCAGTCGAGTTCACATTTCAACAGTCAACCTGGTAGCTGAAGTAGTCCTTAAACCATATTTAGCATAATTGTTTGTTTGATCTGACTACAGCACTTTAAAGCTAAATGTAAAAGCTTCTATTTAAGTTTTATTTTAAACTTGAATTAAATGTAAGCTGGCCAAAGCTTGGCACTTTGCACTTTTTAGTTGCAGAAGTTTTTATTTTTGTATGAAGTCATATAAAGTAATATCAAACTACATTTAATTTGTTGTGTTTTTTTTTCTTTTAAATTGTGTTTACTGCAATCAATCACAGGAAAAAGTAAACTACATTTATATACTGCGAATCGGTTTTTGAATCGAGAATCGTTTTTGAATCGAAAATCGATTTTGAATCGAATCTTGAGACAAAAAATCGGTATCGAATCGAATCGTGACATTTTCTGAATCGTGCACCCCTAGTGTCATATGCGTGTATATTAGGTGTGTGCCGGGCCTTAAAGTGACAGTAGCCTAATAGTAAACATGCTGACACTTGTCCTTAAAGGGATAATTAATTTACTCTGTTGTTCCAAACCTGTATTAATTTCTTTCTTGTGCTGAACACAAAAGAAGATATTTTGAAGAATAAGGGTAACCAAACAGTTTCTGTTCCCCATTGACTTCCATAGTAGGAAAGAATATACTACTGAAGTCACTGGGGACCAACAACTGTTTGGTTACCCTTATTCTTCAAAATGACTTATTTTCAACAGAAGAAATAAACTTTTTTGTGTTTAAAACAACTTGAGAGAGTAAATGATGACAATTTTCATTTTGGGGGGAACTATCCTTTTAATGTTAATAAAACAACAAAACACAGAGAAAACAATTTACTCCTGTTGACTGAGAACCTTAATAGTAGCTTTAATAAGAATCAATGTATAATTTATGCAGTAAAGTCTATGTAGTGTTTTATTTTTATATTTGTTCATTTAATTTCTTGTTCTTATATTTTAATAACAAAGAAAATAGAGACGTCATTCTTTTTTTTTTTTTTATTGTTACCTTGTAAGGCTTTGTTTTTAAAACAGGGACGTTAGTTTGGCTGTAATGCTCAGTCACTTGCAATCAAATAAAAAAAATGGTGATCTAATATTTTTGTCATATCGCCCACCCCCATCTTAAATCATTATTAGATGCTGCTTAAGCTCTGTTGACAGCATCTACAGCATGCGGATGATTACAGATAATAATTTTGACTCGTACTTCAGTTTGTTAAAACAAACCATAAACTGATGAAATTGTCAGTTCGTTTCTGTCAACACAAAGTGTACATCGACAAGCTGCGCATACAAAATAATCCCAGCCTTTGCGATTTCGAAATCGCGACAAGCCAACTCGTTTACGTGCGATTACATGGAAATTGCGATTAATCGAGCAGCCCTACAAATAACGCAACTTTTCCATGGGTTCAGCATCCAGACATGAGTGCCGCCATGTTGGATGCCATATCCATTCAAGGCAGTTGTCTTTGATGTTATCCTGTCTGGAATTTCAAAAATGTTTCTCAGGTTTTATGTGCTAGCAGCACTGAGCATGGTTTCACTTATCGACTTGATATGTCTTGCGTTTACTTTAGTCTAGAGTTTCATCTGATGCATTTTGTGTGCATTTGCCCTCACACTCTGTTTTGGCCAGTGCTTCGATCCAGATTCACCTTTTTGCTAATGTTGTCCCTCACCAACCCCCAACTCTGGTATTCCAACAATGTGGAGAATGAGCCATGGCTGGCCGTAATAGTTGTTTGCTCTTTTTTTCCTGGTTGTCCTGTCCCCACAGTTTTGTACTACTGATTTATTGTCTGTTTTTTATCTACAAGTTGTTGTTTTTTTGTTTGTTTTTTTTCCTGTAAGGAAAACCATGATGAGATCATACAATGGAGTCCACAAGTCTGAGATCACATTCCTTTATTTTAATAAACAATGTTTGATTTACAAAAATCATGTTTAAATGGAAATAAATATCCCAGTGTAGTCTTGAGTTTTGGACCCCGCTGTATCTGTATTTCTATAAACACTATTTCTACCTCTTAAATTCTTTAATTTCTCTCTAATTAAATTAAATTCTCAAATTTTTCTCGAATTAAATTAAATTCGCTTTAATTTCAGTAGAAGATGTTTAAGAATTGACAGTTGCTACCGAATTGTTAAGAGAAGGTGTGTATTAGGGGTGGAACGGTACACAGAAGTCACGGTTCGGTTCATACCTCGGTTCAGACATCACGGTTCGGTACAATGGAGGGAAAAGCAAAACAAAAATGCAGAAGGCATTGAATTTTTTAATTAAGTTATTAATAAAGGCATAGAACCAGTTTATTTGTAGTGCACTGACAATAGTTTTATATAATTAGTTTATTAATTAAATTAATAAAAAGACAAAAAGACCTTGCGATATGTTTGGTAATTGTACCTGAATTAATTTAAAATTATTTTGCTATATTTCAGATCAATATATTTGTTTTCCTTCATTTTAATTAACATTATTAATTGACAATGTAACATTATTCTCATCTGAATTATAAATAATTGATTTCTGTATAAAATAATACTACCATTAAAAACACATTCGATTTTCTTTTTTTAATCAATGTAGAGTATGTAAGATTAGTGCTCCGAGGACAAGAAATGAAAACCAATGCAATATGATGAAAAAGATGTCATCCACAGACTGTTTTGAAATGGAGTTGGATAAATATGTTTTGCTTTTAAAACAGTGTGTTTGTGTGTGTGTGTGAGAGATTTTGGTTGGGTGCAGTTGTAGGTTACAGTTTGACAAGAGTTTACAGTGTGACAAAAGCACAATGTTGTGTTTTATTGCGAGTGTACACAAATATAAGTAAACACTTTGCAGGTTTAATGATCTGTATGAACAAAATGACGGAGTATGTTTTTTATGTTTCACTGTTCGATCGTGCGCGCGCGCGCACACACACACACACACACACACACACACACATACACACATTGCAATCTTGACATCGCAGCCTGTTCGGTCACACTAAACGCGAATAGAGCGTCAAATTCGCGTCTAGTTCGACGCTAGTCCAAAGCGAGTATGACGCGCGTATAAACCCAACGTTTGAAGTGAACGCGCGTTCAGAGCTAAGCCGATGGTACAGATTATGTGTCCCTAAAGAACCCGCATATCTAACAGTAGTTCCGCATTACATTAATTAATTTGCACGCGAGTTTTATTTAGTTTTATACCGTGTATTCTCCGTGTAAATTCGTGCACCGAACCGTGACGCCCGTACCGTTTCGGTTCGGTACGAATACATGTACCGTTCCACCCCTAGTGTGTATGCAATACTATTAGGGAAAATATCATATCAAAATATTGGGTTCATGTCTTTTAAATTGAACATAATTATTTTCTCTAGTAGTTTAATTTAAGACTGGAATAGACTACCGTGAAACTTCAAATAATAGCCGAGTCCCAAATAGACGCCTGTCTCTTTTACACGCCTGGTGTGGCTGCAGGTTTGGGTAAATAAAGGCCGGTCTCAAATAGAGGCCGGGTCTGTTTTTTAGTTTCGGGTTGTATTTAATCCTCTAAAACCGTCAGATCGTCCGCTTTTAGGCAGCCGCCAAAGCAAATTTGTGTCCCTCCAAAGCCTTTTTTGATCGATGAGTGATGTAGAATAGACTGCTGCGCTTGACAGGGCACGTTACGAGGAGAGAGAGAGAGCGAGAGCGCGCGCCCCGACTCTCACGTCTTCAAACAACACGTGGCTGTCTTGCTCTCTCCCTCGCGCATATTAATCAAAATCAATTGTAAAAGTAGTAAAAGGTCGGAAGACCGCAGTTTCACGTGGAGCATTTGGAGATTTTTAGAGATTAGATACAGGCCTATACACTCAATGACCAACATCTCAACACTAAATTATAAAGGCCGGTCTCATATAGACGCCTGTCTCAAATACAAGCCGGTGCAGTTCGACGATTTGGGAAAATAAAAGCCCGGGCTACTATTTGAAGTTTTACGGTACTCAAATTTTGCCTAGATTTTTGCCCCAATTCGCAGTCTGTAGTCAACACTAGTTGCCCTAAGGCAGAGCTAGTCTGCAGATTTTGGCTTGTCAGAATTGGCAGTTTTTACAGAAAAGTGTAGAAAATGTCCAGATTTTCTCTAACCATTTACAAAGTGAAAATGTATGAAAGCGTTTGACATCTAGTGGTTTCAAATCTTTTCAGACTGTACACAGTTGTGTAGTGTATTACAGACTTCAAATGGTATCTATCGGATGTGTGGTATGCAAACTGCTGTCGCATGATATGATTTAATAACATATCGTCCACCACATGCAAATCTCATTCCACCATGATTCAAGTGCCTGTGGGAGCTACGTTTTACACCACAATCTTTTTATAATGAACATAAAAAATAGAATAACATGCATTTTTTGACCCCGAAGTCGAAATCCCCGTTAAATTTTGCTTTGAATCTTCCGTTTTGTCCCTTCGCGTCATCTCTGATAAATGGTTGATTGTCCCTTTGTCTCTCTATCTCTCTCTACAGGAGTATCTACCATCACAGCAAGACATCCTGCTGGCACGTAAGCCCACCAAGGGCATTCACGAGTACGACTTTGAGATCAAGAATGTGCCCTTCAAGATGGTGGACGTGGGCGGCCAACGGTCGGAGCGCCGCAGGTGGTTCGAGTGCTTTGAAAGCGTCACCTCGATCCTCTTCCTTGTCTCGTCAAGCGAGTTCGACCAGGTGCTGATGGAGGACCGGCTGACCAACCGTCTCATGGAGTCACTTAACATCTTCGAGACCATAGTCAACAACCGCGTCTTCAGCAATGTTTCCATCATCCTCTTCCTCAACAAGACAGATTTGCTTGAGGACAAGGTCAAAACGGTGGCCATCAAGGACTACTTCCCCGAGTACACAGGGGAGCCGCACAGCCTGGAGGACGTGCAGAAGTTCCTGGTGGATTGTTTCCGGAACAAGCGGCGAGACCAGCAGCAGAAGCCCCTCTACCACCACTTCACCACCGCCATTAACACAGAGAACATTCGCCTGGTCTTCCGTGACGTCAAGGACACCATCTTGCACGACAACCTCAAACAGCTCATGCTGCAGTGATGTTTGTCCAACCGTTTCCTTTCAGATCTCTCCGAAATAACCCTCTTCTGCTCAGATGTTTGTACTCCTCCACACAGTAACCTTTCTGAATAGCTCTGACGTGCTTTTATGCGAGGAAGACGACGGCCTAGCCTAGCGGTCTGTCACGAGCGCGCGATGGCGGGTAGTTATTCTCTTAAAGGGTAAGCTTAGAGAAGAGTGCATTACACTCACACACTCACACTTGTCCTGCCAAGAGAAGCTGTACGTGTCATTGAGCGGCACCCTCTCGCCGAAGGGTGCCAAACGCAATGCGTTCCTCCCTCAAAAAGTGGAAGAAAGCAGGAAGAGATTCTAGCACTGTCTTTGATCTGTTACGTTTGAGCCTTTTATTACTGACCAAATGGCAAGATGAGATGCAAATGCTGTTTTAACCTTTTAACAGGATCTATGTTCTGAGCCTTTCTGTCGATTCCTGCCTGGCCTTAATTTCCCCCCTCCTCATTTTGATTGGTGTTTTTAACGTGTAGATGTCTAATCAATTGTAAAATTTTAGAATCAGTTTTTTTTATACATATATATATAGATCTATGAATATATTTACAGATAAACTTAAGTTATGTTCCAAAACGTTTACACTCTGATTTTCCTCTGCTGATGGACAACGCTCACAATTCATACCACTTGATAAACTGAACTTATACTGTGGTTAGCCACGCTAGGCGAGCTGATAGATACAGTATGCATACAGCATAAACTCAGGGCTGAATGTAGACCACTTTAACTGTTCGCCTTCAGGAACATCCACTTATTGTAGCTCTCCATCAGTGGCTGGAAATCACATTTCCTCGCTGGCCTGCAGACATCCTCCTCCTCCTCCTCCTCCTCTCTGCCCTAGCTAGAGTCTGGAAGAACTTCTTTATCCATCAGGGGACAAAAAACGGTGTCTTGTTAATTTATTTGCTTCGTTTTAAATCCACAACCAAACTATACTGGCTTTTCGGTCAGATCCCGCTAACAAAAGCCTCTGTATTCACAAGTGCCACGTGTTAAAGGTACCAATAATTCGAACAACTTTCCTCAAAAGGGATAGATCTTACGATGTGAACCTCGTTCCCTCAATGGTTGTGTATAGCTACTTTGTATAGTGCCATGTCCGCCCTGAATACTACCGTTGTAGTAAGTATTTTATGTAAATAGTCTCCACCTCACCCTCCTCACTCTTTTCTAACAGATTTGTAACCTACACTGAAATGTATAGCTGTATTTGCCACGGCACCCACAAATCCAGAGATACTGACTCCCTGCCCACAGTTCGCCCCATTCAAGGCTGCTCTTTTAGCGCTTTTGGCTGCTTCATCTCAGCTTTTGCGCTGAATGATGCCTGTGTATATCCTCGACGCATTCAGATGGCTGTAGACCGGCACAGCAGTAGAGGACTCTTTGTCTGGTGCCGAATTCCTGGCTTAAGTCCCGAAAGGCTCGTGAAAAGCAAGTATTGCGTCTTCACGCTCCACTGGCAGTGTCCTGTGTCTTCTAGTGCCATTCACTGCCCCCGATGCCAGGAAACTGGGAATTGCGGAGCTTTTGTTGTCGTCTTAGTATCCGACTTTCACTTAAACTCAACATGTTCCAAGCACAAGATTTTGACTGATTCGAATGAGTTTCAGTGTCATTTGAGAATGCTGAATAACCTCTAGTATTTGCTGCCTGGTTCTAGCATGCTGAGTCTTAAAACGTTGTATTATCTGCCTTTGAACTTAATAAAGCAAGTGTTATGCACTTGCCAAAACCCAGAGGAATGGGTGAGGACGTTTATGAGTCCCGCGACTTCCTGTGTGCGAGAGCCCTGAGGGTGAACCCAAGTGCTTTTGCAAATGATGTCACTGTCTGTTGTAGCTTTGACAGATATGACGGGTGGAGGACAAAAGCCGTCACCCGCTGACACGCACGATGTCTCTATCGGAGCGCATCGGTTTCTGTCGTCTCCTAACGGTTGACACGTTTAAAGGAAGGGCGACGCTGCGGATAGATACACTACTCCTCCGTACACTGTGATGTGTGAGAGAGATAAACGTTTTCTCTGCTCTTCCTGTAAGAATTGTCTTTCTCACTGTAGCTTTTCCTCTTAAACGTGATTCTGATCAGAGGTGGCTGATTTGCCCTTTTCAGTTTTGCCCAGATAATCAAGTTTGATTATAATTATGCAAGACGTATGCCTGCCACAAAAGGATTCAGTGCCTCCAGTTTGATGCCTCAGACATTTCTGGTCCTTTTTTGTACTTAGGTTTTTTGAATTTTGATTAATGTGGATGCTTATGAGTCCTCAGCAAAATAATTCATTCTAAAGATTAAGACTGTTGCTGAATATAGACCTGCTTTTCATTGTACAGTCTAACCTATGCTTCCTCATTCTTCATCCTTGACTCAATAAAATCATTTTGCAAAAACTGTCATTTGATGTATTTTTTTGGCTCAGAATAACTACGTTTGAGCAATTCTGCAGCTTGTTTTAATTTCTACAAATATTTCTTAAATCGACAACGGTGAAAGTGCAATTCCACTTTGTGAACACTAGGTTGTGGTGTTATACCAAATATAGCCAGGGTTTCAGTCAGTTCTACTTCATTTAAAATAATCGACTTTACAAACAATAAAATAAAGATTTTTTTTTTTACACTCGTAATATTATAAATGCAATTGTATTTATATCATGGATTTTCACTGTTCTTGAAAGAATGTTTCAGATTTTATATAAATAAGCTTCATTTATATTAAATCTAAAGCATCCTTGAACAGCATGAAAAATCAGAATATAATTAGAAATTTGTCATGTTATTGCTACATAAAATAATTTGTGCAGAAACAAAGATTGACGACTAATCTGTGGTGCAAGGCATCCCAGAGGAAATGTTTAATTTTATTTTGATCTGCAGTTAGTGCCAATTCATGTCCAATATATAATGCAGACGAACTAAAACCAGTTGTGTCTGTGCATTATATTTCTCTTTTGTTTTGACAAATATTCAAGTAGATACTACAGGCAGTGCTGTTGCCACCTCACTGCACTCCTCCACAGAGCGAGGTTCCTCCAACTGCATGTACTGTGCTTATCTGCAGCAGCAGCAGCAGAGCGAGATGACTCAGCTCTTTGTCCAGTGTCATGTGACTGCTTCAAGGCCACTGTGCTTATGTGGTGTTTCCCAATAAGGTTAAACCTGTGTAGTGGCAATCAAACAAAAATGACTGAGCAGGACTCCATTATACAGGGTTCCAGAGTCATTTCCACGTCTGGATAAGTATGGAAAAATATTTGTATTTCCAGACTACTGCCCCTATAAAGTTTTCTAAAATATATAATCAAGAATTTCAAGCAGAATGTTTTCCTGGCAAAAGTTAAGTAATCCTTTAGTGATTGCCGAACACAATTAAATACATTCAAGGCGCATATTTTCACATCGAATGTGCGTGTGCCACTCGAACCACCAGCAGATAAAGCAGCAAACAATCATCTAAATCAGACTTTACTTGGCCGTTTGGTGATCATTCAACATCAAAACACGATTACAGTATCAAACTGATGTTTCAGAGGTGAATATATGCAGGTTATAAAGCGTTTGAGGTTTCTTCTCATCTTGTAAACGCATGTCATCACTTTGAGAAAACCAATGGGAAAAAAATTAAAGTAAGAATATTTACAGGTGACTACTAGCCTGGGAAAACCCAGACAACTTCCGGCAAATTTAGATAAGTTAGTCTGGCAAAGCTCATTCAAGCTCATTTCCAATCCGCCGAAATCGAGGCACCAATCAGAAACGTTGGGGCGGGCTTTACACGATGACGACAGCGCTGGGATTTTGAAGCAGATTTTGTAGCCTACATTACAAAGATGGATGCCGCCGTCGAACATCACTCGTTCGAATCAGCTATCGTGTCTGTTTTAAGCGATTTGAACGTTTCCTTTTAGTTAAAACCCGAGCAAAGAACAACACTTCCTTCATCGCTCTGATTGGTTTTAGGCCTATCCGTGACGTCCGTTGGTGACGCCCCTCTGGAAATGATTCGTCTATGACGCAGACCATAACTCAGTTACAACTGAGAATGGTCTGGTTTTAACCAGGCTAGGTGACTACTATACCAAAAATAATGCTGTATAATCAATTTGTTAAAAATGGTCTGAAAAATCTACAGAAAGGTTTGTAAATTTGAGTGGAAAAGTATGGAATGGAAAATCCTGATTATAAAAATCATTGTTTATTATCCATTAAAGAAACCGTCATTGCAATATTCAGAAGTGCAGCATCTCACAGGCAGAAGTCTGCATTACATTAAAAAAAGATTTGAACAAATCAAAGAAAAAAGGCACACAACACGTGGCTTCTCATCAAAAGTACAAAACCCAAATAAACAGTGTTTAAATACATTTATGACAAATAAAGTTTACAGAACATAAGAGGTACATAAGAGTTCAAGTCATTAAGTGCATTTAATGGAATTTACCTACAGACTCCTCTCCAGAAGTGTAAAGTCCAGGTTCAGAAAGTAAAAGTCCTCCTCCACAGTATTTTTTTCCAATCACCTAGATTTGCTAATTAGCACAGTTTTTCAGCCAGGAGAGAGAACTAATTAGTCAGAGCAGCTGGCCGAGTTCATGAGTGGAATAAACATATGACAGGACTTTTATTTTCTGACCCCTGGACTTTACACCTCATATGCTAGAATATATTTAATTCTTTTTGCATTTAAATTCACTTTTTGAGTCAAGATGCTCATCCAGTGTTATCTGTGTTTGGGGCCAGTTCTCACAGAACACACTCCACTGCGATACTCGTTACGGATGTCTCTGAGCTGCATTAATTTCATCGGTTTACGCGTCTCGAGACTGTTCTTTTCCATTCTTCCGTGCCACATCTTGTTTTGTTTTGTTTTGTGCGTTCCACTATGCTGCTTTTAAAGTCGACAAGACAGAAGTTGTGATAGTGTTTTCCTCAATATTGTGATATATTCGAGTGAAATGGCTTCCTGAAGAAGAAAAAATGTAGGGCGGGACTTAATTTTGTCAGGAATTGATTGGATCGTTGTGATGTCGTGACTCCGTTGTGCCAGTAAAACATGTCATCAGAAAAGATAAGAGATGATTTGATCAAAGATAATAATAAAGATAATTATAATACTGCAATATTCCATTAAAAAATGATTTGCCAATCACCATGAAATGGTGACTTTAACTAGACTGACAGTTGCACCGCCTCATGTGGCGTTTTCAGCGTCTCATGTCAAGTTATAAATGACCTTTTTAAAAACGCATCTCGAGAGACACCGAATCTCATGCTTTTAAACGCAACAACGCGTTCCATGTGAACGGCCCCTTTAGCTTCCTAGTTTCAAGTCACAAGCTCTCGATTCCGCAGAATTCCTGGACAAGGCACAGACTCCAAATTACAGCGGTAACATGACATTCTTTCGCCATAACTTATAAGAAACTCTTGAATGTGTTTCTAAGTAGACAGCATCTCTGAGCAGGAATTCAGAGGCCTTTGACATTTGTCAGCATAATTCATCCCTCATTCAACATGTTCTGACTGATGATGGAAGACTTGCCAATCTGCATCATCTATAATAGTGAATGTTTGGAAATAAGTGGTGAAAATCATCAAATCTGCATTAAACAAGAGACCCAAGCAAGCAAATGATGTATAACACTAGACAGCTTCGTACCCGTCTCACCTTTAACTTTGAATGAGGTTTATTCAACCTAATGCAATATAATACGCATCATGGCCTCACTGTAAGCAACAAAACAGCCTGAGGTTTCATTTTTTTTATGTTAAAGCTGAGAACTGAGCGTTGTGATGATTTTTGGTCGATATAATTCTGAAATAAATAGTCAGCTTCGCACTTAGCTGACTTTGGTAAATGAGAGTTATAGAATTGAACGCTTAATAGGTTTAATTCTTGCCCTGTCTAAAAGTGTGTGGAGACCGTAGTATGTGTACTACCACAGTATGAATGCAAAGGAGCCTTGTTCCCTGTTTCAATAAATAATAACGAGTAACACAAAAAATGTAAACTTGTTTTGGGGGTTATGATTGGGTGTTCAGCATAAGTGCAATGAAGAGTGATTAAACATTTGATTTGTGACTGTTTTGCCCTGTTGGAACAGGGATTTTGTGTACTGCAACCTTTGGGACGACATTCAAGTGGAGGATAAGGAGCATGTTTACTCTTGAGGTGAGGCGGTATTCATACTGGCCAAGGTTTGCCCTTCGTAGGACTGTTGTCTGTCTCCATGTCCATTTCTACAAAGTCAGCAGTGCCATCATCACTTCCCTGTGAGGTAGAGTCTCTGTCTGGTGTTTGCTGGTCATTTCTCCTCCTCCCAAGGCAGAATCCGGATTTGGCTGGACGCACCAGTCCAAGAAACAGAGCCCCTACTCCCATCCCAGCCGCGCAGGAGTAAAAGGCTGATCCGTAATTGTCAGTCGTGTCTACCAGAAAACCTGAAACACCAAGATTAACATAAATGTGTGGTGGAGGCAAATTCAAAACTTTAGTAACTTTGTAAACAAAATTCGAGTTTATTCTAGTTCAGGGGGCCTAGAATATAGGATGGTTTATAGGGTGCCACCGAAAAATCTGAAAGATTTTACAAAATGTATTTTTTAGGGCTATCGAAGTTAAAGGGGTGGTATAATGCCCTTTTCACAAGATGTAAAATAAATCTCTGATGTCCCCAGAGTGTGTATGTGAAGTTTTAGCTCAAAATACCCCACAGATATTTTTATATAGCATGTTAAGTTGTCACTTTTTGAGGGTTAGCAAAAACGCACCGTTTTGTGTGTGGCCCTTTAAATGCAAATGAGCTGCTGCTCCCGGCACAGTGGGCTTCAAGAGCTCCTGCGTGTGTGTTAGCAGCTCCGATTACCTCACGCAGACACACTAAAATGTCAGAAACTGTTCTGCCTTTTATGTTTAAACCGGAGTCAGACAAAGATGGAGAGACTAAGTCACTAAGAAGAAGTGACAACACGTAGAATGCAACAGGACATCTCTGAATGGTTAGTTGATGAATTTATGTTGCTGATGTGGAGTTAACTATCTTCAATTAGCATTTTCTTTCATGATAATCTATAAATCGCTCATATAGGAACTGTTGTGAGATGCACACAGACTGGCTTTCTTTTGCATGTGAACAGACGGATGCTACAGTTTGAGCTGACTCACAAATGTGGTCGACTACAACAACAGCTCTTCCTATTCTCAACATGGACTGCTTGTTCCCGGGGGCGGGGTTTATGTACATTTTAGGGTTTGTGATATATAACTAACCCGGGAGGAATGTCGTGTAGTCCCTACCAGCCGTTTGTTGTAGTCCTTAAAAAACGATTTCTTTAAAAGCAAAAATCTCCCTTTGCTTTGAACTTTGAGCGTTGTAACTTTGCAGATTTTGTTTGTGCTCAAACAGCAACATTACACACTAACATAATCAACCACCCCTTTAACCTGCACTATTATTGAAATTTGTTAAACGTAATTATTTCTTTTCACATTCACCAAATTTTGATAATATTTCCAAAGTGTTGTGTTAATCTTTTAACAATTTGCTTTTTACATTAGTACAATGACCATGTAAAATGTTTCATATTATTAATTTAAAACTGAATTGAGTAAACAATTTAATAAAATAACAATAATTTGGATACCTCTTTATTTTCCATGCATGTAAATATCTAGCTGCTATTATATTTTAGTAAGGGGTCCCATCATATTTTCATCTATTTTATAAACCCCTGTTCTGTTTGCTAGTTGACAGAAGCTGTTTTTACCTCCCAGAGGTGGACCGGCCAGTCCTGCAAAGCTCTGGATGCAGACATAGACACCAACAGCCGATGACATCCTCTGAATGCCAATCACGTCATCTTCAGCCAGCATGGGGATGTGGCTGGAGGCCACGGTGCCCAGCAGGAAGCCATAGAAACAGGAGCAGGACATGAGCCCCCAGAACTCAGTTACAAAGGTGAAGATGACCAGCACCGGACACAGCAGCACTGTGCAAATCAGCAGAATGTAGATCTTGCGAACGGGTCTGTGATTGAGGACCCAACCCATGGACAGACGACCTAGAATCTCAGCCACGGCCATGGCCGAGAGCATGTAGGTGGCGCTGTCACGTGACACGCCTCGGCTCACGCTCAGCTCAATGATGTAGAGCTGCGGAGCGAAGAAGCCCAGCGTGGCGAACAGGCCAAACAGTGCGTAGCAGTTAAAGCTGGCGTCCCTGAGCACGGAGAAGTCCAACAGCTTGGGCCTGGAGACCCTTGCGGTCTCAGGTAGCACTGGTAGCTCGTCTTCAATGTTTTCTCCTTCCTCTTTTTTCCTAAGTGCTTCTTTCTCTGCAGAGTCCCGTTCTGTAGATTCCAGGCCAGACAGGTTGATCTGAGAGGAGGTGACGGACTGGACCCCTGAGTCCACAGAGCCAATAGAGGTGTGTGTGAATTCGTTCTCCAGGTCATATTTGGATTCAGGTTCTTTAAGGGGGGATGTGGAACCCTCTGGTGTGGCAGGTTCGGGTTTAATGACTATTGGCTTCAGCAGAGCCCCACAGACAATGATTGAGGCCTGCATAACCCCAATCATGATCAAGCAGTAACGCCAGCCGATCTGCTCCTTCAGCGCATTCAGAGCTGCAGCATGAATTCAAATAAAGACACGTTTTTCAACAGGTCTAAAAAAAAAAAATCTAAACTCTTTTATCATTATTCAAATTTATTTGACTTCCAAATAGGCTTTTATCATGTTACATACATGCTTGGTTAATCTGTAACATTCAAAATAAGTTTGCAAGTGCTTGTAAAAGTTGCCTGAGCCTAAATATTAATATTCTGTCATTATTTACTCACCCTCATGTCACCCCTGTATGACTTACTTTCTTCTGTGGAACATAGAAGATATTTTGAAAAATGTCTATTTTTTTGACCATACAACAAAAGTCCAATATTCCCATATCCAACAGCTCAAACATTTTTCAAAATATCTTCTTTTTGTGTTCTTCAGAAGAAAGACATTCATATGAAAAACATGAGGGTGAGAAAATGACACAATTTCTATTTTGTGTGAACTACTCAGACGAATCTGTTGCACAACCCTGTCGATCATACCTGGCGCTAGGGCTAGCAGGGAGAAGCATTCTCCAGTGGAGGCTATGGATGTGACGAGGGAGCGGCGCTTGCTGAAGTACTGCGACAGGATGGTGACTGTAGGCAGGAAGGTAAGGCAGTAGCCCAGGCCTGTAAATAAATAGCAAAGAGGGAGATGACAGCCACTGGTCTCTTCAACACAAGGGGCTCAGGTGCGCAAAGAACCAGGCCACTCTCTTCCATGGGACAAACTTGACAAAGGGCTGAAAGAAAACTGTATTTAAAAGAGACAAAAAAAGAGACAAGGAGAAGATCGGCAAGGTTAGGATCAACTAATAGTGGCGGGAAGGGAGTGTTTAGAATTTTGGGGAAAGCTAGCAGTGCATCTTTAGAAAAATCTGGAAAAACAAAAGGAGGTCACACTTTAGTTTAGGGTCTAATTCTCACTATTAACTACGACTTTTACCACAATAAACTCATAATTACTGCTTATTAATAGTTAGTAAGGTAGTTGTTAACTTTAGGTATCAGGTAAGATTAAGGGATGTTGAAAATAGTCACCCAGAATAAGGCATTAATATGTTCTTTATAAGTACTAATAAACAGCCAATATCTTAGTTAATAGTGAGAAATGAACCCTAAACTAAAGTGTTACCCAAAAGCATTATGTGGTCATAATTCGAATTTTGTTTATAGAAAACATCAGCCCTTTGGAACAATAAATGAAAGAGGGACATGTGGACTGATAGGCTAGAGTGTGAATATGTTATCTAGTAAAAATGAAATATTCAAACATATTGGCCTGGTTTCACAGACAATGGCTTACATTAAGCCAGGATTAGACTTCAGTTCAGTTAGGACATTTAAGTAAACATGCCTTGGGAAAAAAAACATTGGTGATCTTGAGACAAAACAATGGCACTGACATAATTTAAGATATATCAGTGCAAGTTTCTTTCAGTTAAAACAGTTTTAACTCTAATAAAAATGCAGTGTTATATTGGGGTGTTTAAAATGTGCATTGTGAGATATTTAAATGAATTACTGTCTATAGTTTTCTACAGCTTTCTTTAAAGAAGGAAATTTCACTTTGGGACAATGTGCTTGAATCTCATTAATGTCAATTTGTGTGTTACCGCATGAATGTCAACGCATGAAAACACTCCACAGCATAATATTATCACACTTTACAATAACTGTTTTCTATTTAAATATATTTACTAATTTAATTCATTCCTGTGATGGCAAAGCTGAATTTTCAGCAGCCATTGCTCTTCAAACAAAAAGAACGAAACAATTAAATTCATAAATATTAAATCAAAAATTAAAAATTAAATACATAATCATTTTTCACAGTGTCATGCCACGCCACCCTGAGGAAAAATGTTTTCAGTACCACGCCGCACTGGCAATAAAATAACACAATGCAAAATTTCTTAAAATACTGAATAAACTTACCTTCATTTACTTTACATATTTTGTTATGGAACAATTAGGGTACCAAAATATGTATCGCACATATAAACTCACACAGAAGGTGGATTTACCTGCAACGACTCCCATGGTGATGTACATCTCAGTTATGGTTTTGGTGAAGGCCGTTGTGATTGTGCCCAGGCTAATCAGGAACCCACCGAACATGACGACAGGCCGATAGCCAAAGCGGTTGCTCATCACTGTGGAAAGAGGAGCTGTGGGAAAGATGGTGCCAATTACAAACACGTTTGAAACTTTGAGAAACAACACAGTGGATCATGGTCGGCATAAGACAGTATCACGAGCAGCCGCAGTTTTGCTTTGGTTCACTCTCAGACTGCTTCTGTTTGAAGAAGAATGATCTTTTGAAGCCCTTTCAGCAGGAAAAAATTTGAATCTGTCCACTGAGTCATGAAATTGTGGTGCTGCTTTGTCACTGGGCAAAGTGAGTGAATCTCTAGTCAGCCATCACAACAGCCGGCATTCCTTAGTTTCACAGCACAGTTCAGCTCGCTCTCAGCACAAATGCCGAGATGAAAAGATTCGCTTCTAAGTTAGGATCTGTTTGACAGGTTCACACTGAAAGACCACAATATCTGATACGTTTTAAAGGGACAGTTCACCTAATTATGAAAAGTCTGTCATCATTTACTCACCATTATGTCGTTTTAAACCTGTTTGACTTTATTTATTCTTTGGAATATAAAAGAAGATATTATGAACAATGTTGGTAACCAAACAGTTTTGGAGTCCACTGACATCCACGGTTGTGACAAAAAAAACATTGAGACATTTCTCAAAATATCTTCTTTTGGAACGACAGGATGAGTAAATGATTACAGAATTTTCATTTTTGAGTGAACTATCCCTTTAAGGCCTAAGAGAAATACAGGGAAATCACAGATCTGATGACACAGCTTGTTTCTTAATTTCAGTTTGTACCTACTCTTTTGAGATATGCCTGGTATTTTTTATAATGACCTATTTTTCCCTCAACTTCCCTAAACTAAAACTGAGTTGTGTATCTGTTGTAGCCTCTAAGTTGTGGTCGCTGTAGAATAAAACCTGCATTGATGATGAAAGAAACTTAAACATAGTACACAATGGCTTCTACTGATGTTTCAATGAGAGTTAAAGCAAAAGGGAGCAATGGAAAACCGGTTTAGCGTTGCAAAACTTGAAAACCTGCAAAAGTGTTCACCAGAAAACAATCTTCTTGTATTATCATACATTAAGGTATGTTTCACTTGTAGAGCTTACCATTTGTGCAAACACCATTTGTATTGTGTAAACAAACACTGTGAGGTACAACCAGTGCTATAGTACTCTATCTTTAAATGTCTAGACTGAATTACCTGTGAAGGCCATGACAAAGACACAGATGGAGACAACCCAAGACACTCTGCTGTTGGTTTCATTAAAGTCTCTCATGAGGTCTTGGAGGAAAATCCCAAAAATCTTGATGATGCCATAAGTGAAAACCTCCACGAAGAAGAAGGTCACAGCCACCATCCAGCCCCAGCCTCCATCTGGCACCTCAGTGTACACATTAGGGCTCGTGCAGCCCTTCAGGGCTGACATCAATCCTGACATGATGGACACTGACGTTTCTATAAATGTAAGCAAAGTGAAAGTACAGAGAGTTTTAGATAGGATGTATTTCCACACTGGCTCTGATGGTGTCCCCTTGTCAACTTAACAGCGGGCTTTGTTTGCAAGCTTGTCTTTAATCTGCCTTGTCTTCTGGATTATTTTACCTTTCAAGGTGCTACAAATCCATATGCATAAAATCCTTGTTATGTAACCACTGTTGGTATCTTAGGCTATAGAAAAAAGGGAGTGCCAGAGTCAAGCAACACTTTTATATATATATATATATATATATATATATATATATATATATATATATATATGCCTATATTGCGAATAATCACATCTAACAAAAGTTTGTTTATAAAATATGTGTACATATTATTATATATAAGTGTGTGTGCATGTCTGTGTATGTATATATATATATATATATATATATATATACACACAGTAGTCAACATTTGAAGTGGATCAAAACCTTTCATCAAAGTTATACATGAATTTTGAAATAAAACGTTGCGCTTTTCTAAGTGTGTAAAATGGATAACTATAATGTATGGTGGAATACCATTGCAAGTGCTTCGGAGCACTTCGACTCGGCGCAGTAATATCATCACTCGTGAAAAATCCTCTCCCTCTCCCTCTCCGGAGTGATGATATTACTGCGCCGAGTCCATAGATATATATGCGCCGAGTCGAAGTGCTCCCCAGCACTTGCAATGGTATTCCACCATACATTATAGTTATCCATTTTACACACTTAGAAAAGCGCAACGTTTTATTTTGTGTCACCATTCTTGGTCAAGTTACACTACTCGTGTAACTGTATTTAAATAGGGAAAACGTGGAGGTGTTTGGTCGCTTCTCTGCTTGGATCCTAATGAATGAACTGGGCTAAGCTAAGTGCTATCAAAGTGTCGCCACAAGACAGAGCGATTGAGTGCACGCACTGAGACGAGAGAGGTATGTATCAACTCGTCTTAGTTAAGGGAATAACATAGTTTAATATGAAAAAACGGTGGAGTATCCCTTTAAGACAACTTTGATGAACTTTTTTGATCCACTTCAAGTGTTGACTACTGTATATGTGAGAAAGTCTATTTGATTTTATATATATAATAGCGCTATGCCTCCATTGCGCTATTATTGGATATGATCGGTTAGGGTGAATCCGGCCAATTGTGGAACAGCTGTGTTGTCATCGGAAATCGTGCAGCCCCTCTTGAGAAGCTGTGCTGGCTGAGTCAACCGTATGCTCTCGAATCTCTCTCGCGGTACTTTGATGCCATACGTCAGAGTGACGTGGCGACATTGCTGTCTCAAGTCACATAGATATATACACTAGATGTCGCCTTGGCTACGGCAGTTCATTGGAACGAATGCGTCAATAGAGCCGCCATCATGGAACAGGGGAGCCCCTCCTCTTTAATGCATAAGCGTCAATGTAGTCAAAGGTCTAACGGAAATAAAATCACCAAAAATCGTCATTAATGCGATTTTCTAATTTTTTTTGGTTCGTTCCAATGGTCAGACATGTATTTATCATTGAGTCCAGAGAAAAAGATTTTTTTTTTTTTTTTTTTTTACATTCTTCCTAGTTCAGATTTCGTTCGTGCGAACATCCATACGCAGCACGAACGTCCGAAAATCCATGAATTCGACGTACAGGCGGAGATAGCAGCGTTACCTAGCTACTTCTTATGACAAGACCCCTGTTCCAAGATGGCGGCGGTTTTGACGCATGCTTAGAACCCCAAGGCGACATCTAGTGTATATATCTATGTCTCGAGTCAGACGAAATTTCTAACCGGCATGCCCTGCTTTAAGTCACCTGCCGATCAGTCTGCGCAGCGCTGCATGATGTCAAGTGGTGCTCACTGCAGAGCCAAATGACATCCAGCTCCACCTCTCTGGACTTCAAACGGGTGGAGTGATAGAGTTATGGGTAAGGTTAGGGTGTGGTTGGAAATTCTAGCTCCATCCATTATGCCCAAATTACATCCAGAGAGGGGGATCTGGACTTCATGCTTCAGATCATCACCCATGGCTCTGCAGTGTGTAGCCTCTCCATGAGGTCGAATAAGCCTATTGATGACGTTAATGGGAAGACTAATAAAAAAGTAAGTAAGCAACTCAGCCACTTATATATCACTGCTTTATGTCAAAATCAAACTTGAAAACATGATGAATGTGTTGTTGTTGTTTTACTGTGACCAATCAGCTTGGGGAAATTAAAGGTAACTTACATCTTCGTGTCTGTGACCTTGTGAACAAGCTTGATGACTACTGAAAATAAGCTGAATATTTAAAAAAAAGTAGCTGAACTTCAGTTCACAAATATTGTATACAATTGTTACAGGCTTTAGTGATTATTTTGGAATAAATGCAAAAATGCATAAAAACACTAATTTGGTGACATTTATACTTGGTTTTAATAAATAGAACATTACATAGTGTAAAATACAAAACAGATTTTTATTTAGTCTCTTTTGTATGTAAAGTTTATTAAACCAGGAAAATAAAGTGTAACGGGGAAATACATTTACATTTGATTATATATATATATATATATATATATATATATATCTGACACAGGCATTATTCAATTAATTACGTCAATAAATGACCTAGCTTACTATCATAAAATAGTACATCATGTGACGCAATAAGTAACTTTATCATGGCAATAAGGGCATCTGTCCTTAGACGCGCTAGAAAAAACGGCATTCAAATGCTATACTTTGGGCATAAATCGTTTTAACTTACCGAGACGTTGAAGAAACTGCGGAAAACTCGGGATGTTGAAAGAAAACAAAAACCAACAGCTCTCCTCTAGCTGGCTTCTTTATTAAAGTGTTAACCAGAGATCATCGTTTCTGCCCTGAGCATCCGCAGTCACTCCTGTGGAGAGCGCGAGTCGTTAGTAAGTCACAACCAACCGAGTGACATATTTAACTATATCGTTTCCTAGTTTATGTTCGACTACATTAACAACTTATAAATACTGATATTATACTAGATCAAGTATTATCTGCCAGCTCTCTGTCTCTGTTTCCTCTCACTGAAGCTTGGCAGATTTTATACCGGCTGCAGCCGGTATTCGAGCTCGTGCGCGACTGCTACTGCGACTGTACTACTGAATCGTGAACGCGCATTGCACTTGGTGAACTGGCTGGATTATCTCACCTATCTATCTGTTTACACAGATAAACAAATCCCAACAAGATGAGCTCATATGTCTGAAGAGTCAATATATCACAGCACTGAATTAAATAATTTGTTATTTGACCGCAACACCACTAGCCTTCTGAAAAATGAAATATATTGTATGAAAATACAAGTATTTCAAAATAAGTTTTTGTTAATAATATCAATCATCTTATGAACAGCATTTTGAGTAATCAAGACTGTGTGAGGATCATAACAGGACTGAGCGTGACCGTAGTGATCTAAATGCACGAGCATGCGCGTGCCGGTGGGAGCTGTGGGGAGGCAATTCTCGTGCACGTGAAGCATGATAGGAGCCTATACCGGCCGGCTAAAACAGGTTTATTCCAGTTCTGTCTCCAGTATGAGCTTACTCGTCATTAAGATTACATTATCAGCGTGCGTTTTAATGGCACCATGTAAATACGGACAGAAATTTCAACATTTGTTAAACACTTTTCAAGTAGATTCCTTAAAACTCCGACATTTTGGTTATTTTTTACATTGCCGGCTGTGACGTCACATGTGCATCCTCCCTCTTTTCACAGACACGCGGCCGGGTGAAACGTTTAGCGGTAATAATGCAAACCTTGATGAATGCATGGATTTTTTACAGTCTATGATGAAAACACATGAATACACAAACACAAAGCCGTCGTCACATTTAAAACAGGCTTTGCTATTGCGATATATAAGCACAACAGTTTAGCAAAAAGATGATTAAAAAATTATTTTTATGTCCCCTTTTTTGCTTCAACTCAACAATGTGTCTAAAACCTGACGATCATGAGGTCTCCAGCATGATTTGAGATCACCCAAAAAGCATCTTGAGCTTCAATAAAAGAAACATCTGACAGATCTCACATGGTCGTTACGGCATTTTGGCATATTTGACTAGACCTAAAAACAGTGCATAATCTGAAATATTTTTTCTTTTCTTTTTTAATCGTTACATTTCTATCTTATTTCCAATTACATTTCTAAAAAGTCTAATTAGATCTAAATCTAAATAATTTCTCCATGCATTTATCAGTAGGCTATATTGTGCATTTATCTTTACAGACGGCCTTACAGAGGCCTGCCATTTATGGGGAGAGATAATAAGTAACCAACTGACTTTGTTACCTAAGAATGGCTTGCGTCATTCCCTTTAGTAATCATAGGTGTTGAAAGCTTGTGTTGTGTTCAGCACACAAAACAGAGGCATGTGAATCTGATTTCTTAACTGCAGCTGATATGGTGAGGAATATAGGAATCCATCACTTATCGAAGACAAAAGGATAACTTTATATCGTGTTTTTCTAATTTACTATTATTTTGTTTGTATTTCTTTTTTATTTTATCAATGTGAGATTGTTTTTCACAGAAGCCTTAGTAATAATTAACATCATAAGATGTTGTTACACAGTAGATTTAACCATAACAAGAGTTCATATGATCATTACATGCTGACTTACAATGTCTAGTTAAATTATACACTGTGTACCGTCAGACCCTAACAAACAAGATTACTGAGCAACGCTCTGTCCTCACAATGAATAGCTGACCATCATTTTAGCTTTACTACAATGTAAGGGTGAAAGTAGAGCACTGAGTTAAAGCACATCTAAATATTCGTCGATAATGAGTAACGATAATTACTTAAAGTGCCCTTGTGAAAAAAATTAAAAGTTGCTGTTTATGTGTTACAATTATCATTTTGGTAACTTAAAGGAGATATCAGGTATGTGTGTGTCTGCCAAACCCTGCATCGAAGCAGAAGACGCAATAATGTTCAGTACCCTGGACAGCTCATGTATCACACACATCAGGCCCATTTTTTTAAATTCAAATTTTCCTGCTATAACATACTTCAAGCCAAAATAACCTTGAATTTGGTTACATGTCTTTTTTGCCAAAATAACTTGTGAGATGTATGATATTCCATCACGTAAGCAAAGTAAACAGTGATTACAAGGTGTTTGATTTCATTTCTTTACTCATTTCATTTCTTTGTTATCTAATTGATTACTAGTCTGGGCTATGGTTTAGACATCTATTAAACTTTCACTTACAGCCCAAATTTTGCCCTGTTTTAGCGTTTTGACGGCTATTAGACGTCTTTTAAATGCAAAATTGCTTGCGGTAAATACTTTAAGAGTTTATCATCAATACCATTCTGAGAATCTGAATTTTTATCTTTTTGGAGGCATCAAAAGGTTCCAGATATTCAAAGCACCTTGTCATATTAGTGAAATTCTAACATGAATTAAAAATGCTAAAACTAACATTAATAAATACTGTAATGTATGTAATACAATCTGAATAGCTCATTGTTAGTTAATGCTAATGCATTAACCTATGTTAACTATGGGACCTTATTGTCAAGTGTTACCCTGCTCAGCTGCGCACATGGAGATCATGTATCATTTCAGACTGTACAAAATACATTTACAAAAATCTATCTACATGTCATGTTGAAACAGTTCTTTTCCATCTGTTTATCCTTCTCTGGCATGAGGAGGTCGTGAAAGCACTTTCTTTATTACACTTATCAGCTCTGTTGTTCACTCTGACCTTTAACCTCATCTGCTGCATCGAGACTCTGTTGTCACAACACCAGTCCTGTCTCAATGCCATGCCCTGTATTTGAGCTCTGTGCATCAATTATGTTGGGCCTAACTTCCAGGACACATAGAATTACATAACCAACCTATAAACTATTATTAGTATCCCATTAATATCCTTTTGCAAGCAAGTGCAGAGAATAATAGGCATAACATAACACTTCCTTTAAACTGGAAATGACCTCAGAAGTTGAACACAGCACTGTGGGAGTTATTTTGACGGGATTGTGCCCAAAGCTCAACATGTTCTTTTGCCTTTCAAAACAAATATTGATCAGTGAAGTGCAGCTGATTTCTCACTCTACCGAAGTGCTCCAGTTCACTCGAAAGGATGATCATTTCTAAGGTTTTCTATCTCTTTCTTAAACTCTTGCTGAAATATACAACGGTATAACCAAGGGATTATTCTAGCCCTAATGATCTCATATTTGTACAAACTTATATCCTATATCATTTTGTAGTGTTATCGACTATGAAATGCTTTGTTTACACTGTAAAACAAAGACATGGCAAACTCACACTTCATATTGGTATGAAGGATCTCAAGATCTCTGTGGGCCATATCAAATTTAGATTGTAAAGACAAAAGCCTCTTGAGCAATTTGTAAAATGTATTTCTATTCAAACTTTTTTTTACAATTCATCTTTAAAATCAACTGTTAGATAGACAAAGACAATCTAATGTGACCTATATGGCACAAATACTTATAAAATCTATGATGTTAGTCAGAAATGTTCATGATGTCCTCAGTCTGTCTCCAATATCATTAGATTTGTATCAGGTTGACTGGTGATAACTCAGAAAAATGGCACAAACAAGCTGTTTAAAGTCATGTCAAGTCAGGTCAGTAAGATATAATTATAAAAACATAAAGTTTGTGAAAGAAGTCTCTTTTGCTCTTCAGGGCTGCATTTATTTGATCTAAAATGCAGTAAAACTAATATTGTGAAATAATACTGCAATTTAAATGAACTATTTGAATATATTTTATAATGTACTTTATTCCTGTGATGTCAAAGCTGAATTTTCAGCATCATTACTCCAGTCTTCAGTGTCACATGATCCTTCAGAAATAATTTTAATGATGATTTGCTGCTCGTATCAATGTTGAAACCAGTTGTGCTGCTTAATTTTTTTTTTTGTGGAATATTACAAATGTTAATTTTAATCAATTGAATACATCCTTGCTGCAAAAAAAGTTACAATTTATTTAAAAAAAATCTTTTGAATGGTAGTATCTATTCACTTCCTTTGTAACAAATAATTTGATCAAGAAAAGACCACAGGAGACAAGAGGTGCTTTGCATAATTTCATTCCTAATATATTTCCTACATATTCATATCTTTTTTTGTCTTTTGGTCTTGAGCGATCCAGCAAAATACTTTGCACTTTTACAAGTAAAATTATAGGCACATACATACAAAACATCCCGCTGTATTAGTATTCAGGATGGTAACATGTAAACATATTAAGTATCAATACAGCAAAACACATATATATAAAAAAAGTAATTCCTCTTCTCTTATGATTCAATATGATGGTGTTATAAATTAAAAGAATAAAATGCTACAGTATTACGACTGAATTAATACAATGTGTTACATAACTAGAACAATATGTGGTTATATTTCAGTCATGCACCTCATTTATAACACACCCTTCAGGGGATTGAGTGACAACGACCCAAATCCCTGATCAACTCAATTTAAGATATTAGCATTTCAACCGTTCCGTTAATAATTTAGCACCCTGAAGTTAGTTTGTTGTTTTTTATCATTATTATCATTGTTTGTCCTTGCTCATGCACGGAGGATCCTCCATTGACAGTTGTGGCCTCCACCTGTTCTCTACCCTCTCACGGTCGTCTCCCCTTGCCTCGCCCAGATCCGTCACGGCACCAATTTATCTACCGGAAACCAGAACACAGCTTTATTGTTCCCTCAGCCATGGGTGTGTTATAGACAGATACAGATCTCAACAGGAGCTAGCTGAGAACATTGACCCATATCAGTTAGTCACAATGACACTCGGAAGGTATATTAAAGCAATAGCAAATTGATATCTTATAAATGATCAAATCCTTCTGACATCAGAGTCCTGAGCTCCTCCATTTAAACCAATATTATTAAACTATCTGAAAGACTATAGTTTATGATCCATCAAAACAAGACATGAAGTGTTAGCAGTAACAAGGCCTGTTGGACAACAATAAGTGCTCCACCATGTGGAGTTAAGTGAGCACTGCATCAATGTAAAGCATTATTAATATCTCCACTTGATCTTGAGATTGTTCGCATCATAAAATATCTTCGTTAAAATCCAATTAATCCATTGAGATTTGTTCAGAATAAAAAGTGTAGAATGTTTATACTCCTGTATGTTGTGTGTGTGTGTGTGCATAGACAAACATGTGTTTATGATCATCATGAAATTTAGACTGAAATAGAAAAAGAGTTCTCATAGTTACATAGTTATCTAATGAAGCAATGGCGAGGAATCCACCCAGCATTTATTGCATCAAAACAAATAACTTGGGTGGATTCAATGCATTCATATCTTGGTCCTGTCTGTGCACAAACAAACGAATCAGTCAACTAACACTTCTGCTCACGTCCATGTATATAAGATCGGAAACACCATAAAACAGCAACAGCTGGTTTAGTGTCAGAAAATGTTTTTCAACATCTAAGATGAATACATATAAAGTGAAACACATTTGGATGATTTGTCACTGCCTTTGTTTTTAAATTATGATTAGATTTGTTACATACGGTATACACCACCGTTCAAAAGTTTGGAGCTGGTAAGTTTTTTTTAAATGCTTTTTTAAATGCTCACCAATGCTGTATTTATTTTATCAAAAGTACAGTAAAACAGTACTATTGTGAAATATTATTACAATTTAAAATAACTTTTTTTTATTTTAATATATTTTAAAATGTAATTTATTCCTGTGATGACAACGCTGAATTTTCAACATCATTACTCCTTACTAGTTTTCAATGTCACATATTTTGATAAATAGAGTTAATAGACAGCATTTATTTAAAATAACAATCGTTTATAACATTATAAATGTATTTACTGTCACTTTTAATTAATTTAATGCATCCTTGCTGAATTAAAGTATTAATTTCTTTAAGAAATAAAAAAAATCGTACTGACCCTTAACATTTGGTATTTCATTACATACTATTTATATGAACTAAATGCTAATTTTTTAGTAATAGTGATTATGCTTAAAGGTACACTATGTAACTTTTGTTTTTGTCCAATACATGTCAATACATCATTAATCCTTCTTCCAAAACATGTTCTTGTCTTACCCTGATTCTCTATGGTAAGCGTATTATAAGTGTTTATATTCTAGACCGCCGGGTAAATTGATATGTCACTCGTCCGTGCCTGTCTCGTCATATCCGTAAATAGAGGAAAGTTCCTTCAGCTCCTTTGACGCGTGTATGGTGTGCGAGTGCTATAGGTTAGCTGTCACAACGAGTGAGAAAAGTTGAGATGGAGCTAAATCTCACCGGAGAATCACCCGTTTTTTAAAACCCAAAAAATAGAGGAGAGTCTGCAGGCAAAAAGAGAACCTGATAGAGCTCGTAATGAAACAAGAATCAATATTGGCTTGACTTTTCAGAGATGGTGAGAACTGAGGGATTTGAAATGTTGTAAAAGCAACATAGAGATGCTGTTTTTATTACTCAACAGGTAAGGTATTTTATTGAACAGATAGATTGGCATATGTAGCTCTCTAACATCCTTTCTATCCAAACTGTATATTATATCTCTTAAGCCAAGTAGTGAATTTTTTATGATCAGTAGGATAACCATATTCATCCGCAGTGTCACGCAGTGCTGAAGCACAACCAAAACAATGTTCTTCTGCAAAATGCATGTAAAAGTTACATAGTGTACCTTTAAGTGTCCCACTTTGCCTGTATTCACCCTGAACTTAGGCTAAATACTTACATTAATGTAGCATTACTTCAGTCTAAATACAGAGTAATACCACTGAAATATATACTAAATTATTTCATTTTTCAAAGAAATAATGTCTGGAGTGATATTTGTCATTTATGTTGTGTAAGAAACAACATATTCAGCTTCTGATGTGACTAAACTGCAACATTTGGTCCTCATCAGACCTGAAGAGGCTGGTGTTGGTTTGGTTAAAGATAATAAATCACACTTAGTTTGAATGCTTGTGGACAGAGGGACAAGACAACCCCATACACTGGAATGCAACACCGGCGCTTTGACTTGGAGAGGTTAGCGAATGCTCACGGGAGGAAATTCTGTTTCGTCGTCCAGGCACACGGGTCCTGCTGCGAACTCATGCTCGGGAATCACCTCGCCCTTCTTAGCTCCCCCATCCTCGGAGTACCCTGAGAAGAACACAGTTGGCTGATCATGAAAATGAGTTCAAATGTAAATGAATGTGTGTGTTTAAGGGTGTTGTGCTACCTGTGAGAGTGGCTGTAACGGGTCCAGAGGTGGGGATGGCCACGGTGGCAGCATATGACTGGCATGCTTGCGGTGGCTCTGTGAGTTCAGATTTCTCTGTCTCCTCCCACTCCTTATCCGATCCAAACAACCTGGGGGTTAAAGGCGACATCAGTAAAAATAAGGTCTGCGCTTATAAAGAGACTTTCATGCTTTGTTCTACGATATAAATTGCACACAGTCATACCTCGCTCAAACATGAATTTTGAAACTGCTGTGCTTTAAAAAATATGTAAGTTGCTAACTACCACATCAAGGCCTCTTGTTCGTAAATGGATTGAATGAATTGGGTCACCTCATTCATGCACGAGGATTCGCTGAGTCAGTGACTGAACGAGAGTGTGCATGTCGGCATGTGAGTCATTCAAAGCAATAAAAGAAAAGGGGTGGAAGAATTATGAATGTGTAAAACTTACCGCTTACCACGCACATTTAAAACTAACTAAGATACTAATCATTAATTTAGACCTTTTTTTTTTAATGTTTTTTATATCTTGATTAATTATGCCCCACATTTGACTGGAGGGAGAATTTATTTTTATTTATTTTTTCATTTACAGTGTTATTTTATGCACCATATAAGATTTACTATAGCTTATTTTTAACTATTTTATATAATTTTATGTGGTATCGCGTGGCGGTCGGGGACAGTGCCTCTGGGATGGCAGACCGGGGTGGTGGTCCCTCTTTTTAAGAAGGGATCGGAGGGTGTGTTCTTACTACAGGGGGATCACACTTCTCAGCCTCCCTGGGAAAGTCTATGCCAGGATACTGGAGAGGAGAATATGCCCAATAGTGGAACAGTGCGGTTTTCGTCCAGGCCGTGGAACACTGGACCAGCTCCATACCCTCTACAGGGTGCTGGAGGGTTCATGGGAGTTGGCCCAACCAATCCACATGTCCTTTGCTAAGGGCTGTCCGGTCCCTGTATGACCGAAGCAGGAGCTTGGTTCGCATTGCCGGCAGTAAGTCAGACTTCTTCCCGGTGCATGTTGGACTCCGGCAGGGCTGCCCTTTGTCGCCGGTTCTGTTCATAATTTTTTGGACAGAATTTCTAGGCGCAGCCAGGGGGCGGAGGGTGCCAGGTTTGGGGACCACACGATTTCATCTCTGCTCTTTGCGGATGATGTTGTTGTGTTGGCCCCTTCAGACCAGGACCTTCAGCATGCACTGGGACGGTTTGCAGCCGAGTGTAAAGCGGCTGGGATGAGAATCAGCACCTCCAAATCCTCAGTCGGAAAAGGGTGGCTTGCCCACTTCAGGTTGGTGGAGAGTTCCTGCCTCAAGTGGAGGAGTTTAAGTATCTTGGGGTTTTGTTCACGAGTGAGGGAAGGATGGAACGGGAGATTGACAGACGGATCGGTGCAGCTTTTGCAGTAATGCGGTCGCTGACCGGTCTGTCGTGGTGAAGGAGGAGCTGAGCCACAAGGCGAAGCTCTCAATTTACCGGTCAATCTACGTATTAACTCTCACCTATGGTCATGAGCTTTGGGTCATGACCGAAAGGACAAGATCCCGGATACAGGCGGGCGAAATGAGCTTTCTCCGCAGGGTGGCTGGGCGATCCCTTAGAGATAGGGGGAGGAGCTCGGTCACTCGGGAGGAGCTCAGTGTAGAGCCGCCGCTCCTCCACATCGAGAGGGGTCAGCTGAGGTGGCTCGGACATCTGTTCCAGATGCCTCCTGGACGCCTTCCCGGGGAGGTGTTCCGGGCACGTCCCACTGGGAGGAGACCCAGGGGAAGACCTAGGACACGCTGGAGGGACTATGTCTCCCGGCTGGCCTGGGAACGCCTCGGTGTCCCCCCGGAAGAGCTGGAGGAAGTGTCTAGGGAGAGGGAAGTCTGGGCATCTCTACTTAGACTGCTGCCCCCGCGACCCGGCCCCGGATAAGCGGAAGAAGATGGATGGATGGATGGATATATTATTTTACTATATGAAATTTATATATTTTCAGTTTGCATTTTCATTTTAGTTTAAGTTTTAGTAATGTTGTTATGTGCTGTCATTTTTAGTTTTTTTAAAATATTTAAATTGGGCTTTAATTATTTTTATTTAAGATTTAGTTTTAGTAATTCTAATACTATTTTCAACATCAGTTAGTTTCCATGGTTCATTTTAGGTTTTATAAGTTTAAGTTTTAACTAAATTTTTTATTTTATTTCAGCTTTATTTCAATTGACCTAAAATGATTTTTAGTCATTTTAGTTGTAGTTTTAGCTAACTGTAACAAAACTAGTCGTTTTTTGGGGGGAAAACACTAATGCATCTTAATAAACACTCTTTCTGTAGAATCTCAGTAGAATTGTAGGCAAGCAAATTTTAATAAGACTTGTTTTGTTTGTGCTTTTCAATGAATCACTTGAGTCAGACTCAATGACAAGCTCATAATGCACAAAAAGACACTACTTGTTGCTTCTCGTCATCCACTGGCATGATGATGTAAAATCCAGAAAAAGAAATTGAACTAATTAGTCAACCAATCTTAAAGGAATAGTTCACATAAAAATTTAAATTCTGTCATCATTTACTCACCCTCAAGTAGTTTCAAACCTGTATGAATTTCTTTCTTCTGCTGAACACAAAAGAAGATATTTTGAAGAAATGTCAGTAACCAGACAGTTGATGTACCCCATTGACTTCCATAGTATTTTTTTTCCTACTATGGAAGTCAATGGTGTCCATCAACTGTTTTGTTACCGACATTCTTCAAAATATCTTTTTTGTGTTCAGTAGAATAAAGAAATTCATACAGGTTTAAAACTACTTGAGGTTGAGTAATTGATGATAGTATGTTCATTTTTAAAACTATTCCTTTAACCATTTTAAGTGAACAGATTTAAAAGCTTGAAGCCTTTTGAGCTCGTCCAGTTGCCTGAGCACTTAGAATGGAATCCAGCATGAAAGTATAAAACAAATCTTTTTTTTTAATGTCCTATATTTAATAACATACCACCACACAGCTTATCATTATAATTAATTTGTTTAAAAAAAGAGTGAAAACTCACCTGTGCTTCTGCACCAGAGTGCACTCACCCCCATCTTGAGGGTCAATGTTATAGATGAATAGCTGCCCATCAGAGGAGGCCACAAGCAAACGTGGAAGTTTCTGGATTCTGATTGGTCAAGTGAAACTCTTGAATGAGTTTTTTCCTCAGTAAATACTGTTACTCGTTCTAGATTGCTGTGTAATGACTGCAGGACTCACATTGCCAGGGCACAGACATTCTTCTGACCGCCCATCTGGAGACGGACGGTTGCGAAGGCTCGGTCTTGACTCATCATGCCTGACACCTGTGCTGGGAGGTAGCTACTGGCTGCTGTGAACATCTTACCTACATATGTTGACCAAGAGGGAGCTTCCTCCTCCCCACTGCAAGTAAAACACAAAAACATGGAGAAACACAAACACTGACAAAGTTTAGATTTGTCAGTAAAAAAAGAAAAGAGATCCTGACTCAATTACACTGGTAGCAAGGAGCATTTTCAGTACCTTGGGCTGTGCTGTTCAAGCTTGAAAATGTGCACCGTCTCTGTATTGCTTGAGGCACAGAGGAACTGAGCATCCGGGCTGAAGGAAAGGGAGCTGATGTTGACATACCTTTGGTGACACAAACACACAAAGGTCAAAAGCATACACAAAACAGACTCACACATACCACAGTTTACACAAACACAGTCAACTCTCTTTCTGTATGATTAAAGTATCTTCAGTGTTCACTGTGAGCTTTGAATCATCATCATCATCATTGTACCTTTTCATCCCCCGCCTGAACTCAAACAAGCGCAGTCCCTCTGGAATGGAGAAGACTCGAATCACTGTACCCTGGGACGGGAGAAAAGAAGTGGACAGATGCTCGGAGCTGTGTGTGTCTACGTTATAAGGTATGACTATGTGAATCTCTCATAAACACGTCTGGGTTGCATTTCACCCCGTAAATAGAAAAAAAAAAATAACACCAAAAAACCAGACATCATATTTTGCCTAAAGAATACAAAACATATTTTAGGACAATTAGAATTGTTTTTCATTGTGACATTTTATTTCTATGGAGCCCCTAAAGGGACATGGTGGAGAAAAAAAAATATGACGTGGATGGAAATATTATGCCAATGCCTTTGCGTTCGCTCGCATATTTTTGCGTTCCCCCGAGAAACTTTTGTGAGTGAATGCAAATGTGGGGTGTGCTAAACTGACATGAAAATAATCACAATGCAAAAAATCTTAATGCTACCAAAAACAGGCAAAATATAATTTCGGCATCACTTTACAATAAGTTTAAGTTACAATAAGTTTTACAATAAATAAGTTTATTAACATTATTTAACTACATTAGTTAACATGAACTAACAGTGAAAAATACTTCTACAGCATTTATTCATCTTAGTTAATATTGATTTCAACATTTATTGATACATTATTAAAATCAAAAGTTGTATGTTAAGATTATTTAATGGCCCTGAGCTAACATAAACTAACAATGAACAGTTGTCTGTATTAACTAACATCAACAAAGAATAATAAATACTGTAACAAATGTATTGCTCATTGTTAGTCCATAAACTAATGTTAACTAATAGAACCTTATTGTAAAGTTTTTTTTGACCCAGACGTGTTCTTAAACGGTTTCGTGAGGTTCACCCGGCTGTGTTTCTATATAAACAGTGGAGCTTTACCCTTTCAGAAGCACTGGCCAGTTTGGTGCCTGAGGCACTGAAGGTGATGGCGGCCAGTGGACTGTCATGAGCTGGAATCATGGTCACAGTACTCTGAGCAGACAAAGACACACAAACACACAACAAAGACAAAGATTTATATAGTGAATCAGGACTGAAGAGCAGGGATTTGTCTCATGTACAGCAATTAACTCAACCAAAGGAACTGGCTAAATGAGCAGCTAAACAATTTTTTGGCCTGCATTTTTACCAGATTGTTGGCATCATAGACAATAATTTCTCCGATGGTGTCACTGCCTGGATATGCCAGGAAAGAGTTGGAATGGTTGATGGAGAGAGCGCAGAGACCTACAGAAACACATGAGTGGGTTAATATTTTAATATTTATACAGATTTACACAGACAGTTCAAAATTATTATTCTATATTAACTGTTTTTGTTTGATTTGTTTTTCAATTCCCTTACCTGATGGGTTGGATGGTGTGTTGAGAAGGGTTTTCAGGAGTTTCATGTCTTTTATATTGTGGATATAAATGGATTCCTCCAGACAGACAACCAGTCTCTGCCACGAAAAACACACACACACACACACACAAATTACATATTTACTAACAAACCAAACCACATTTTCAAGTTTAACGACGAAAGAGCACAGAAAAGCGATCATCTTGTCCAGAAGCTTTATAATTGATAAGTGGCAGGTGCCTCGCTCCAGCACAGCTGTGTTGTATTTACCTGTCTGTTGAGACGCACTGCAAGAATGTTGTTCGAGTAACTGTAGTTGCAAATCTCTGTGCCCTTTTTGAAGTGGTAGACATTCATGCGACGTGGCATGGACTGACTCACCACCACAACCAGGCTGCTGGAGAAAAGCCTTTCCACGATATACACGTCTGGAGTTTCTGCTGAAGGGGAGAAGAGAAAAGGACGCATTAGCAGCAACATAAATATAAAAAGCCACATGTAGACACATGTAGTCGAGGTACATCTTTTTAAGGATGAGCTACATTTAAAGGGGAAATAACATCCAAAATGAAAATGCTTCTCATTAAATCAGTTTAAATATAAAATTGAAACACAGTCACTGTGTACACTTAATAATCAGTGTAAATGTGTGTGTGTTTTTTGCAGCTTAACCCACTTTATTTTGTTCCAAAGAAATACAAAAATATACAGGTTGTCAGTGATATGAGGCTAAAGTAATTATTTTCATTTCTTTTTTTTACCATTACATTATTGTAAATAAGTACTATATGATTTTCCAAGTTTACCTTTTATTTTACACACATCAGCAAAACAGGCTGTTTCTCTGTCTTTAGCTTTTTACCTGCCATCTTTGTTGTGGGCTGCAGATACAATCTCAAACACATAAGGCATTGCCACCATGTAACATAAATCAAAACAGACAAGGACAACTTTACGCCCTGTAGGGTGAGTTTATCACAACATCGAGCATACAGAGACAAACATTCTCCAAAATATTTTTGAAAGTAAAATATCTTCTCTTATCTTTCTCAACAAAATACCAAGGAAATGAGATGGCATTTTCAATTTATTTGTTAAGTGATTCGTTAGAAATTGACTACACCCTATGATAACTTTATTATATTGCACTTGACGGTCCCTCCTATTGCCCTGTAGTTTTTGCAGACAGCCATACTTGCCATTTATATCAAGTTTATACAAAATAGAATGGGAAAATATCTCACTACTCTCATGAATGCAGTCCAGTTTGTCCACAGAGGTCACAGAGAATAGTTTGTATCCAGTTTTGGTGCCCACAGCCAAAGACCTGGAAAAACAACAAGATATGATGCTGTATCAAATCTGTTAACTGAATACATCCATTATTTGGAAGTTATTTTCACTTACTAATTACACTGTGTACATGCAATTTATTATGTATAAACAGCATAATACAGTAAAATATAATATACAATATAATTAGATTTTTTTAATTATAATGAAGGAAAACAGATGCAAAGGCCAACACAGAAACTACCACTTAATTTTTAAGTGGCAAGCTAAGTCATTTTAAAATCCTAATACAACACAGGTCCTGACTCAAGATAGAAACATTTGTGTGAATTGTAATCATTTGGCTTACATATAAACAGAAGAGTTGATGTCTGTTACATTTACTGGGATCTATTTTTAAGGGGGAGGGGGGCACATCTGTTTTGCAGGCCTTTCATTCCTCTAGAAAAAGTTGTTCACGTCAGATCCTGTGCTTAGCATGTCCTTTTCTACTTTTATTGGAAAACATAGGTGCTGCTGAAACCCAAAACAAAACCTTGTGTTTACAGCAGGACTGCATCTGACATGTGTTGGTAATAATTACCACTGTGACTGGTATACCTTATATACAAAATAACTAAATTCTGATTTTTCTAATACAAATGTATTTTGCCCCATAAGAGATAGTTGACTATAATCTCAAAGGGACGATATATCAGATCACCTGACTAGTCTCTCTGTATCATGTTTTGTGTTTGATTTGCTGTGCTTGACTTTTCAGACAAGAAACCAGTGTGATCAACCACTAGAAAAGAGGACAAGAGCGGGTCATCTTGTCAGGAGACTGTGGACTGATCAATACAATCTCACAATACTGCAAATTCTGCTTTGAGAAAACGTGAAAAAGGGAGCAACATTCAGTTTCTCCTCTCTATAAAACCATGTAGGCTACAAGATTCATAATCATATCTAATCTATAAGTAATATTAGTGGGGTTTTGTTGTGTTTTATTGTTAGTTCAATCCCATTTAAAGCACTTCTGCTCAAAAAACATTGTACAACCATTGAAAAACAGTCCTGAGAAACAACACTAAGCTCATCTATCATATTATGCATGCAAAACACCGTTATAACATAGTGACTGGCTTTTTATGGATGTGTAATAATCAAAAACAGACAATAAATAGCGGACAATCCTTTAAGCAGAGGTGACATTCCCTCTTGTAAGGTAAACCGCTGTTAATAGCATCATAGAAATATCCGATTCGGCAGATGATGCTTACGTGGAGTCCTGGTTGAAGGAGACGCAGCACGGGCCCGGGCCCGGCCCCGGCCCCGGCCCCGGCCCCGGCCCGCCAGGACCGTCGGCTCCCTCCTCGGTCTCCATCCCGATCCCGATTCCCAACGACCTCCTTCCCTCCCTCCGCCCTGGATCGGAGGCCTGGGATCGGTTGGACCTCTTGGAAAGATAGTGGCAAAGCGGAGACCTACTGAAGAAAAACTGTAAGGTCCGAATAAAGTGGAAGACAAATATACTCCAACGCTTCAGCTATTATTCTGCCTCACATTAATTAATTAAAACGCAAGTTTTTGTACATTTACGACTTCTAGCGGAGCATAGGGAATGAAGCAAAACAAAACCAGCTGATAGTTGTTGCGTCACATCAACATCACATACTAGTGGTTGAAGGAAAATGCGCTGTGTTGTCGTCCGGCTGAGCACTGATTGGTCGAGTGAACTAAGATAGACGCTGATTGGCGGTAAGTGCGGAATTAATACAAAGGGGGAGTGGTTTGGCTTTGCAGTATTACATTTGTCTACTCTAAACATATCCAATTTAATTTTCACGAATAATACATCCATGAAAGAGTCACTCACAGCCTTTTATTCCTGCCCTGCCGCGCAATATTTATTAGTCATAGGAGGAAGCCCGACTCATTTCTGCGAATCGCTTCTTTCGAACAGTTTATTGACTGATTTTAAACCGATTCGGTTATTCTTAAACGTCATCACGTGATCATTCACAGCTTGGCCTGGCATATTTTCGATTAAGTTTGAACAAAAATGGTTTATTGAAATGTAATGTCATCCAGTTTGTTGCAGTCGTTATTCAGTAAATAAAATGCATGAAAACGTATACATAAACATTAGCCTATACAAAGTGTATTATATCTCTCGGTTAAAAAGTTTTTTTTCATGTTTTATTAAAATGCTATTTATTTAAAATAAAAAGTGTTGATACAATCGATTAATTTTCTGCTATTAAACTTACTTTTCACTCCATCAGTCAAATCCTTCGTCCAGTACTCTTACTAGCCCACTCATCAGTTTATCAGTCATTTGCATATAATAATTTGCATCCAACAAACTTTAGCAGTTTTTGAGGTGCTGTAGCAAGAGTTCCAACACAGAAAAAAAAAAAAAAAAAAAGACAAAATCACCCAACGTTTTTAATAGTATTTTTTGTATTTTTACAAAACATTAAAAAACAAAACATAAAATGCAGAATCTGTGTTCTTTCTTTAGCAGCACATTTGGAATAGAAAATGAAATGTGCATTTATGATCGTCATTTCATACAAAGTTAATTCTCTTTTTGGTGCTAAATGGTCATTTATTTTTGCACTGTTTAGATTAATTAATACTGCACAAAAGCTATTGAACAACAAGAAGTTTGGGATCAGCCATCACACCACAGTACATCATTATATCAATAGGCTATAATTACTTTAAAGTGTAAGTATTGTAGTTAATGCAAAAAAAGTGTCTGAGAAAACAAACAAATAAAAAAAGATGGTACAAAGTTATTGTTTTCTGCTCTCTCCAGATCCCATGGTGTTTCAGTGCTAAAAATAACATTAAAGAGGAAAAGTCATTATTAATATAAGTACAGACAATGCTTAGACAATCTAGATTTAAACAGTAATATTAAAATGGCTCACAAGTTGTTTCGTGACAATACAATACCTTGAAATCCCAGACAACCATGGCACCATCTAAAGACACACTGCTGAATTTCTCCACCTTGGCCTTCAGCCCTTCCAGAATACATAGTTGGCTACAGTAGAAACAAAGTCTTAGCAAACTGCAATTACATTTCTCTAAAATGTTAGCATAATGCAATAGATGTTGAAATTAGACCAAAATCTTGTGCTTGCAGACGTCAAGCCTTCTATTACGTGATGCTGTTCTGATGCAGACTGCCCAACTCAGTGTCTTCCTCATCAGTCGCTCTTTTGTCCAGATTACGGAAATGCTGCATGGCAGACATGTTGCCCTTGGAGCTCTGCTTGGGAATGTCCACTTTCTTCACAAACTCTAAGCATCCAGGACCCTTGTATGAGAACTGATAAGGGCAACAGTCGTGGCCCTAAGATCAACCACACACATATACACAAATGTTATTTGATAAAAAAAAAAAACTGTAAAAACAGCAATATTGTGATTTATTTACAATTTAAAATAACTGATGTAGCCTATATTTAAATCTGTTTTAAAATGTATTTTATTCCTTTGAATGCAAAGCTGAATTTTCAGCTTCAGTGTCACATGATCCTTCAGAAATCATTCTAATATGCTGCTTTGATGCTCAAGAAACATTTCTTATTATCATCGTCAATGTCTTACCGCAGCTACAATCTGAGTCTCACTGACATACAGCAAGCTCAGCAATGGAAGATGTCTTGTTGTCAGCTGAGTAACCCTGCAATGCACAAAATTTCATTTGCGGGCAATCTAAAAGTGAATGCTAAAGATCATGCTGTGCATATATATTATTATTTTCAGGCAGTGTTTTTAATAGATTCATAGAATTCAAGGATATTGAGTATCAAATTATTTTAGTTTGCTTTTCTGTGTATATATGAAAATGGAGTTTTACTAAGCTAATTGTTATACGTAAATCTTGGTATTACTGTTTTCCCTGTGAGGCGTCTGCCACACTGATGGCGCTGTTGTGGCTAACCCAGGCAAGAGCATCACCAGATGGAGAGAAACAGACACTGTGCACCCAGCCTCCGCACTCCTTATACTCCAGAAGCACCTCCCCAAAGGGCATTTTGGATCCCCATGGTGTTGGTCCAGGCCTGTCCTCAATGTCTTTGATATATGCAGAAAAAATTCTATGACGACAAAAAAGACTTATGTTACAAAAAAACATTGTGCAGTCTGAATATAATATCATCGCAATAATCAAACCTGCAGTTGAGATCAGCAGAGCCAGCTGCCAGCAGCATGTTGTTGGGATGCCAGTCTAGACTCAGAACGGTGGAGTTAATGGGTTTCTTGATATGCTTACTCAGCCACCTATAGAGGCAATCATGAACAAGAGAGCTTAGTAAAGCTACACGAGAGATAATGCATAATATATTATAAGCAACAAAAGATATTATACAATCAAGTCTCACCAGTCATTTTCTTTTTCAAAGTAGCACACTGAAATAAGTTTGGCTCCACTTCCAAGAGCAAACTTGTTCTCAAGAGGTGACCACTTGACACATGTGGCAGCTCGATTGATGCGAACCAGCACCAGTGTTGGCTTCCAAACCCCATCCTTAAGTGTCCACACATAGGCATTCCTATCGGAGGCACATGTCACTATACGGTTGGACTCTGGGGCCCAATCAACCCCTAAAAGTGAAATCAATTGTTAGTTATGTTCATTTATTATTAAAATCTATATATTAAAAGATTTCAGTGCAACATATTTTATTGTGCAGTTTTAGGACACTGGAAAACTGAAATAGTATCAATTCATTTAGTTTCTAAATGCATGTTATTGATCTTATTGTGAATTATGCATATGTTTCATTTTTTAAAATTAGTTTTGACCTTGTCCTTGTGATTTTTATTCAAAATGTCATAACTCGATCTTAAGCCACGCCCCTTTCGTACAATCAACTGCATCCTATTTTTTTTTCTTTATCGATAATCTGTTTCGCTGGGATGTATCATATAATATGGAAGAAAAGATCTGTCACTACTTCCATTTCATTGCAACTTTAAAAAATACAGTTAGTACATAACTCAAACATATAGCTTGCACTGTTTACAGTGGTTTAGTGCCATGCCCTTCATTGGAGCGCTGTAATAATGTTTGTTTTATGGGTCAGTTTCACAGTATCGGTAGGTTAATGACTAATGTTGCAGCTATTCTCTTTTGTCTTACCTGTGATTCGCCCACTGTGCTCTGTCAGTTCATGAATCTTAATCCATTCCTTTCCTTTCTTTTGGTAAATGTGCACATCATTGGTGTTGGGGCTAAGGGCGATTTCTAATAAAAACAATGTGATTAGGACTTTTTATACACATAAAATAAACCTGAAAAAAATTATATTTTGGAATTTCTTGTAAACAAAAATCCACGTGTAAAGCAACAATATTACAGCAAGGTCATAGCAAAATGATGCATACAAATGGAAAAGTGCATGCTTTTCTCCCAAAGACAAACTGATATTCCTCTGAGTATTTTAATGGATGAAAATGGAACTGCAGGCTGCAACATTAAGAGTCTGAAGGGATGTAATTTATATTTAAAATGTAGCTAAACTAGTTTGCTCTTACGTGTTCGGTCTTTGTTCCAGGCATGACAGGACAGAGGCTCCAATCCAAAGCTATAGAGGGACATGTTTCAACAACGGGACTCTGGAATGCACCACAGGTGTTAGAAGGAGTAGCCTATGCAATCATGAGAATGTGACTAAAAAAGGTAGGCAGAGTTTTGCCTGTTTGGATTACTCCACCCAAATCTCAAAAATGTTATGATTTCTCCTCTGTGAGCCTAGTCACTTTCAACATATTCATTCAGATGTTACTATATTCACATTTTCCAAGATAAAGAATCATCACCAAAACACAACATTTACACAATTTCAATTGATTTATATTAATTGTACAGACATGTTACAGTGTTCAGTACCGGAAAAGAGCCATTCTTCATCCAATTCCCATTAAAAATGGCAGTTAAGGTATGGTACATTGGTATGACTGAGCAGTGATTACAGATTTGCACAGCAAACAACATAACCTTACCCTACCTGACTTTGGAAAATTGACTATGCCCTCGCCTTTATCTTTTCCTCTCTTTTGCTAGATAGTGTTGTGTCCTCTATCCTTGAGCTGAAGAGCTTTTGGAAGGCTATGTTCGTGGACTCTGGGCAGTCGACACGACTGAGATTGAGCAGTGGCAGGAAGGGCTGCAGAGGCAGCAGGGAGGAGATAAGAGAGGGTGTGTTTTTATGTTCTGATATAGGCACCTGGCCTGTGCAGTCTTATCCTCATTAAAGTCACCATGAATTCAAAATAGACAACTCATATTTTTTATGGAATATTGCAGTGTTTATAATAAATGATTTATTAATTTTCTTAAATGCATGTTTCCTTGAAATCTTTAATCAAAATAACTTCCGCTCCCTCTTGCAACAACATCTCTGATGACCTGTTTACATGACATCACAACAATAGCAAACCACAACCATCCAACAATCCAATTATGTTCAGTTTAGCTTTAGTTTCATTTTCATGGACTTTTAGTTGGTTTCTCTTCAGTTACATGTTTCCTTTGTTCTAGTTTCCCGCCACTAATCTATTACCATGGACACATTCATTAACTCTCACACCTGTTTGTATTCTGTTCATTATTATCCTGTGTATTTAAAAGTTCATCAGTTTGGTTCCTTCTTGGGATGGTGTTAGTGCGTGCACCCGTGTCACTGTGAATTTCCTAAGTTTATTTTGGGTTATTAAAAACACTTCTATCTGAATCTTCTTCATCGTCATTGCACTGGAATGTGACACCAATCAATTCCTGATAGACAAAATCAAGTCCCACACATTTTTTTAGTTTGAGAAGCCATTTCAGTCAGATATAGGCCTACGGCACAACAGGGAAGAAAAGACGGTCACAATTTTCGTTTTATACTGACTTTAACTAAAAGGAAAATCACTTGTTTGTTTTATAGATACACGATAATAATTTAATGTGAAAAAATGCTTTTTAAAATGCGTTTTGCACTTAAATGTATAGTTCACTCAAAAATTAAAATGTGTCATCATTTATTCAGTATTTTCTTCTTCTGTGGAGCATAAAGTAGGCCTATACATTTTTATTCCAAACAATAAAAGTTAATGGTCGCCAAAACTCTTCAAAATATCTTCTTTTGTCTTCCGTAAAACAAAAAGTCATTATGAGGGTGAGTAAATAATTGCAGAATTTTTTATTTTTTGGGTAAACTATCCCTTTAAATTACATGGTTACACTATACTCACCAAATAGATAATTATCTAGAAGTCCTGGGTTCTGCTTATATAATTTTCCTTTGTAAGTCACTTTGGATAAAAATATCTGGTAAATGAATAAATGTAAATGTTTAGCTATGTAATGTTACATTTTGATTAAGGACCACATTACCAGTGATAATGTGCTAGTAAAGTATTAGTTTAGTTGAAGTCAAGAATGCATTCACGTAGGCCTATTTTAAGGGGGAAGTAATGTAGGCCTAATAATATTAGTCAACCATTCAGATGCACATATCGGTCGACCTAATCCTAATATTGCGGGGAGTGCCCCCTCAATGTCAGTGGTGGTTATGACCCTGGTTGAATAAGGACAACGCAGGCTTGGTAAGGGGTTTATGCACAGACCATTTAACCTTTTCAGCTGTCATCAGATCCAAATCACACAGGGTCACAGTGTTTTTTGTTTAAATGTCACTGCCGGATGACTGTAAAATATGATTTAATGATTTAATATTTAAAATAAATCATTTAAACACTTAGCGCATGTAGCACATCATGTGCAGCAGAATGTAATAAGGGTGATAACCTCGATCTCCTCGAAATACAAAAACAAGCACTTGCCCTTTAAGGTTGTGAGGAGTAACGGCTTCCCAGATCGAGGCGCATTGACGTCAATCGTTGTTTGTGATTGGTCATAACCTTTTCCGGTGAGGCATCCATCCATCCAAGGACTGTGGGAAAGCCAGTGTAAACGGAGTAAAACACGTCGACAAACTCATCGAAGCGTCTCAGGTATGAATATTTAAAGGTAGAGGTCTTCGCTTTAACGTTTGTTGATATCGATGTGTGAGTCGACTGGCTCGTAGAGAGGTTACTGTTATGCTGTCGGCTTCCGTTGTTGTGATAATCTGTAGCTTGCAAGATGGCGTATTTTGCTGCTTGACAAAACTGGTTACAGATAACACAGAGCTGCAGGTTTACGCTGTTTAACGTTTAAACGGGCTAAATGCGGTGTACTTGCATCGGCATGTGTTTTCTGCGCTAAAATAATGTTATGTTCACATGACCGAATTGCGTTATATTGTGAAATGCCTGTGGGGATGAACTGCGCATTTTATGAGCTCAGGCGCCCGGACAGGGACCAGGGACCACAGCATACCTGCCAAAATGCAACACTTTCTGCTAATTTACATGGTAGCTGAGAGACATTGCTGACTGATTTTTTTTAAACTGGATTTTCTAGTCTTGATATGTAGCATGTGCGAAGTATGTGAGCCATGTTAGCCGTTTAACTTGTTTCACTTTGACAGCACCTCCTTTGAAAGTGGCTTATTGGTTTGCAGCCATATGTCTATTTATTAGCACTGGTAGTTTGTTTTTGGTTTTATTAAGTTATGATCACGAGGTCACATGGTCAAGGAAGACCTGGTAATATAAGGGTTTAAACTGTCAACTGTTAGGCTAGGATAAGTCATGGAATTGAATAAAATCTTGATAATTTAAATTTGTTTAAGGTATTTTATTCAGTTGGAATTTTATCAGATGGGAAATTCTCTTTGTGATTCCAATCTTTTCAAAATTATTTTTCATATCCCATAATGGCAGATGACTGGAAATGTTAAATGGTTGAACTACCGTATGTGGGAATATTGTAACACATGGTTGCGATTTGAATTCACAGATTTATTTACTTGTACTGTTGACGGGATTGTTGGAGATGAACATGATCTGATAATGAGAGCATGTGTGTGTGTGTATGTGTGTGGCCTGGTAAACCCTACATTCTGGGGACAAAATGTCCCCACAAAGATGGCAATATCTGAAATCCTTGTCTCCTTGGACATTTTCTGGTCCCCATTAGAAAAACAGCTTATCAATCATAAGTGATGTTTTTTGAAAATGTAAAAATGCAGAACGTTTTCAGTGATGGGTAGGTTTAGGGTTAGTGTAATGGCATAGAATTACAGTTTGTACAGTATAAAAATCATTATCTCTATGGAAAGTCACCATAAAACATGAAAACATAATGTGTGTGTTTAAAGAAGATCCAGAATCCAGAATGCTTTCCAACTGGATGCGGCTCATACCAGGAACACACAAATATATTAGATGCATGATTTTAAGAATTTCCATAACAATTTGGTATGCACAGGAGAAAATAGTTTGTCTTCATGTCTTTAGTCAAAATCTGAAAATTTGCTTCCCCCTGGAATGACATTCCTTCTCTGATGACGTTAGTTTGACGGCATTGGCAGAACATCCTTTAACCACCTCCCTCCACCTGTCAGTCGGCTACAAGCTCGAGATGGTGAGGAGGTGTGCTAAAATCAAGCCCTGCCCTCTATATGTCACAATTTGTGTTTTGTCACAACAGTTGTTTGGAACTTCTGGTTCATGAGGACTTCACAATGAAATTAGTGAATTGCACTCATGGCATTACACTCTACTCTTAAGAGGTGTAGCTATCATCAGATCTTCACATTTCACTATAAAACTAGTTGGTCTAATGACATTTAGCTAAGGTTTGGATTTGCTCCAGATTTATTGGGTATCATCAGCTGATGTGAATTGCTTATGTTTCAGGTCAGCAGGTCACCATGGCGTCCAGCAGTACGAGCAGTGAAGAAGAGAGGAGCTTGCGGGAGTGTGAGCGCTACGTGCAGAAGCACAACATCCAGCAGCTGCTGAAGGAATGCATTGTGCAGCTGTGCACTGTCAGGCCTGAGAGGCCCATGCTTTTCCTCAAAGAGTGCTTCGAGAGGCTTGAGAAGGTTAGTCATTTTCTTTGGAGTAAAACCACATAGGCTTAGAGTCTTTACAGATGTTCTTTACTCTTGAAAAGTGATTTTCAATGCCGTAAACAAAGTTTATGTCTATCAGGAGGAAGCAAAACAGATCAGCAACCAGCAGAAGTCGAGCTCTCGCTCAGACTCCCGAGAAGATGAGGTTTCTCCTCCCATGAATCCTGTAGTTAAGGGCCGACGGCGCCGCGGTGCCATCAGCGCAGAGGTCTACACTGAGGAAGATGCAGCTTCTTATGTCAGAAAGGTAACTAGCCTCTTACTTTTTCCTAGAAATTTGAATTTTAATCAGAACTTGTTGCGTTTACATGTCATTCTTTCAAAATCACGACGCATAATATTATTGGCATGCTGAATTCTACTTTCCCTGCAGTTGCTGTTTACTTTGAAAACTTTCTGTTAATTTACAGGTCATTCCTAAAGACTACAAAACTATGGCTGCCCTTGCTAAAGCGATTGAAAAGAATGTGCTTTTTGCCCATCTTGACGACAACGAAAGAAGGTAACAAATTTTGTTTTGAATAGTAGATTGAATTATTCAGTTTAACTGAAAGTATTTCATTTACTGGAAACAACTTATTTTACTCTTCACAGTGACATATTTGACGCTATGTTCTCAGTCACCTACATTGCAGGAGAGACTGTCATTCAACAAGGTTAGGCTTCTTTTGAGGAGGAGCTGATTGTGTAAAAATGGAAAAAATGTTTAGACTAATATATTGTGTTTCTAATTTCAGGGGATGAGGGTGACAATTTTTATGTTATTGATCAAGGTGAAATGGATGTAAGTGCATTTCTAAATTGATGTCAAATCAAGATGTAATATAATAATACATACATGTTTTTTGACTTGTATAGGGTTATTAAAGTGCCCCTATTATGCTTTTTTTTTAAATATTACCTTTCATGCAGTGTGTAATATAGCTGTTTGTGAATATAAAAGGTCTGCAAAATTTGAAAGATCAAAGTTCACAACAAATTTTTGTTCTTGTCGCTTAAAACGAAAAATTCTGAAGATTTTTATTCTGACCTGCCGAAATGAGTCGTCAGTCTCACTTCCTGTTACAAATCTACGTAACAATGTAACACATTTGCATAATGCCAGCCTATGATCTTCATTAGCTGCCTGCGAACAACATTTAATTAGTACTTTGACCTTTGACGTGCCATCAATCTGTAGTTGTAGCTGAAGCCTGGAAGAGTTTGGTTCATGTTGTCGTTTTCTGCGCCGTGAATCCACTTTGCATGCACTTCAAAGGATCAGGATTCAGGCTCAAATTGATACGGTAAAACCAACACTATCATTACTGTTTGTATCACTGTATATACAAGTGCTGAGGAAGCCTCCGGAGCTGAAATTCAGATACGGTAATAGGCGTTTTGTTTCCGAGGGTTTAGCGAGCCTGAATCTTCGAACAAACCATTTTCAGACTCTTTGAGAAATGAGGTAATGTGCAATGTATATTATGAGAAAATAAAGTGTTTGACCTTTGGTGCTATTGTAGGAGACCTCCAAAACACAATTAGGATCCTTTAAATTAGCATAACAGGGGCTCTTTAACATTTGGAATGATAATGACTGAGGTATTCATAAGTACTATTGTTTTTGGGATATTCAAATTAAATGACCCATCATACCACTGATCAGCTCTACCAAACTTGGATGTCTTTTTCCAGTAATAAACAAACACTGTTAAGTTGTTTTGATTGATACTGTGAAGCAGCTTTGATACAATCTGTATTGTGAAAAACGCTATATAAATATATTTGACTTGACTTTTTGATAGGTGTACGTCAACAATGAGTGGGTGACCAGTATTGGAGAGGGTGGCAGTTTTGGTGAGCTGGCTTTAATCTACGGCACCCCCAGAGCAGCCACCGTCAGAGCAAAAACTAACGTCAAGCTGTGGGGAATCGACAGAGACAGCTACAGGAGAATACTCATGGTTAGTACACTATTTAACTGATAATTGCATGGTTTGGTATTATACAAACAACATTTACTTTTTAATTTGGAAGTATTTTGTGATTTATTTATTTTTTATCATTTGTTATTTTTACCGGTCTTGTATTTTATAAAATGGCCACATTTTCTTTCTCCTGCTTAACATTTTTTTTTATTCTGTGTTTAGGGAAGTACTCTGAGAAAGAGAAAAATGTATGAGGAATTCCTTAGCAAGGTCTCCATTTTGGGTGAGTTTAATGCATTTCTTTTTAGGTTATGTATATTTGCAGGCTTGTTTTCATAGTAAACTGTGTAAAAAAAAATGCAGCTTAATAATGCTGTAAGCAAATCTTGTGAAGTGCTCAGTGATGACATGCTAACATCCTGTGAGCAGAGTCTCTGGATAAATGGGAACGGTTGACGGTTGCTGACGCTCTCGAGACAGTCCAGTTTGAAGATGGCCAGAAGATTGTTGTCCAGGGTCAACCGGGAGATGAGTTTTTCATTATCCTTGAGGTAGCTTTCCATGCTCTTTTTTACACCGTTCTCATCAACAAGTCTTTGTTAATTAGAGTCATATGGTTTTGTATACTTTTTTATCTTCACATTTATGCACAATTACAAACACAAGTAAATAATGAGATCATCATGGGAGAATAGATGTATTGATTTAGACTTGTGTCCTCAGGGCTCGGCAGCAGTCCTGCAGCGGCGGTCGGAGAATGAGGAATTTGTGGAGGTCGGAAGACTCGCACCATCTGACTACTTCGGTAAATGTGTTTCTCTTTACTCTGGAAAGCTTATCCCAGTCTTATCCCAGAAATTCCTTTGTTAATGTAATTACATATTAGCTGCTTTTCCACTGTCGGGCCAGTACGAGCCAGGACTAACAACGTGCCGACGGGGCCAATAGCCTCGGACCTGCATTTCCACTGTCGGGCCAGTAGCCACGCAGCGCTACCTTTAGTCTTTACTTAAAGACTCTGCCGAGGACGGTCCTAAGCCCGTCTGCATCATGTATGATTTGCCTACATTCATCAAGCAGTCTCTGGTATTTTCCATAATCATATATGTATTTATTATTGCAATGGTTAGCATAAGTAGCCTTTAGCATTGCATAAATATATTTCTGCATCATAAGGTGTTCAGAATCACCATCAGATCGCAATCAGAAGTTTTTAAAACTTTCGCTGGTGCCTGAAAGTGAGTTTTGAGCTGAAAATTGTTTTAAATGTCTTAAATGTTGAGGTTAGCTGATAGTCTGGTATTATAACATGGGAATGAGCGGTGGCGTTGACCCTCACCTGACTCAGGGAAACTCCGCCTTTGTTCAAGCCCCAGTTGGCCCACTTTGGACCAAGGTATTCGCTGTGCCAAAAACCCCTGGCCATTGGAGGAAGCCCCGATGAGGCCGATCAAGCCCCAGAAGTGGCAGTGGAAACGCCACTGGCCCTGGCACGCACTAGCACGACAGCATGGCTATTGACTCCATGTACAGTGTCCATTAGCGCACCTTAATGTGTTTGTTTCTCTGTTGCTCTTTTCTGATTTCCCTCCACGTGTTTCATCAGGTGAGATCGCTCTGCTCATGAACCGGCCTCGTGCTGCCACCGTGGTTGCTCGCGGCCCTCTGAAGTGCGTAAAACTTGACCGTCCCAGGTTCGAACGCGTGCTCGGCCCCTGCTCCGATATCCTGAAGAGAAACATACAGCAGTACAACAGCTTCGTGTCTCTGTCGGTCTGAGCCACACTAGGCTCTTACCTCCTCAATTGCAGGGTCCACCAATGCAAATTCGCTTTATTTTCTTACTTTTCTTTATGCATTTTCCAACACCCAGGTGCCCATTCACTTCAGTGTTCTCTCCCTGTCAGTCTGTTTTTTTTCTTTTTCGATTTGTGCCGTACCCTGTCGCATTTGTATCCATCCTAGATTTACCATAAGGCTGATTGTTAGTTTTGCCTGAGAAACGAGCCAATCGTTGTGCCACAGATGCCTGTCATGTGGACAGATGTTGAAATAACTATCGGGATTTTCTCTTGCATCCAAATTGCCTCATGTTTCTGTATAACAGTGTTTGGAATGGAAGGAAAACAGTGGCAGGACTGATATTCATGTAGTGTATTTACTCAGTATATAAGGATGTATCTTAATTGAGCCATCGAGTTTCAGAATCAGTTTTCCTTCATTCATTTCAAGCGTTTGAATATAGGGAAGCCAAAGGCATAAATTCATGTGTGTTATATTGTTTTCTTGGGGGTACTGAAGTTAAATTGTCACCATGTTTATCATGGTGATCAGCTTTGCTCTTTTATTGTTATAACTGCACACATATAGTGTATGTAAAAGATTATATATTAGAAGTAAATGACCATAACCATATTTTTTGCACAGTTTGATATATATATATATATATAAACATATATATATATATATATATATATATAAACGGCTTTTATATACACCTGCTGTTTTTCGTTGTGGCATTTGATCCCTTTGCATTGGGCTTTTTTCAATTTCTTTTGGCCATTTTGCTATACACACAGGCTTGCTCTGGACTCTTATTTAGAACAGACCAGGATTAGTTAAATCTCCTTTTAAAGTTTTGTTTTTCTTTTCTTTTTTCTCTCGCATTTTCTCCCTTCTGAAATGCCACATGCTTTAAATGCTTTTATTTGTTTGTTTGTTTCCACCACACAAAGGTGATGTAATCTTATTTTATTCAACATTGTGTTTTTGGCGGATATATATACAGAAAAGATATTATATTTGTATGTTTTGTTTAATTGTTAAGAGGTTACAGAAATGTAATGGTTAATGAAATCTGAAGCTTTGTTGACTGAGTATGTGAGAATCCTCAACAGGAAGTAACTACTTGGTGACCTCCTTGACCCATTAAGATCCCATTAGGGTTTCTTTCTCGATTAGTGTACGTGAACTGCTTCGAAACCCCAAATGTCTTTTTAAAAATTTTTTAACTGAAATAGTCTGGTTAATAAACAGGGCAGGTCTAAGAAAACCTGTTTTCAAATAACCACTGTTGTTTTTAGATTGAGATTTAGATTATTCACCTTACCTATATAGTCAAATGAAAGTCTTAAAACAGGGACAGTATTTGCCGCTTGTGTTGAGTTCATGGTGTCTGTATGCCATTAGGTTTGGGATCCATCAAATGTTTGGAAATCGATTTGCGATCCACTACTGCCACCATCTCCTATCAGATATTGTTCTTCGAGTTCTCCGAGTTGTGTTTTACTGGGTGGTACAATAGTGTTAACAGTTGCTGAAGGTAGATTTTAATTATCGCACAGAGATACTCTTGTATTATTTGGAAAAACTGATGTGAATTTTATTTTTGTTTTCCACACATCTTGTGTTATGTAATTACAGATATCCAGCTCATTTGTACAACAGACTCATGTTATTGAAAGCAAATTTGGGTTTTGAAAAGTGCCTGATTTCTTTACTCTCATAATGCAAAGCCAACAGACATTTTCTTGTAGTTATTTTTCCCCCTAATATATTCATTAATATTCTAATAGCTTGTCACCTGTATTATTTGTAATCTACAATGTTTTATTTCATCTGTATATCCAGATCCTCTTAGCAGTGTAATTTATTCAGACTTAAAGCTCCAGTAATTAAGAGTTTGCACAGAACTGTCCCAAAATTGCTATGTTAATTAAAGAAAGATATTATACAGATATTATAAAGAAAGACTTATATTTAGTGTGTTTTTATCTTCAATATCTGACTCTGTCCTATAACCACATGGGAGAATTGTTGTCACTTTACTGTGATGCTTGATTTGAGAGCCTTACAGCATGTCAGTGCAGATGTCTAGGAAAATAAGATGTTTTCTGACATTCACAGATTCCTGCCCCTCTAGACTAGAATTTCAGAAAATCTTGGTGCTGTAGCTTTAAAAACACAGAATTTGCACCCTTAATTACAGGGGATTCCAAATAGCCTTTTGATTAACCGTTCCACTGTCTTTTCAATGACTGGTTTATGCCTTATGATGGGGTTAAATAAATGAACATGTTGAAATTCTATATTATTATGAACATCCTTATTGTTAAACTGTGACACCCGAAGATAGGCAAAGAATTGCGGATTAGTCTACTTGTTATCGCTCATATATGCATTGGTCTGTTCATTTAACTTCATTTGATGACAAAGTTTTCTGTAAAATGCATCATTGTTGTTTATTGTAATTCTCTCCCCTTTATGAGTGGATTAAATGATTTTGTTCCTCTGCAAATTTTCTGCTTACCTTTTTATTTTATTTTATTTTTTTAAAACAACTTCAGGCCATGCATGTTTCTTGAAGATCATTCAGTGGTCACTGGAAATATGTTTGTATTAGCAACTTCTACCCCCTTTTTTTGTAGCCTGCTTTTCATTCCCTGGTTGTGACTGCCAATTGTGTTTTCTTCTGGAGTTTTCAGTAAAATTGTGTTCTAGTAAGTACAGAGGAATTGATATTTGCTCATAAGCCACCAGAGCGTAGATACTCCTGTTCACCCATTCTTCAGTTTAAGCCCTCAACACAGAGTTGTAAAAGGTCGAGGGACCATTTTTCTATTATGCTTTTTTGTATAACTGTGTACGGTTTGATTTCATTGGATGTGCTCAAGTTGTAAACCTTTTGGTATAGATTGTCCCAATGGCAGGTCAAGCAATAAAATGATTAATTCTTGAATATGTAAGCGTCTTGTGTTTTCTGTGCTGTTTTCATACATCAAAAGTATTTCTGATGTATTATTGCAGTATGTCTCTCAAGGACTACAGATTCAAATATTAACACTTACATCCCACAATGTATGATTTGTTTATTAGACTACATATTGTGACATCAAATACATTGAATTAATCCTAATGGATCAAACTTCAATCCTGCTGAAATCTACCTGTAGGCCCTGTGAATCATTCCCACTTTTCACTCCACTCTATATACTGTGTGTAACAGGGAAAGTACAGCAATAATGTTCACTTTTACTAAATAAAATCATGTAAGCGGCTGTTTTGTAGAACTCTATGACAGAAATGTTATTCTGGATTGATGACTGTATCCCGTTGTTAAAATGTATATTTTGAGGACTTTTATTTCATAATTTCATGAGAATTAATGGGATTTTCCCGGAGATTTTTGTCATTTTGCCCCACCCTGGCCTCCACACTCAACACGACAACTGTCATTCCAACTGGCACTGGAATGACAGTTGTTCTCTCTTAACCCTGTCACTGGTGTGTATACATTTGCATTTACATCCACTATTTCCAGTTTCTTTAAATATGTAGCCTAAGCGTGTTTTTATGAATTACATTTTAATGTGAAGCGTTTACTTTTTCTATAACATGAATATTTGCACAGACGCATCATAATATTAAAATGAATAGGAGAGAAGAAAAGCAGACGGGCTCCTCACGAGACTTCCGAAAAAGCACGAACCTTCTGTTCGTGTTTTTTCGGAAGTATCGTGATAGACCCCCGACTGCCACCGACCGCTGCTGCTGCACAGGCACCTCAACATCACATTTCAGGCTATTTCTACAGATTCATCGCTTGTCGGATACTACTCGTGCACTGCAAATGCAAGCCATCAAGTGTGTTGTTGTCGGCGACGGGTAAGATGTTGAAGAATAAATGGTAAAATTGCTCGTGTTTGTACGGAGGTTTCTTTGGGAGAAAAGCAATTGTTGCGAGGAGCTGGGGATTTGGGGTTGGCACAGCGGTTGAGTGGATTCAGCTCAGACAAAATTGATAATTTTATAATTATAAATATTACTGTCTTTCTTCGAGACACTGTAGGTGTTTTCATTATCGTTTTAAATGAGATTGTAATGAGCACAGACTCTGCTTGGCGGTGGCCGTTTTGTTTAATATGCTCAGGCGTTTTGTCTGTTTTTTTCAATGTTTCAATTGATGTTTTTCACACTAAAGTAGTATGACAATGTATTGTAAACCATGCAGAAAATGTATTAAACGGATATTAAACGGATCTCGTGCAGTGTGGAAATAATGCGCGTGTACGTGGAAACGCTATGATGTCATGTTTTACACCTACATCACAAGAGCTCTAAAGTGGAAATGATCCACTCCCCTAAATCATAGTGCTCGTGAGCCTGAACTTTATTATTAACCTTCACATAATTATTTTTTTCTTCCTTTATTTTTAACCAGAGCAAAATTTCACATCATAAAATCGCATTTGTTGATAATCCACAATGAAATAACAAATAGCTGCATTGCAATTGGTATTTGGTAGAGATCAAGTGAAATGTTATTTCTTTTAACATTACTTATACCGTTATTTTTAATATTTAAGTGGTCATATAATCACTACGCAACATTGATTTTTGCTTACTGCTTTATTTTGAAAGAATAATCTGGATAATTATTAGACTACAACAGTAGAATGTAAATATGAACTATGAATTTGTAACAATAGCAAAATAATACTAACATTTTAGCTTAAAATACCATTTCTGTAACAAGTCATAAGCATGAATAGCTGTTCTGTAAAATTATGAATAATTAAAAAAAATTAAATTAACTTACCTGCGCTGCAACGCTATTGTTTGGTGATATTGTTATTATAAATAGTTATATTGAAGGACTGATAGAAGAAAGAAAAAAATCAGTCAAACTGTTTATTATCTCTACTATTTGATATGATTTGGATTTATATCATGGTGTTGGTTAAATGTATGCTTAATTAATTCAAAGTTTCTTTTAGACTGTGGAGAATTAATAATAGCTGTTTCATTGATGCAGTTGATCTTGCAACCATTAAGGGTTTAGTCCCTGTCTCATGATGATACATGCTTTCCGTCATTTGCAATGGGCAACCACATTTCACAGCCGGGCTTCTCAGCCTTCAAACATAATTGTTATTTTGGCCTGTTCACTTCTTCTTTCCCCTCTCTTTTATTATCACGCTTCCTCACTCTTACTCCTAATTTTTATCACTTTTCCTTATTCAGTGTCACCCCGCCACTGCATTTCCTGTGTATGCTCTTTACTCCACTTTATATGTAAGTGTGTGTTTTTCATGACAAGAAGCTGTCATCCTGCATTCACTCCTCATCCGGTGGGGCAGTTCATTTGAAAACAGCGCTGTTAAAGAGCTGCTGCCAGCGTGCCATCGAGCCCGGGAGTGAACGTGATGTCTGGATGACTAACTAAAGGACTTTTCACAATTGTTTCCTTGATGTGCTGTGAATGTGCAGTCCTTGAACCCTCAGTATGACCGTTCAGAGTATATGTTTATATGTTTAGTTAGATTACCTCTTTTTAATATAGGCTATGTGCATTTATATATGTTTATGCATGTAACATCGTTGTCCTGTGAGGCACAACATTTCGTTCCTTTGTATATCTCTACATATAAACTCACTTGACTTGACTTGAGTGCTGCAGTCACACTTAGCACTTAGCATCTTTTGTATTTCAGTGCCGTGGGTAAGACATGTCTGCTCATCAGCTACACCACTAATGCCTTCCCGGGAGAGTATATTCCCACAGTGTGAGTACAGTTTGAGACCTTGAATTGGGAATTATTCCTGTGTGGCTGTGCTGCCTGTGTGTGTCAGTTTACTTCTGTGTATGTATTTCTGAAATGCTCTGAAAAATCTGTGTGACCCTCAGGTTTGACAACTACTCTGCCAATGTTATGGTGGATGGTAAACCTGTCAACTTAGGCCTCTGGGATACAGCAGGACAGGAGGACTATGATCGCCTTAGACCACTCTCATACCCTCAAACGGTACTTAAATATCTCTGTTATTGGCTCTGTAATCCTGAGTTATCAATAATCATCTTCTAATTTAGCTCAGAGTATAGTCATGTATTTTTTTTTTGTAAAAACGTATTTTTGAACACAATTTTTTTCTTTTTCTTTTACTAATTACTGGGACTGCATTCTATGGAAACTTGTTTCCGCCACTGAATAAAAAAATAAACAATAAAATTAATACTTTTTATCTCAAAATTAGTGATTTCGAAGTTGTGTGATATAAAGTTCCAACTGCGTGTTATAAAGTCAGAATTGTCCGTTTATTGATATAAACTCATAATTCTGAGAAATAAAGTCAGTATTTTTTTTCTTCAGAATTTGACTTTTTAACTTGCAATTGTGAGAAAAATTCAGAGATAAAAATTCGCAATTATCCTTTAATTTTTTTTTTATTCCATGGCGGAAACAGGCTAACTCGAAATCGAAATTATTCAACCTCCATTGTAAATTAGGTTTATTGGCAAAATGTACAGACTTTCAAGTGTTTGCAATGAACAAATCAAACAAAAGTAATTGAAATAGCTTAACACAACAAATGTGTCAAGTGGTTTCCCTAAATTCAATTGAAAATGCAACTCTTAATAACTTCTGCCGTCTCAAAATTATTCAATCCTTTCATAGCAAGCCCCTTTAGTACTTAGTAGAACACCCTTTTGCTATTATGACCTGCTGCAAACGAGATGTATAACCACACCAGCTTCTAGCAGTTTCTGAGGAATCTTAGCCTATTCCTCATGAGCAATGGCCTCCAGTTCAGTAATATTCTTGGGCTTGCGCGCTGCAACCGCCGCCTTCAAATCTCACCAGAGATTTTCTATGGCGTTCAAGTCAGGTGACTGTGATGGCCACTGTAGAATATTCCAGGACTTCTTCTGCAACCAAGCCTTAGTGGAATTTGAGGTATGCTTGGGATAATTTTCCTCTTTGAAGGTCCAATGACGCCCAAGCTTCAGCTTCCTCACTGACGGCATGACGTTTTCTCATAGGATTTCCTGATACTTCAATGAATCCATCTTGCCTTCCACACGCTGCAGGTTTCCAGTGCCAGAGGCTGCAAAGCAGCGCCAGAGCATCACCGAGCACCACCATACTGAACTGTAGACAGTGTTCTTTTCAGCATATGCTTCATTCTTCTTCATCCAGACATACCGCTGATCCATAGGGCCGAAAAGTTCCAGTTTCATCGCTCCACAGAACAGAATCCCCAAACTTCTGTGGCTTATTTATATGATTTTGAACAAATTGGAGCCAACTTTTCTTGTGCTTTTGGATCAGTACTGGTGTACGTCTTGGAGTTCTGGCATGCGTTTAGTACGCGTCTTACTGTGCAAGCTGAAACCTCAGTGCCTGTTTCCACCAAGTCTTGCTGCAGGCCTTCTGCAGTCACTCGAGGGTTTTTCTGAACCTGCCTTCTCAGAAAACTGGTTGCAGCCATTGATAGCTTCCTTTTTCTGGTAGTTCCAGGTTTCCAGGTAGTGTAACCACTGTTCCTTTAACTTTGAACTTGCAAACTATGCTTCCAACAGTGTCTCTTGCAGCATTTAATGATTTGACTTAGCCATAGCCTATTTCTAACATGCAGTCAAACGTGACACTCAACAAACCTAGCCAGTTTAGATATTACATGTGTTCTAGCTCAAGCACACCTGGTGCAACTAATGAAGTTCTCCTCTTGCCAACGAACGAACACGGTGTGATTATGATTCAGGCTGCATCACAACAAGTCAGAATTCAGATTGGGATAGGTAGCATTAATATATTCATCCAGTTCCTTTTGCTTGAAGAGGGATTCATCATGCCAGTATGGAGACGAAGCTGGCCAATAGAGTCTGTGCTGAGGACCTGTCTGGTTTTTGTGGTCTCTGCTGAGGATCTGTGCCGATGGCTGTCATGTTAACGAGGCCTACGATTACATATAGTGCCATGTAATCTGAAATGAATAATCGATGACAATGATTTTTACAAAGAGCTTCCTTTTTCTTTCTGCAGGATGTGTTTTTAATTTGCTTCTCACTGGTGAGCCCTGCTTCCTTTGAGAATGTAAGAGCAAAGGTAAGGATCCACCTAAGAATACAAAATATTTTCAAAGACATCCCTTAATGAGATCCGCTAGGTGTTAGGTGCCTTGTGTTAACCAAGTTTCTTTTTGTAGTGGTACCCTGAGGTCCGCCATCACTGTCCAAACACCCCTATCATACTTGTGGGCACTAAACTTGATCTGCGGGATGACAAAGACACAATTGAACGACTGCGGGATAAAAAACTTGCTCCAATCACTTACCCGCAAGGACTTGCCATGGCTAGAGAAATTGGTAAGAAAAAAATCACCTTAAACTTTTTAATGGTGCTATAATGATGTTTCACTATTGCCTTGGGGCTTTGTATCATGTATAGTTGGCTCATTGGATTCTTTGGCTTTGTAGGTGCTGTGAAGTATCTGGAGTGCTCTGCTCTTACTCAGCGGGGTTTAAAAACCGTGTTTGATGAGGCCATCCGCGCTGTTTTGTGCCCTCCACCTGTAAAGAAGAGGGGCAAGAAGTGTACTGTATTTTGAGGAACACCACAACTAATTCCTTCACTGATATGCCATGTAAACAGCGGTTTCTTCCTCTTCAGCTCTGCTGTTATGAACAGATAAATCCAACTTGTGAGGTGATGAACTGCAGACATATATTTCCATGGTATATCTGATGTAACAGATATATCAACATGCCAAATTTGCTTTGTTATTATTAAACTTTGCCTTAAATTGTTGGTTCAAAACAAAAATATGTTGGAAGAGAATGACATAAGGCCATGGCATGTCTATCAGAAAGAATAATTAGTTATTAAAGAACAAGCATAGCTAACTGTAAAGTTCTTACCTTGTTGCAACAAATGTTAAATTTTTCAGAGCTTTTTTCATGTGGAAATTGTGGCTATTCATATTCTATCTGCAGGTACTTTTCCCGTGTGGGATCTGTGAATGTGTCAGAAGATATTGTGAATAGCGTTTGCGAGTTAAATGTGTGGCCATAGTCAGTGCTCTCACTTGAGGGGTGACGGTAAATACATTCTTTTTTAAAGTATTTCACTTTCAGCTTTTATTGCCTGTTTAACATTTCATACTGTACCTGTGTTTTACTGTGAATGTACTGTATGTGATGGTTTATTAAACAATGATAGAAATAATACACACTGAAATATTTGTTTGCTTATAAAATACTGTTAATAAAATTAATACTATTTAAAATAAACGGTACTCAGAATTGGCTGTAATGTTTAATGGACTACACACTGCAACTTGCGATAGAAATCATTTTGTGTAGGCTGTACGTCTTGTTTAAAAGTCATTGTTGTGTCTTATTTTTTTGCTAAACATTTTCCTATATGTGTTGATGTTTGAAACATGATGAAATGTGCTAGCATGTCAAATTGTTTTAACACTTGTAAGTGTTCAGATATTTCTTTGAAATGTTATTTTACCTCTAAATGATTAATATTTCAAGTTCGAGATAAAAATGTCTATGTGTGCCATTTGAACATTTATGTTTTGTTAGTATACATTAGCATTAGGCATATTTGTTTTTATTGAACTAATGACTGAAAATGAAACCACTGGCACATACATAATCAGTTCTTGCCATAAAATAAACTAGTATGAGTGTGACATCATTTTGAAGGGATGGTTGTGGCTATGGTCTTTTATTCATTTGATAAGAAACTGTAACAAGCGGGATAATGTACAGGCAACCAGTCATTATATGAAAATAAACACCTCTAGGGGAATATAAGAAACTCGATAATTATCGGCTGATTGTACAATATCCCTTACATAACCAGACATAACCAACACTTAAACTAAGGTGACCAGATTTCTGAAAAGGAAACTGGGGACATTTCCAAGTTCAGTGGTCAAAATATAATTGATATCTCACTTGTTATTAAATATTAATTAAAAAATAAATACATTTTTGTATGATTTTGTTTTTTTAATTGTTAATTCCACTTACTATTGTTATGTGGTTTTAATACAATTCACCAAAAACCAATCACAAATAGTAAATAGTAACCATTGCAAATTTCAAAGAGATCATAACAGTATTATAACAAAATTCTGACTTTACAAAAACACATTACAAATATGAAACAAAATAAATATGACAACTTATAATTAAAACTGTTTTTAACAACATTATTATTTTAAACATCTAATTGTATTTAATATATTCATTTTCACCAACTGAAACTTTTTTTTATTTAAAAAAAAAATGTTTTTGCTTTTGGAGGCTATGTTGGTCGGTTGTATAAAACCAGCCAATCGTGTTAGAATGTGTAAATATGTTTTTATCCTGTATTAATATTTCAAATCAAGACTCAATGTAGTGACGTCTCCGCGCTGCAAGACGTCGACCACGCGCACTCTCATGCCCCGGATGTGTTTGTGTGCTCTGTTTCTGCAGAGGAGGAGGAGATGCCACTACCCGTGCAGGTCTTTAACTTTCAGGTAAATCTGCGCCTTTAAATGCTTTATCGTCATCTTCCACACCGCGAGAGCGGGTAGAAGAAGCATACCAAGTTGAAGTACATATGTTTACAATGTTAATTCCTCACCTCTCGCAGCCGTTGTAAGCTGTTAGCTTGTCTAGCATGAGCTCGTAAGTCAGAGCGGCCCTCAGGATGCGACAGGCACTTCTCAAGTTTAGCGGCAGCGCGCGACTATTCGCCCGAGGACCTTGATCAATGTAGTTTCGCCAATGAATACAACCAACAGAGCTGTTTTGGTTTACACCCGAAGCGGTCCAGTTGGTTTTCTCGTGGTTGTTTGTGAAACACTTGGGTAGAAACTTTCTTTAGCCGGCTAAGTGTATGTAGCTAGCTATCTCGTTAGCAAGCAGTCTGTTGTATCAATTAGCCAGTGCTTGAAATTCAGGCTGTCTCTCAAAACATAGTGTGCTGCCTGCCTAGAAAGTATTTCAGTCGTCGTTCAGATGTTCCACACTTACATATGGTGCTGTAAAATACTGTCTAGGTAGGCAGCACACTAGATTTTGAGACAGCCTCCATCATTTGCTTGCAGAGATGAATATAGAACATTGAATATTTCAATTCCAACCACATAATCAAAATGGTTAAACACTGTGGAGCTGCTTACAATTTAAGTGACATTTCCATTTTAGAAACACCAGATACATTCAGCTGTATTTGACTGTCGTAAAAAAAAAAAGTGCATTATAATGTAGTTGATCAAGAATGACAGACCAGGTCTCATTATGCATGATGTAATCTTAAAAAATGTTGGGTGTAGTAAAGTGCATGTGGTGAATGATGTAACCGCTTATTCGAGAGATATTTTGAAGAATCTATAATTGAAAACCTAATAAAATTGACATGGGAGGTGAATTTTGAGGGAACGTTTCCCCTTCAATGTTTTTGGTTGTTACAATCATGCATATGGTAACAAGTATTAAAATGTTGCGTGTACTATGAAGCCAGTGTTTACAAATGTAATCTTGCTGCCACTTCTTTCGTCTATAAATGACTTTCTTTACACCCTCGCTTCTAGAGTACAAACATTGTCCCATTTGGTTGGTTTATATTTTTGTATTAATTTCAACAACTTTGACTTGTTTTTGTCTCGAGGCTGCTGCCGGCCCATTGTGATTTTATAAGCATGCACCTTCTTGCAGGAGAGTTTACAGTCAGAACGGAGAGATGCTGCAGAGCAGGTTCAGGGCAGGATCAGGGAAAGCTTGTATTTGCCAGTCAGATCAGCCTCATCCTCATGGGAAGAGCTGAACTACTTCTGTCAAAGAAGCGTGTCTGACCCGTTCATGGAATTTCACACACGATTCAGTGTGTACAGCTCGAGCTCCTCATCATATTCTCTGGAGGTAACCACACAATGTAGGCAGACAGGATGATGAAGCCATCTGAAAGCCTGGGAGCTAACACTCAGTGTTGTGATATTGTTTTTGTTTCCACACAAGATTTGTTTGGTGGTAAGGGCAAAATGTACCTCAGACCTTCATATATTTTACATGCTCTCGATAGGACTTTTTGTTTATGTCACTTGAAAACATTTCTCCAGTGCAGTGTGTTAAACGCAATGCTTTCTGTATTACCAGGGGTCTGTAGAGCCCATGCAGATAGATGCTGACCCTCAGGAAGACCAGCAGAATGCGCCTGACACCAACTATGTTGTGGAAAACCCGACTTTGGTATGTTGAGTGTTTATGATTGATGGACTCTTGTATCATTTGAAGTGTTTAATGGTCCATACAATTGTGTATTTGCTTCCATAAGTTGTTGTTCGTAAGCAAGCATTATCCTTATTTTTAAATTATTTTTAACAAAATATCCTTCAGAAGCTAAGTTCTTTTGGTGTTTTGATCTTTGATCTTCTTTTGGTAGAGATGCACTGATATAGAAATTCTATAATATTTTGTATTAAAATAAAAAACACATTTAGGCATCACAGCATTATAATTTAAAATATGAAATGTTTTCATTTTGAGATTTGCTAAAGATTACATTTGATTTGACATTACAGTATTACTTTTATTGAACATTTACTTTACCTCAGTGTTATCTTAGTATTATTTTATATACTATTATAGTAATTATAAATATTTTGAATATGCTTTTATTTTTGTATTTTCTGTTTTTATTTAATTTTTTTTTTTAATATGTGCTTTTGCCATTTTTTATATTATTAATTTATTGTTTTGAATTATTTTTAATTAATTTGTCTATTTAGCTTTAATTTATTTATATTTCAGTTTTATTTGATTTTTTAAAGCTTTTCATCTAATATTTGTATTTTATTTCAGTTGACAAAGGCAATTTTTAATTGTTTTAGTTTAGTAGTTTTAGTTTCAACAGTCACAATACTGGTTTACCTTTGCACTTACCTAATGCTCACTGAATTCAAATGTAAAAATTGTGGAAATGAGCATTTTTTTGTGACTTGATTTGTTTTTTTTCGGTACAGGATCTTGAGCAGTATGCCTCCAGCTACAGTGGACTGATGAGGATTGAGAGGCTGCAGTTTATTGCAGACCACTGCCCCCAGCTACGAGTGGAAGCACTGAAGATGGCCCTGTCCTTTGTCCAAAGAACCTTTAATGTTGATGTCTATGAAGAAATCCATCGCAAACTCACTGAAGCCACCAGGCAATTCCAGTTCCATTTCTAACATTTCTAACATAGCATGCATGGCTTTGACTAAGTTTGTACTTAAAATATTTGTCAATCACAGGGACGTGCAAGGTGTCCCTGATGCAGTACCGGAGGGAGCAGTTGAACCCCCTCCTCTCGACACAGCCTGGGCAGAATCCACCAGGAAAAAAGCCCTACTCAAACTGGAGAAGCTGGATACCGACCTTAAGAACTACAAGGGAAACTCCATCAAAGAAAGCATAAGGCAAGGCCAGACTTGATTGTTTCTCTCTTTTTGGTATTAGGGGCTTTCGCACCGGAGGAACCTTTTCATAGTTCCTAGAACTATTGACTAGGGGTGTAACGATATTTGAACCGAACCGAAAAACCGCGATACACCACCCACGATACGTATCGCGATACTCTCATGGCGAACCGAACACGCCCCGCCCCCTGCTGCCCCGCCCAGACCCGGCTCATTGCACCTCATGTGTTATGTGTACACAACGAATACAGGGCTGTTGCCTAACCACCATTAACCACATATAATCGCAATAAGCTCAGTGTTTTGTTACTTTTGATAATAAGCAAGGTGTAATCTTTCAAATTATGTCTATTTGATCACGAAATGCAAACAATAAATGCCGTTTTGGCGCTCTTAGATGTGGCGTGACAGATATCACTGTATGCATGCGGCAGCGCGGAGCGCGATCATCTCTTCCTCAGTTACAGAATAAACATGAATGGACACCCGAAGGTATGTTGAAAGATACAGTATACTTACTGAAAGGCATCATAAGCCGCGTTTCCACCGCAATTACCAGGAACTATTTGTCCCAGGAACTTTTTTCATAGGAACTTTTTTTGCCCCAGAACGGTTGCTCACTGCGTTTACACCGTGGACTAAAGTACCGGGAAGATTAGTCTGGTGACGTTGAACTGCGTGCGACTGCTCCTCCCAGTCTGCGCGTACTTGTTTTGAGTTTTAAGTATTGAGGAGATTCAAAGCTGTACTGCTTTTGTGTGCGATCTTTTGGTTTACTAACGAGGTAATTAACAAAACGGCAGAAAAGAGACGAACACTAATACCAAAGCGTATTCATTTCAGAAAGCTCGTAATGCTAGATATAAAAGTAGACAACGTTTGTTATCAGCTATAGCGGACATGACCGTGAGATGGATGGGACGAACGCGCGCCATCCGGCAGAGAGAACAAGGTAAAATAACCAATCAGCATGTTCAGCGCACAAGTCCCACCCCGAAAGTTCCTGAACTCTGAAAAAGTACTACCTCGCCAGCAGGGACTTTCTGGGGGGGAAATTTTTACCCGGAACTTCATTTAGACCCTGGTTCCTGCAGTGTAAACACACGGAGTACCAGCCCAAAGTTCCTAGTTCCTGGGGAAAGTTCCTGCGGTGGAAACGCGGCTATAGAAATGTTATAAACTCGTGTAAACACTCAATCAGTGTTTCAACAGCGGAAATACGTCAATAAAACGCTTAGTTTTCCACATAGCTTTATATTTACCTCAGGCAAGTCATTCAGTGTCCACAGCTTGCTGGTTTGGTAACTCTTTCACTAAATAAATGCTATATATTAGCCTATATATTATATTTTACTTAACCTGTTTATGATATCTTGATTATTTAATGTATGTTTAAAATAGTTGTCATGAAAATAACAGCAACTGTGTAAATTATTATATAACAATAACAAATTAGAGTAAAACATGTAAATGCAAAAATTGCCTTATGTGCAGTTTACATGTTTTCATACAATTTGTTATTTGAGTGTTGATTATTATTATATCATTTAGGCTAAAAGTCTTGGCTCTGTTGTTAAGCTTTAATGTTATAGTAATGTGCAAGTAAGGGCTGTAGTTTACAGCATTAGCACATAATTTTGTTATCCTTGAGAAACGTTTACTTGTAATTGAATTAATTTAAAGACAAGGACACAATTTGTTCATTAAAGCACTGTTTAATAAAAAATAAAAGCAATTTTAGCTTTCTAAACCCCCCCACCCCACCGCAAATGAACCGAACGGAACCGAGACCTCAAAACCGTGGGACGAACCGAACCGTCAGGTTTGTGTATCGTTACACCCCTACTATTGACGGAAGTACCCGGATTTTGGCGCGTTCGCACCGCAGGAACTAGGAACGATTTTAGTTCTAGGAACTCCTTTTGGAGGAACTAATTTAGCTCCTACTTCAGAGTAGGGTCTAAACCAGCACTATAGGAACTATCCGTGACGTTAGTGTTCGGTGATTGGCCGAACGCACGCGAAACACCAGCATCCACCGTTTTTAAAAAGGCTGTGTAAACACACAGATTATAGCCTATATATTTACTCCAGAAACTAACTCTACGAACATGGAAAACAGTGATAGACGGACCTCTGAACCTTTACGCTGAGGAGGAAATCCAACGCGACTTTGAGGGTACCAAGCTAAACATGATCATGTATTTCTGCTCAGCTAGGAACACTGAACATCAACCACTAATAACTTTTCATTACTGTCTACTTTCTATTTATAACATTTCTATCTAATAACGTATTAGACAGGATTGTTATACAGATCGTAAACTAATGAAAACAGAGAATGCGAGCGCTGGCGTTCTCAGCGCCGTCAAAATAAAGGTCCGCCTCGCCGTTAAATTAAGTCACAACAACAAGCTCGGTTTATGTCACTTCAGAGTTCCTACTGGCAGTGCGAATGCAACCGGGAAAACCATTAGTTCTCGGGGAACCACCCTGGTGGCTAGTTCCTTGAACTACCCGGTGCGAAAGCCCCTATTGACTGTGATTCTGTTCCGTGGCTATTTTACATCTGAATATCTCTTGCTTGTGTTCAGGAGGGGTCATGATGACCTTGGAGATCACTATCTTGACTGTGGTGACCTCAGCAATGCCTTGAAATGCTACTCCCGGGCCAGAGACTACTGCACTAGCGCCAAGCATGTCATCAACATGTGTCTTAATGTAATCAAGGTATGGACGTATTGTCCTCTCTGGCCATCAACTGGTGTGTTTAATGATACACACAGGGCCTAAAACTAACTTTTTGCCACACCTGCCAGTGGTTGGTGACTAAAACAGTTTAGCTACTAAGCTTTATACAATACAGATTGTTTCAAAGCAGCTTTGGCTGTTATTCAGCGGCAGTCAGTTCAGTGTTGATTCAGTTCTGTTGTAAAGATCATCAATTATTAAATTAGTGAATTTCATCTTTAAAGCAGTTCTTCAAAAAATTGTATGTCATCGTCCATCTCAGTTCTCATATTACAGAGTCAGTCAGATCAATAATGTTGTTGAATATTAAGTGTCCCCAACTAAGCAACCCAGAGGCGACAGTGGCAAGGAAACCAAACTCCATCAGGTAACAGAATGGAGAAAAAAAACCTAGGAAGAAACTTGGCTCAGTCTAGGGGGGGGGCCATTTTTCCTCTGGCCAACGAACGAACACGGTGTGATTGTGATTCAGGCTGTTCACAAGATTCACAAGTCAGAATTCAGATCGGGATCGGTAGCATTCAAATATTCATCCAGTTCCTTTTTGCTTGAAGATTGGAGACGAAGCTGGCCATAGGGTCTGTGCAGAGGACCTGTCTGGTTCTTGTGGTCTTTGCTGAGGATCTGTGCTGATGGCTGTCGTGTCAACAAGGCCTTCACAGGGATTGTCTAGTAGACACGGTCTCTGCTGACATTCAGGGCTGCGTTGTGGTCGTGTCTAGGTGCAGGTCCACCATCTGATCTGGAGATGGACCGGATCCGGCTGATTACGGTAACCTCGGGATAAGGATGAGACAGACAGACTAATATTAGCGTAGATGCCATTCTTCTTACGATTTAACAAGTACATCGGGTGTTATAGGAAGTGTTCCCGGTTCTGGTTGACCTAATTTATGCAGCCTAATGATCATTTAACTGATTTGAATGATAGAAATTGATAATGTGTTGTGTATTCCAGGTTAAAGAAATGGGTTTTTACTAGTCTAGATGACAGAGTGTGTCTGCTTCCCGAACAAGGCTAGGAAGACTGTTGCAGAGTTTGGGTGCTAAATAGGATAAGGATCTACCGCCAGCATTCGATTTTGATATTCTATGTATTATCAACTGGCCAGAATTTTGAGATTGCAATAGACGTGAAGGACTGTAATGCGTTTAGAGCTCACTCAAGTACTGAGGAGCTAAACCATTTAGTGCTTTGTAGGTAATTACAAAGATTTTAAAATGTATGTGATGTTTAAAAGGGAGCCAATTCAGTGTTGACAGGGTTAATATGGTCATACTTCTGGTTCTGGTAAGAACTCTAGCTTCTGCATTTTGGACCAGCTGGAGTTTGTTTATTGAGCGTGCAGGGCAACCACCCAGTAGAGCATTACAGTAATCTAGCCTTGAGGTCATGAACGCATGAACTAACTTTTCTGCATTTGTAATTGAGAGCATATGTCGTAGTTTAGATATATTTTTAAGATGGAAAAATGCTGTTTTACAGATGTTAGAAATGTGGCTTTTGAATGAAAGATTGGTATCAAAGAGCACACCCAGATTCCTAACTGACAATGATGACTTCACAGACCAGCCATCAAGTATTAGACCATATTCTAGGTTATTCCGTGCAGAGGTTTTTTGTCCAATAATTTCAGAATTAAGTAGGAAATTACTAGTCATCCAATTTTTCATATCAACTATGCATTCCGTTAATTTTGTGAATTGGTATGTTTTGTCAGGGCACAAATAAATATAGAGCTGACTGAGTATCATCAGTGTAACAATGAAAACTAATGGCATGCTTCCTAATGATATCTCCCAAGGGTACCATCTACAGGGTAAAAAAAAAAGAAGCAACGGTCCTAGTACTGAGCCTTGCGTTACTCTATACCAGGGCTATTCAATTAGCTTCATTCGAGGGCCGGATTATTAAATCGAAAAGTTGAGGTGGGCCAGTGGGTTTAGCTTATTTCTTGAAACATAACAGTATTTACTTGGAAATGTGGTACCCAAAAGTATGCAGATTTATTAGACCATAATAAATAACTTATTTACAGCTATGTACAAATATATGAATTATACAAGATCATAGCTATTGGTAAGAATTATTTTATTAATAATTATTATAGGCTTAAATTAAAATATTCTGACAGTGAGACTTCGTAACCATAGGTAAAACCATGCATGGCTCACTCACACTACCACTGTATAAAAAATGCCTAAACAGGTAAAAATTATACACACAATGAATTATATATTCCTCTACCCCCCTAATAAATCTAATGTAATATAAATGACTGTAACATCAATATAAATATTCCACATTTCTGCCCAAACCATGGTAAATTACTACATTCATGGTAAATGTTTGTAAGGGTGGTAATTAGGGGATTTATAGTCTTCTAACTTCGTTCATGTTTCTGCTATTTACCTCATCAGTCGTGTTGAGAATCCGATTTAAAACTAGTTAAAATCATTGAGTGATTTGTGGTTTGTAACAGAGAGGAGTGTCAGATTGAAACACTTCTCACTGGATGTCGCAACGCTGTTTAATAATAGTGTCCGGGACAGGGAGTAAACGCAACTCCTTTAAGCTTGCGTTCCGTTATCCACTGGGCAGTGCTGCCTAGTTCAAAGTAAACTAGTGAAACAACTGAAAACAGCGCTATTTGTTCTCTATTTGTTGTTATTGACCGAGAAACCGCTTCAGATGATTCAGTGACAGAACGGTCCAAACGAATCCGAATCGTTTCAGACCGTTATGCAAGCGCGTTTGGCCAATTCATGGAAAGGAAAAAATCGAACCAACGAATGATTAATATCGCTGGTTCAGTCGACAGAAATACGGGACACACATAGTAACTGCTGAAATATTCGGCTTGAAAATGTTTCTCTCAGGTCAGTCGGAGCGCTCATGGTACACACACAGTGCGTATAGCCGTCCAGCTGCAGGCGCCACTGCGGCCACGCGCATATCTAACCAAATTTAGCCGCACCACCAGAAAAGAGGAGAAGGGAGGTTGGGGTGCCCTCGGGCCGGATGGAGATGATTGGCGGGCCGCCAATTGAATAGCCCTGCTCTATACTGAACCTGTGATCGATATGATACCTATTCATTTACTGATACAAATTGGTAATGTTCAGATTAGTATGATTTGAACCATGACAATGCAATTCCACTAATGCCAACATAATTTTCGAGTCTATTCAAAAGAATCTTGTGGTCAATAGTATCAAATGCAGCACTAAGATCCAGTAGTAACGCTAATAGAGAGATAAATCCACATTCAGATGTTAAGAGCAAATCATTTGTAACTAATGAGAGCAGTCTCAGTACTATGATAGTCTAAATCCTAACTGGAAATCCTTGCAGATACCATTTCTCTCTAAAGAGGAACATACTTCCTTTTCTAGTATTTTTGACAGAAATGGTAGATTCGAGATCGGTCTGTAATTAACTAATTCTCTAGGATCAAGTACGTGTCCTAATGACAATGATGAATTAATAATATTAAGAAGAGGATCTATGACTTCTGGAAGTATCTCTTTCAGTAGCTTAGGGTATAGGGTCTAACATACATGTTGTTTTTGATGATTTCACAATTTTAGACCATTCTTCCTCTCCTATAGCAAAGAATGAATGAAACTGTTCCACATGGGGTTTATAGCACAATGTCTGATGTGATAGTGTAGTAAACGGTTGCTTGGTTATTATTTTCTCTAATAGCGTCAATCTTGCAAGTAAAGACATTCATAAAGTCATTACTGTTGTGCTGTTTGGAAACATCTGAAGTTGAAGCTTTTTCTCGTTAATTTAGCCAATATATCAAATAAATACGTAGGGTTGTGTTTGTTCTCTTTTAAGAGAGTCAAAAGTAAGCAGATCTAGCAGTTTTTAAGGCTTTTCTGTATGTAATAACACTTTCCTTCCACGAAATGCGATATACTTCTTGTTTTGTTTTCTTTCAGCTGCTGGTATGCTAAGAAGTAGAAACTAATCAGGAAGATTATTTTTAAAGCAATCTTTAGTTGTAGAAGTGATAAGTCTCATATTTCTAACGAGATGGTTTTGCAGCCTTGGTTAATTGGAGTATACATGAGACTAGGGATGGGCATGATTAATCGACGATCGATAATTGATCATTAAGAATTTTGTCGATCACGTTAATTTGTTATCGATTACACTAATGCAGGTTGCGTTGCGTAGTGTGAGTCTTGAAGCAATGAAATGAATTTCACTGTGTGGCAGCAATTAAACATTTTACCACACGGGGCCGGGGGCAATATTTGACACCATACTCAGTTACCTGCGAGTTTCCGTTTTGATTTCAAAAGAAGAATCATGAAGAGAGCGGGTGTTTTCGGCGGCTGGACTGACGGTCACCAGGTTGCGGTCGCTTCTGACCCCAGATCATGTCAGCATGCTTATCTTTCTCAACAAAAATCAGTAGACTGGTGCAGAAGTTGTATGTGAGTTACTAGTTATTTTTTATGAGGCTTTAAGTAGCCTAATTAATTGTTAGGTAGGCTATTCTCTCTCACCCTCTTTCTCGACTCTGTGCCTTGGATAGTTTTGAGTTACATTTTAACAAAACCTGTCAGAGCTAAGTATTATTATGTAATACTTAAGTTATTGTTTAACATGAATCTTTGTTTTATTATTTATTATTTTGGAACAAACGAGGGTCTCTCTCTGTTTAAGAACGCCGGCTCGCATCTGCAGGTTCCGCGGCTTTACAGCACCACAGCGCATATATCTTCAAGTTTAGCCTAACTGACCGTCCAGTTTAACTGCCTCAAGTTGATCTTCCTGTAATAAAGATCTCATCGAGGAAAAACACGCTGTATTTTTGTATTTTCATTGCATTTTTAATTTATAAAAAGTAAAATAAATAATTAATTTTAATATAAAAATAAAATATGAATGATTAATCGAGTCAATCGTTAATTCTCCCGACGATCGACTAAGAAAATTTAATCGAATGCCCATCCCTACATAAGACTAGATAATGATCTGAGATGTCATCGTTCTGCAGCAGAATTTCAATGCCATCAACATTGATTCCATGTGACAGTATTGGATCTGAAGTATGATTTATGACAATTAGTGGGTCCTGACATATGTTGTCTATCTCCAATATAGTTTAGAATGTCTGTAAATGCCATTCCCAATGCATCTTTTTCTTTATCTACATGTATATTAAAATAAAAACAATTAAGACTTTGTCTGCAGCCAGTACTAATTCCGATTGAAAATCAGCAAATTCTTTGATAAAGTCTGTATGGTGTCCTGGGGCCTGTATACAGTAGCCAGTACAGATGTCAAACAGGATTTATCACTTACACTAGATAACGCTACATAAAGCACCATCACTTCAAAATAATTATACTTGAAACTAGACCTCTGAGTACTACTGAAAATATTACTATAAATTACAGCAACACCTCCCCCTTTGCCTTTCAGACATGTTTATAACAGTTATCTTGGAGGGTAGACTCATTTAAAGTAATGTAATCGTCTAGTTTTAGCCAGGTTTCTGTCGGACCCAGCACATGTAGGTTATTGTCTGTAATCATATTATTTACAAAAAGTGCTTTTGTAGAAAGGACACTAAAAACTCAGACAGCAAAAGGAATATTAGGCTGCTGTCACTTTAAGAGCTAATGCACTGATCCAATATACTGATACTGTCACACGTGTTGTCTTTTTCTAAAAAGTTTTTTATTTTTGCTTAATGCTTTAATGCATAAAACCTCTAATTTTTGCCTGCATATAGCAGAAGTCTCTGTTTCAGAGTTGTGAATGTTTTTGGTGCTTATAGCTTGAAAATTCTGGCAATCTCTAACAACTCATCCAAACAACTTATTTTATAGGTTAGCGTTTACCTCCAAAACTGGTCCCATGTACTTAGCTACGTCAGCAAGGCTGAATCCACTCCAGAGATAGCAGAGGTAGGAGCAATCTTCCATCTTCTGCTTTACTGACCTGTGCTATAACAATAGAAAATGACTCTAAAATGTTCATTTTTGTTTGTCTCTGCAATCTAGCAACGAGGAGAGAGAGATAGTCAAAACCAATCTGTTCTAACCAAACTAAAATGTGCTGCAGGCAAGTACATTATATGTATTTCAAGTATATTAAGTGTATTTGTTATTTGACCCATTCTGAATGATACATTTACTGTTTTTAAAATTAATGTTTTATGTATCTATGCGTGTGTGTGTGTCAGTATAAAATCAGTAATTTCTATTAGTCACATTTTCAATTGGTAGTCAATTCCTACGATTTGTCGTGTTTAAAACCTTTTTGAGCATGTGATTTGATATTATCATCATCATCATCATCATCTCTCTTTGGTCACATTAGGATTAGCAGAACTTGCCTCAAGAAAGTATAAACCGGCTGCCAAGTGCTTCCTGCAAGCCTCCTTTGACCACTGCGACTTCCCTGAGGTTGGTGTCATTCTCAACCCTGTTCTAATGCTACAGCAGATATTTCTAGTAATATTACCAATTAAAGTGAAGATGAATGAGAAGCATTTTCTTCCTACAATTAGTAATGAGATGCTCTATTTGCTCTTTAGCTGCTTTCCCCCAGTAATGTAGCGGTGTACGGGGGGCTTTGTGCCCTGGCTACATTTGACAGACAGGAACTGCAACGAAATGTCATCTCAAGCAGGTGAACCTTTTGCTTAGCATGTTCATGCTAGGTGCCTTAATGAGAGTTGGATTGTTACTGGTTACATGTGGATAACCCTCACTTGTTTCATTTTACTCTCCTTTTATTTTCTAGCTCCTTTAAATTATTTTTAGAGTTGGAACCCCAAGTCCGTGATATTATCTTCAAGTTTTACGAGTCAAAGTATGCATCTTGTCTGAAAATGCTGGATGAAATGAAGGTAAGTTTGACATTGACAATGTGCAATTGCAAGATTTATATATATTTTTATGTCATTTTAGTTGGGATATTGTGATTCATAAGTGTTTTATCACTGTTTTATAGGATAATCTCCTCCTAGACATGTATCTGGCCCCTCATGTAAGAACACTGTACACACAAATCAGGAACAGAGCCCTCATACAGGTACGCAAATGGATATGAGGTTTCGGTCAATGCATTTGATTTAGATGCTGAACTTGACTTCTGCTTAATCTGCTTAAATGTTTGTTGCTCTTAGATATCTTGTATCAAAGAGCAAAAAACATTCAAATCAGATTGAGCAGAAGTCAAGTTGAAACTTTTTTTGTTTTGTTTTTCCCTACATTTGATCCTTTAGAGTCATTTGGTTGTTTTTGTTTCTATATATATATATATATATTAGGGGTGGAGCCGAACCCGAATACGGTATTCGGAAAGGTACAAATAACGTGTTTTTTACGAATAGTTATTTTGAACAAATACTTAAAAAAATATTTGTATTCGGGAACAAGAAAAACTTAATATCAAAAAGCTGTGTTTCCTCACAAGACCGCAGTGCATGCACGGATGAGTGAGTTTGAGTGAGTGACTGACGTTCAGGAAGAGGTGACTGACACAGGCTGCTCCACAGACACAGCAACAGAGAGGGCTCGGCTGAGCGAAAAAACACTTAACTGCATCAGTATTTTTGTTGAATAGATTTTTGTACCTTAACTGGGTTCCGGAAGCAGTTTATAACTTTCGGGAAGCGGAGTTTGATCGGGAGATTATTCCATTACGCTGCAGTCGGATGCTCTCATGTTCGCTCTGTTTACGTAGCTCTGTAATTTAGACAATATAGGCTGTTGGCAGAGTAATGTTAACGTTCGGTTAAAAAGGTTAAAAAATGCTTGTGTAGTTGTGTCGAATTGTATGCACTTGTGGGAGTTATATGGTACGCAGACATCCCAAGTCTCTATTGATAGCGGCTCCCTGAAATTAGTTCAAATCTCCCGGAATCTAACGCGCATGCGAGACAGAACATACTGTGCTCCACACCGTGTAGCGCGCGCACGGAAGAGAGGGAGAGAGCGAGAGACCTTGCGTGTGTGCGTTATGAAAGCACGCCCCCCCCCCCCCCCCCCCCCCCCCCAATAGATTTTTAGGCCTATTTTGAATTTTACTCGAATACGAATACAAATACAAATACTTTTCCCCCCTCAACAAATACAAATACAGATACAAATACCGGCTGCTTTGCACACCCCTAATATATATATATATATATATATATATATAAAAATATTTATTGAAAAAACCTTACATTTACATTCTATAGTTTACAAAACTGTTTGTGATCTTTATATAGGTAAAAGCCCAACAAAAAAACAACTGCAATGTTCAGAATATTACTCAAATTAATTCAAATGTTTAAGTTTGCAGGTCATCCCGGTTTTTGATCCTAGCTTGGCATAGTTATATTGATATGAAATGCAGAATGTGAGTTAAAGTTTAAGATGGAATGGTCATAAAATAATATTTCAGGGTTCCTACACATACTTTATAAAAATATGTAATTTGATTTGAGTAATTTCCAGGTCTGGAAAAGTATGGAAAAATATTTGTTTCCCCTATTCAGTTTTCTGAAATATAAAATGAAGAATTCTAAAAAGCGAGTCTCTTAACTTCACTTAACGTAAAAGATCATTTAATTCAAAATGTACATTCCTGTTTGATGACCGTGCAAGATCAAACCACGATTACAGTATCAGAGTGATCCGTCACAGGTGAATATATGCAGGTTATAAAGTGTTAGTCTTTTTTTCCCCTCTTCGTGTATGCGCATGTCATCACTGAGAAAACCAATGAAAAAAAATTTAGAAAATATTTACAGATGATGATTGTTCTATATACCAAATATAATGCTGTATCATTAATGATAAACATGGTCTGAACAATCTGCAGAGAGATTTGGACATTTGGGTCTGGAAAAGTATGGAGTTTTGAAATGGAAAATTTGTAGGAATCCTGATAGTTGCTTTGAAAAGTGTCAGCATAGTTGCACTTACATTGATTAATTTTGTCTTTTATTTCCCATGGGCAGTACTTTAGCCCCTATGTGTCAGCAGATATGAACAAAATGGCTGTGGCCTTTAATACCACAGTGGCAGATCTGGAGGATGAACTGACCCAGCTGATCCTGGAGGGCCTGATCAATGCTCGTATCGACTCCCACAGCAAGGCAGGGCTGCGTTCTCTCATTTGTCACCCTGATACTTACTCTTCTGGAACAACGTTCCCTTTGCCTTTTGCTAATCTAAAATACTTCAGATTTTTTTTTTTTTTTTATCAATACCTTTTTGCATTGAGTGATATATATTTACTGTCAACATTTCTCTCACTTTGTCATTGAGCTTGATCTTGAATGAAACATGCTATGTTACCTATTTTTTGTATCTTAAGGACCGTTATAGAAACAGCCTTTGGTCATTAAAATGCAATAAACTTTGACACATGAGTTGCACCTGTGAATTAAATGTTGTCTCCCTGTTTGTAGATCTTGTATGCCAGGGACGTGGATCAGAGAAGCACAACTTTTGAGAAGTCTCTACAGATGGGCAAAGAGTTCCAGAGACGAGCGAAAGCCATGATCCTGCGGGCAGCTGTGCTTCGTAATCAGATACACGTCAAGGTAACAGGGTCCCCAGGGTAATGTGTCCTCGCTCTGTTATGCTCTTCACCTCACCATCCCCTGACCATCTCCTTCCCCGTCCCTTCAGCATGAGTGTCTCAGAGCACTTACGCTCCTCTGTATTTCTAAGGCAGTAAGTGATCTGCATGAGCTTTGTTGTGGTAAGCGAATGTTAAAGGAATATTCCAGGTTCAATTCAACAGTGCTTTTGTCCCTCCTTTTCTTTAAACAAATAACAAATCTGGGTTACAACTTACCGAAATAAATGGGCCCAGTCCATATCAGCGTTAAAATACTTACTGTTTCAAAAGTATGACCACAAGAAGTAGACAGTATGCAATGCATTAAGATGATTTTTAACTTCTCTTTGTGAAATGACACTTCTTTTCAGAAGTTTGGGGTCAGTAAAGAAATAAGTTTTAAAGAATGTAATACTTTTATTCAGCAAGGACACATCACATTATTAAAAAGTTAGAGTTAAGGCATTAAATAATGTTAAATAAACAACTTTCTATTCATCAAAGATTCCTGAAAAAATGTATCACTGTTTTCACAAAAATATTAAGCAGGACAACGGTTTTAAACATTGATAATAATTAGAAATGTTTCTTGCGCAATACATAATCATATTAGAATGATTTCTGAATGATCATGTGACATTGAAGAGTGGAGTAATGATGCTGAAAATTCAGCTTTGATATTACAGAAATAAATTACATTTTAAAATATATTCAAATAGAAAACTATGGAAGCTTGTTTCCGCCACTGAATAAAAAAATTATAATAATAATTGCAACTTTTTATCTCACAATTGCGAGATATGAAGTCAGAATTGTGAGAAATAAAGTCGCAATTGCGAGATATAAAGTCGCAATTCTGAGAAATAGTCGCAATTGCGAGATATAGTCGCAATTATGAGAAATAAAGTCGCAACTGCGAGAAAAAAGACAGAATTGAGACTATCTCGCAATTCTGACTTTATAACACATAATTGCGGGTTTATATCTCGAAATTCTGACATCTTTTCTCAGAATTGTGAGATCGCAATTGCGAGTTATCAGGCCAATTTTAAGGGAGAAAAAGACTGACTTTTTCCCCTCAGAATAGTTTATATCTCACAATTATGACTTTACAACACGCAATTTTGACTTTATATCATGCATTTCTGACTTTATAACACGCAATTGCGACTTTATATCAATCAATTCTGACTTTATCTCGCAATTCTGACTTTACAACACGCAATTGCGACTTTATTTCACGCAATTCTGACTTTACAAAACGCAATTGCGACTTTATATCAATCAATTCTGACTTTATAACACACAATTGCAACTTTATATCATGCAATTCTGGCTTTATATCTCGCAATTGTGAGAAATAAAGTCAGAATTGCGAGATGTAAACTCGCAATTGTGAGAATAAAAGTCAGAATTGTATATACACACAACCATTCAAAAGTTTGGGGTCAGTTCGATTTTTATTTATTTTTTTCTCACCAAGGGATTTATTTGATAGAAAATAGAGTAAAAACAGTAATATTGTGAAATATTATTGCAATTTAAAATAACTGTTTTCTATGGAAGCTTGTTTCCGCCACAGAATGAATTAAATTTTTCAGGTCTATGCTCAGTGAATAAATGGATTATAAATACAGCGTAAATATAATTTAGTACCATAAAATCTCCTAAAAATACAAAATATAAAATAAAAATATTATCGAATTAAAATGTAGTACATTAATTTCATTGAAATAAAAAAAGAATCTGTCATTTGACCGACGCGTGAAGAGCACCAGAGGGTTAAACCCTAAAACAAATGTCAAAATTGAAGAGAACAACTTTACTGCAAACAGTGCAAGTTTTAACTGAAAAAAAATAAGCTTTACATTTCCACTGTTAACCATGACCTCAAATTTCACCTCATTTTTTAAAAGTCTTTTTACTTTTTAATCTTCACAAATGCTGTCAATTGAGCTTTAACTTGTATTGAACCTGGAATATTCCTTTAAAGCAGTCCACTAGCCTGTCATTGCTCTATTACCCGTCTAGCAGTCAACTGTTCAACTAGATGCAAGTTCCTTTAAGTTCCAATGACAAGAATAACTGAGCTCTCTTCAGCTTTCTTAAGGTTCTGTTCCCAGAAAAGAAGCTAAAAGAATCGGAGACACATAAACATTCAGATGTTTCAGTTACACCCCTAGTCTTCATCCCTCTCGGTCACCCTGTCATTCTTCATGAACATCAGCATGCGTTTCCTTCTCAGTCTGTTTTTCTCGCTCTACATGATGCTTCACACTGATTCCTCTGATTCCTTTCACAGTCCCCTCCAAGAGAAGGCAGTCAAGGGGAGCTCACACCTGCCAACAGCCAAACACGAATGAGCACCAACATGTGAAGACTCGACCAGATGCCTCTCCAAGGAAAGTAAAGTACACGGGGCCACTGCCGCATCTTAGGCCCCTGTTTAGAAATCAATTATTTCCCTGCTGAAGAGAGAAAAATCACAATCTAAAGACTTTATTTAAGTTGGGAAGAAGATATCTGTTGTCTGTATTAAAGACAAGCACACCCTGTTGCTCAAATGAAAAGGAAAAATAGATAAAAAGAGAAATGCGGCACTTAAGCTGTACTGGCCTGTTGTTCTTTGTAAAGGATGCACTTTCCTCTGTATCTTGTGACAAACCTTGATTACACATTGAGAAACCTCATCACAAAACATGCTTTTAAAATAAACATACATTCAAAAAGATGATTCAACCTGGAAAGGCTCTTTCTCCATCCGTTTCTGATGAGATTTAGGTGGTGGTGTTGCAGATAAAAATGCAGTTACACTGACTTTAACACTCTTTATAGCGATTTCAGCCTCATCTCTGTTTAATAACATTTAGTTATTTCTCTGTTGTATTGTGTTCTGATTGTTACTCCAGTGAATCATCCAGCTGGTCAGTGACGTAAAACAAAGGTAGACTTTACTTGCTTTTATGGCCTTGAATAAACTACACAGAAACGTTTAGAAACCGTGCAGTTTTTTGGTCATAATTAGAGCAAAATTCCCAAACCATTACTGTAAGTATAAGAAACTGATGAGCAAAAAAAAAAAGAATCCACAGAAAAACAACAGCTCTGTACAAACATATACATTTATGGACAGTATAGGAGGATTCATTCAAAGATGTCCTTGAGTAACTGACCCACATTCTTTAGGATAAGGCACTGAGTTGAGTTTTGATGCTTTAAAGTACTGTGTGGAAAAATAAGCATTATGTTTGGCTATAATTATAATAAAGAAAGTCATTGTTGAACCAGTTGTATTAGAACTGCATACTTCCTTGAAATGCTAACAGAAAAAAAGATAAAAGGCAACACAATGATGGCAAATAGGGTAAGGCATCTAAATCAGATAATTTGTAGTGTAACTGTCCTCACCTCTAAAATCAATGTCAATGTGTGATCATACATGATCACGGCAGCACAGGAAAGTAGTAAAAGTTAATTTATATACATGCTCCAAAAAAACATTTAAAAAAACAAAATATTAAAAGTTGTTTCATTGTTGTTGTAACATACAAATCTGCTGAATCTTTCATTTCGGAAGACAATAAGTAAAATAAAAATGCACATTTCAGATTATGTCTGCGTGAAGATGTCCATCAGTGTATTTCCACAGAATGTCCCGCAATAAAAGGCCAGATCTTCTTTCTTGGCCGAGCAGGATTGTGCGTTCAGAGTGGCTGCTTCATATACCATGTTCCTATCATTATCAAACACATAAGTGTTTATAAGTGATTATCAAAACACTATTCTAATAAGCAGTCTCAAAATATTAAGAATATGGATCTATTCACCCAGCAGCAGTCCAGAAAGTGGTGCATCATTGAAGAGAATGATTAGCACAAGTAACAGCAGCGCTGTCTGTTTCTTTGCAATGTTCAAAAATGATCCAAATTACATATAGAGAAATGAGAACCACGTTTGGCCACAACTGCAGTCTTGAGCTTCCAATTCAGTGCAGCAGCTTCCCAATGGTAAGTGGTCAACGAGTTTTCAGATATCCAGGACATAAGCCTCCTTTAGGTCAGGGCACAGCCTACAATGGATCATGGACAGCAGTGGAATCTGTCTGACTGTTGAGTTTCCCATTTGTCAGCCCACCACCTGTATTGGAGTTACACTGTCTCAAAGCCTTGGTTTTGAATCTCAATCCATGGCCTGAAACCCAACAATGGACACAGAGGAAATACTTAGTCTTGTAGAAGTGGAAGGATATTACTAGATACATACAGATACAAGCTGGGTAAGCAGACTTGTACAAACCATAACAATAGTGTTTTAATTTTAAACATTTATAGTTAATGTAACTTTCTCACAAAACGAATTTTAAACAGTAGACTCATTATTTTCACTATTATATATTTTGGCAAATTAAAACCAAATACCCCATTCTCAACAGTATTAAATGATTTAAAAAAAACAGCTTAATTTCATAGTGTGCAATGTGCAACTTGATCAGTAGTCTCTTTGTGGTTGATATACTAACCAGGACAATCAGCCACTTCCTTGAAAGCCTTCCTCTTGCAGCAGCCACGGCACAAGTTGAAGACACATTTATTCCCCTGTTGAAGGAGTAAAATAAAATATATATTCACCTTGTGTAAATTTGAAGATTTTTAAAAAGCACATGAAATGGTTCTGTAAACACTTTGAAAATGAGTACATTAACCTAAAACAACAGTTAAAAATATAATCAAAAGTCTTACTTTAGGGTTGCCACATTGCTCACACTTAATGTATTTTGCTGCAGAACACAAGGAAGCAAAGGCATGTTATTTTACCTTAATCAATAAAAAAATGCCGTTCAAAAGTTTGGAGTCAGTGATGTTTTTATTTTAGAAAAAAATTGATTCAGCAAAGATGCATTAAATTCATCAAACGTGACAGTGAAGACATTGATAGACTAAATGCTGTTCTTTTTAACTTTCGATTCATCAAAAAATCCTGAAAAAAAAAGTATCGTCTATGTATCAATCGGAAATGTTTCTTGAGCAGCAAATCATCATATGATTTCTGAATGATCGTGACAGTGAAGACTGGAGTAATGCTGAAAGTTCAGCTTTGACATGACAATATTACTGTTTTTCTGTAAATTTAATCGAACAAATACAGCCTTGGTGAGCATAAAAGACTTCAGTTAGTTACGATAATGTGCACTGTGCCATCAGTGAGGTCTACAGGCTTTAGAAAACACTGGGAAAAGATTTGGTCTTACGTTTCATCTCTGGACAGAAGTTCTTGTAGGGGTTACGGGCTTTCTTCTTCTGCTTGTTCTTGGAGAGCGAGTCGTTGGTTCCGTCACTGTCCTCCAGTGCCCTCTTCACACACACAGCTTTCATTTCCAGTGCTTTCTGCCCGTTTTCAGTGTTTGGATCCTTGGGCCTGCAAAATATACCATCCTCACATACAAGTTCCAGGGTATACACCGCTATATTCAAACTAGTTTATGTCCATAATGGATGGACAGAAATGAAGCTCCTTAAACCTTGGGTCATTCAGTGATAGTTATGATTAATATTATACTGCTTTGCTGAGAACACAGAAATACTATGATTGTGATGGTGTCACACAAGATCAGAAAACACATCCTCACGGTGGTCTGACGTAAGGTTGACAGATCCAGTGAGGGAAGGGAAGTCCAGTCTGATTCCATTCTGATTCATCTTTAGCCATCTCCTCCTTAAGAGTAAAAAGCCAGAGAATTAAACTCTTAAAATCTATCATAAGCCTAATGTTTATTCTTGAAATAAAGTTTGTAATCAGCAATTCCTTTCAATCCCAAAGTTTGCAATCAGCAGTTCCTTTACCTGGCAACGTTGTTTCAGCTGTCTGTTGATCTCCACAATACCAGGTACGTTCTTGGCTTTGGCTAACTCCTCCCTGAGGTCTTGATGTATCTGTAGGCTGTTGTAAACAAATACACACTTACCATTTAAGAAGTGACCACCAGTTTGGGGTCAGCTAGATTTTTTAAATGTTTTTGAAAGAACTCTTATGTTCACCAAGGCTGCATTTATTTGAACAAAAATGTAGTAAAAAAAAAGTGATATCGTGAAATCCAAGCACTAATGGCTCATGTGGATGATTAGCCAATAAGTTGAAATGTATCTTACGTGGTTTTTAGAGTAAAGTCCATCTTGAATCTTTGATCATATGTATGAGTGGACTCACATTCAACATTTAAAGGTGCAATGTGTAAAAATTTTGAGTATCTATTAACAGAAATGCAATATGACATCCATAACTATGTTTTCAGTGGTGTATAAAGAACTTACTTAATAAACCGTAATGTTTTTAATACCTTAGAATGAGACATTTATATCTACATAACCACGGGCACCCCCTTCTATGAAGGTCGACATATTGTGACGTCATGTTTCTACCGTAGCCGACAGCGAACAAACAGCGTTACAGAACGCGTTTCGTCTCTACCTTGAAAGAGAAGCAGCAGAAAGCTAGAAGCCATAAACACCGTGAGTAGTGACTTTTCCCTTGTCAGTGGTGTAAAATATGTAGTTGGATTGTTTCATGTAACTTAGTTCTTCTCCCTCGCTGTGTTATGGCTTTGCTATGTGGGGATAAATGTGCTGGTTACGTTCGTGAGACAGCTGATTAGTACTCTTGTCATTGACCGTAAAACAGTAACGTTACAGGAGTCACCAACCCGTCGATCTTGGAAGCATTTTAAGTCGATCGCGAAGAGTTTTCAAAATCAGAGAAAAAAAGCCTATTGTGTGTAGTAAATGGTGTCTAGGGGATGCGGAGGCGCGCGCGCTGTTACAATCATGTCATTTTTGTGGACGCGTCGAGTTTAAACAAGGCTTTACGCTTTAACCAGCTCAGCCACAGTAACAGCTCATATTTAGCCAGCTAAACTTTTACTACCCTGTTAGAAAAAAATATATAGTTGCATAGTTTCATGTGGTTCTTCTCCCTCGCTGTATGGGTGTGCTATGTGGGGAGAAATGGGCTGGTTGCGTTTGTGAGACAATCAGCTGATATTACTATTATTATATTATATATTAAGACCCTTGATCCTCACCTGACTATGGCTTTGTAAACTTTATCCATGATGTGGTTTATAATGGACTGTGGTACAGAAACAGTGACAATGTTACACACTCTTGGCTTACTCTGGCTATTCTCTGCTGTCTCAGACGACGATATGTTTGTCCCGTTTTAGCCACCGTAGCTTCTTCGAAAGGGAGGGGTGAGCAGTGGGCTGAGCCATTAGTGCAACTGGCAACTGAACCGCTAGATGTCGCTAAAAAATACACACTGCACCTTTAAATTCAGATGAATCGCATGCCATAGGATGTCACAGGACAATCAGAAGTAAATGTGAAGATATCATTTGCAGCTCAAACCCTTATTTATCTTAAGGCCCTTTTCATTTTCATTTTGCTTGGACTCCTAATAACTCATTTGTTTCTGTGAAGCTGAATTTTCAGTATCATTACTTCAGTCACATGATCCTTCAGAAATCACTTGAATATGATGATTTTCTGCGCAAGAAACATTTCTGATTATTATCAATGTTGAAAACAGTTGTGCTGCTTAATATTTTTCTGAAACTTACTTTTTTTCCAAGATATTTGATGAATAAAAAGTTCAAAAGAACAGCATTTTTTAGAAATAGAAAACGTTTGTAACTTTACAAATGTTTTTAAGGTCACTCTTGATCATTTTAATGCCTCCCTGCTTAAAGTATTATTTTTTCAAAAGAAATATCGTACTGACCCCCAACATTTGAATGGTGGCTCTCTCCATTCTAAGAGATGAAACTCTCAAGCAACAGCACAATATTGGGGTCAAATGTGAAGGAACATACGTGTGGTGCCATAGTTTGAAGATGTGGGCACGGACGTAAGACAGACTGCATGGTGGGTGTTTCTCCACAACATCCAGGTACTCCTCAGCCATCTCCCACACAGGTGGACTTTGGCCTTCAAACAGGGCAGGATTGTGGAGATTCCCTTCTGTGAATGTAATGTGTTCATTTTTATATTACTGCTGCATATGAAAGATCAAAGTATCAGTCTTTCTGTACAAGTATGTTTATGAATCTTCTCTTTGCATGAGGAGAACGTTACCTGCACTCATGACACCTTGTACTCCAGTCTCCTCCATGCAGCGCTGAACATCACTCAGATGCTGGATGTTTCCGTTGGCGAAAACAGGAATGTTTACAGCCTCTCTTCACAAGTACAAAAAAAGTTAATCACCAGGACAAAACACTAATAGTCAGCACCAGCAGCAAGGGTTGTATCTCTTACCGTCAGTGTTGGGTAAGTTACTTTAAAAAAGTAATTAGTTATAGTTACTAGTTACTTCTCACAAAAATACATCATTACAAAAGTAACTAATTACCAGCGAAAGTAACTATTGTGTTACTTTTTTTTTATGTTTAAATATGTGCAATAACTTGGATACCCCCAATATTAAATATGTTAAATTAATGAAATGGACACTAAATAGAACACATTATTAAAAAAAATTGTAGACTAATCTTCACTATTTTAATGTTGCTGTGGGACAATGTGAGAGACACCTATTAACTTAAATATTAAAATATTATCATTACTATAGTGGAACAACTAAACACAATTTGGTTTAGAACTTTCAAGATTTATTGCACAGACCCCAACTGGCCAACAAATAAGGCTAAAAATAAATGATGCTTCTTAAAGGTGCCATATGTAACTTTTCTTCTAAAATTAATCCTTTTTGTATTGCCTGTGTGTGAAGGGGTTGTAATCACACATTACAATGATCCACTTGTCGGGTTTTGCTATTACCTCTGAAGGCCAGTATTCCTATTTCTATGTGAAGTCTCCGGGTCGGATTTTCTGCGAAATCCATCGGATGTGACGTGCATGCGCGCTCCCGAGCCTCTCTCCTTTTTATATACAGTCTATGCGACGGCACTGCAGCTAAACGACATGGAGTCTGATAACACCCAAAAACGACCTGACTCCAGCACAACACACACTCCAACACAAACTCCACATAAATATACAAAACAAAAAAAAAGTTGTATCTGCTGAAGCTCGTCAGGCCAAACGTGAATCGGATCGACTTAGGACGAAAACACGGATCTACATCGGCAGAGTGTTTGAATTATGGAGAGACCTCCGCTATTTTTATTTTGATAAATTACAAGTTTTCAGATATGCTGAAATAATGGTTAACTGTAATGAAATAGCAAGGTAAACTACAACATACATGAGACATGAAATGAATACAAAAGACTGTTCCAGGTAAGGGTGCTCCGATTGATCGGTCACCGATCATAATCGGCCGATAATTGCTTTGGGATGTGTGATCGGCGGTCTCAATAAAGGCCGATCCAGAAAAGCCGATCAAATGACGCAAAACTCGCGAGACAATTTTTTTACGCCCTGGTAAAAATGGCTTCACCGGTCTGGCAATTCTACAACAGGGCTCTCAAGTGCCAAGCATTGAGCGTGACAGTCACTCATTTCGGTCTTTTGTCACGCTCTCCCGCCACACATTGTATTTCTCAGGTTGAAAAACTATTTGTAATATATTTAATATGCCGCAGCGGCCGCGCCGCTCTCACTGTGGAACCGGCATGAATCAAGTGCGTTTCCTCTGGTGTTGTTCGTCGAGCTACACAATAGCCAATCAGAAAATGGCACTATTGTATCTGGGTAAGAATTTAACACAACCAATGACAAAAATGTATCCAACCCCCCCCCCCCCCCCCCGATAGATAGATTGAAGCGCACGTCCGAGTGAAGACTGCGCGAGGCACAGAGCACTGTATCCATGCAACTGATCGCCGCGGCAACGAGCGAGCAGCTTGAGTTCAAAAACACATTTTAGCGCTAGATTTCTTATTTAATAGCGAACTAAATGAATGATCTGCTAGTTAACTGAAGATGTTTTATTTATTTATATTAGGTACATGGTGGGACAGACTTCACTGGATCTAAAAAAAAAAAATCAATCTAACCATAGATGTGACCAGTAGTGGTGGCTTTTTTAATCTGTTTAAAATAATTTTGCAAGGGTTCTACACACACACACACACACACAAAAAAGGTTTCTCCACCTCTCTCTTCCTCTCTAGATGCCCACAAAATCTGACTAAGCATCCCAGAAAAAAGCAAAGTTATAGATACAGATATGGAAGTTGTTAGTTTTTTTTTTTTTTTTTTTGCTGTGCACTTTAAGTGTATTAGAAAAACTGATGGCTGACTGACTCAAAACATTATTTTGGCTATAGCCTTTTTTGTTGCTGTTTTTAGTTTAAAGTAGTCTAAAGCTAAATTTAAAGACTCAGATGTTCTGTCTTTTATTAATTTTATTTTATATTCTATTCTACAGGAAAGTTGTATGTCAAGCCCTAAGCTGCTCCCAATAACCAAGCTGCTATGTTAATACATGTTGCTTGCAAATAAAATACACAGGTGTCAATTCATTATGCATTGTCTTCTCTTAAATGTAATACTTAATGTACATTGTTGTTAAATATAGTTTAATAAGTAATACTACATGATAAAAAGAAGTCTTCAAATAGACCCTGTAATCGGTGATCGGTATCGGGTGATACAGCTTCCAGTAATCGGCGATCGGCCCCAAAAATCCTGATCGGAGCACCCCTAGTTCCAGGATAACAAAAAGTAGGTGCTTTAGGATGTAACTTTTATTTTATGTACTAGATCTACTGTCTAACATCATTCATTCCACTACTATCATATTGTTTATAATATAATACACATTTCCTGACACGTTCAGTACAGTAATGTTACTTCCTACGATCTTACTGTTACACTGAAAATGTTCCGTCTAGTTCACTAACCGTTTTCGTTATCATATTATACATTCATCTATGTTGACATTGCTGATTGTGAAAGATACACGAATAGTTAGTGAAATGCCTTATGCTAGATAACACCACAAGTTGGCTAAATGCAGTCAATGTAACGTTATCATGGTACGAGCATGGAGCATTAGTTCAATGTCAAGCTGATAAAAGTAGCCTATTATTGTATCGTTACAGTGGGAGTTTACATGAGTTTTCAGCATGTTGTGTGATGCTTTCTCGTGTTGAAAGTCTCAGTGTGGCCGGTACCATGAGTGCTCGCTCTTGTGTTCGAGCACGCGTAAGAGCGCTCTTGTAAAAATTGGTTGCAATCTGAAACATCACCGATAGAGGCCGCTAAAAAAATACATATAGCACCTTTAAGAAATGTACCAAAAAGAAATAAATGGTAATAAAAAAAATATACATACACATACAGTCTTTGTAGTGCAAATTAAAATTATAAAACTCACACACCTTTACAACTGGTAGACATACTGTATAGCCTACTTGAAGTATTTTTTTCCTCACAAAAGTAAACAGTTTAACAAAAAGTACTCTCAATATAATACTGAACAATGTACCAACATACATAATAATAATAAAATATAATATTTTTGGGTTTTATTTCTATAACCTAAAGAGGACGTCATCATCAGATGTTATTTTAGCCACATTCTAGTCGTGTTTGCCGCATGTGCTCACAACTGGTCAAACAAATTCGTTTTCTGGGAACGTTCCCTACAGGTTGTTTTGGTTATAACAGGTTAGTTTTATTTTATAACCATGCAAACTAATTAAAATGTTGCAGATGATAGCCTACCAATAGGCTACCGAAATGTGTAATTTATTTAAAAACAAACTATATTATGCTCGGACACACTCTGTCTCTCTCGCGCACTGTTGAGGCGCGCTCTCGGACACACTCGGTCTCTCTCACACTCGGTCTCCCTCGCGCAATCTCGGACACTCGGTCTCTCTCGTGCACTGTCGAGCGCGCTCTCGGACACACTCGGTCTCTCTCACACACTGTTGAGCGCGCTCTCGGACACACTCGGTCTCTCTCGCGCACTGTCGAGCGCGCTCTCGGACACACTCGGTCTCTCTCGCGCACTGTTGAGGCGCGCTCTCGGACACACTCGGTCTCTCTCACACTCGGTCTCTCTCGCGCACTGTTGAGCGCGCTCTCGGACACACTCGGTCTCTCACACACTCGGTCTCTCTTGCGCACTGTTGAGGCGCGCTCTCGGACACACTCGGTCTCTCTCACACTCGGTCTCTCTCGCGCACTGTTGAGGCGCGCTCTCGGACACACTCGGTCTCTCTCGCGCACTGTTGAGCGCGCTCTCGGACACACTCGGTCTCTCTCGCGCACTGTTGAGCGCGCTCTCGGACACACTCGGTCTCTCTCGCGCACTGTTGAGCGCGCTCTCGGACACACTCGGTCTCTCTCGCGCACTGTTGACCGCGCTCTCGGACACACTCGGTCTCTCTCGCGCACTGTTGAGCGCGCTCTCGGACACACTCGGTCTCTCTCACACTCGGTCTCTCTCGTGCACTGTTGAGGCGCGCTCTCGGACACACTCGGTCTCTCTCACACTCGGTCTCTCTCGCGCACTGTTGAGCACGCTCTCGGACACACTCGGTCTCTCTCACACTCGGTCTCTCTTGCGCACTGTTGAGGCGTGCTCTCGGACACACTCGGTCTCTCTCGTGCACTGTTGAGGCGCGCTCTCGGACACACTCGGTCTCTCTCACACTCGGTCTCTCTCGCGCACTGTTGAGCACGCTCTCGGACACACTCGGTCTCTCTCACACTCGGTCTCTCTTGCGCACTGTTGAGGCGTGCTCTCGGACACACTCGGTCTCTCTCGCGCACTATTGAGCGCGCTCTCGGACACACTCGGTCTCTCTCACACTCGGTCTCTCTCGCGCACTGTTGAGCACGCTCTCGGACACACTCGGTCTCTCTCACACTCGGTCTCTCTCGCGCACTGTTGAGCGCGCTCTCGGACACACTCGGTCTCTCTCACACTCGGTCTCTCTCACACTCGGTCTCTCTCGTGCACTGTTGAGGCGCGCTCTCGGACACACTCGGTCTCTCTCACACTCGGTCTCTCTCGCGCACTGTTGAGCACGCTCTCGGACACACTCGGTCTCTCTCACACTCGGTCTCTCTCGTGCACTGTTGAGGCGCGCTCTCGGACACACTCGGTCTCTCTCACACTCGGTCTCTCTCGCGCACTGTTGAGCACGCTCTCGGACACACTCGGTCTCTCTCACACTCGGTCTCTCTTGCGCACTGTTGAGGCGTGCTCTCGGACACACTCGGTCTCTCTCGTGCACTGTTGAGGCGCGCTCTCGGACACACTCGGTCTCTCTCACACTCGGTCTCTCTCACACTCGGTCTCTCTTGCGCACTGTTGAGGCGTGCTCTCGGACACACTCGGTCTCTCTCGCGCACTATTGAGCGCGCTCTCGGACACACTCGGTCTCTCTCACACTCGGTCTCTCTCGCGCACTGTTGAGCACGCTCTCGGACACACTCGGTCTCTCTCACACTCGGTCTCTCTCGCGCACTGTTGAGCGCGCTCTCGGACACACTCGGTCTCTCTCACACTCGGTCTCTCTCGCGCACTGTTGAGGCGCGCTCTCGGACACACTCGGTCTCTCTCGCGCACTGTTGAGCGCGCTCTCGGACACACTCGGTCTCTCTCGCGCACTGTTGAGCGCGCTCTCGGACACACTCGGTCTCTCTCGCGCACTGTTGAGCGCGCTCTCGGACACACTCGGTCTCTCTCGCGCACTGTTGACCGCGCTCTCGGACACACTCGGTCTCTCTCGCGCACTGTTGAGCGCGCTCTCGGACACACTCGGTCTCTCTCACACTCGGTCTCTCTCGTGCACTGTTGAGGCGCGCTCTCGGACACACTCGGTCTCTCTCACACTCGGTCTCTCTCGCGCACTGTTGAGCACGCTCTCGGACACACTCGGTCTCTCTCACACTCGGTCTCTCTTGCGCACTGTTGAGGCGTGCTCTCGGACACACTCGGTCTCTCTCGTGCACTGTTGAGGCGCGCTCTCGGACACACTCGGTCTCTCTCACACTCGGTCTCTCTCGCGCACTGTTGAGCACGCTCTCGGACACACTCGGTCTCTCTCACACTCGGTCTCTCTTGCGCACTGTTGAGGCGTGCTCTCGGACACACTCGGTCTCTCTCGCGCACTATTGAGCGCGCTCTCGGACACACTCGGTCTCTCTCACACTCGGTCTCTCTCGCGCACTGTTGAGCACGCTCTCGGACACACTCGGTCTCTCTCACACTCGGTCTCTCTCGCGCACTGTTGAGCGCGCTCTCGGACACACTCGGTCTCTCTCACACTCGGTCTCTCTCACACTCGGTCTCTCTCGTGCACTGTTGAGGCGCGCTCTCGGACACACTCGGTCTCTCTCACACTCGGTCTCTCTCGCGCACTGTTGAGCACGCTCTCGGACACACTCGGTCTCTCTCACACTCGGTCTCTCTTGCGCACTGTTGAGGCGTGCTCTCGGACACACTCGGTCTCTCTCGTGCACTGTTGAGGCGCGCTCTCGGACACACTCGGTCTCTCTCACACTCGGTCTCTCTCACACTCGGTCTCTCTTGCGCACTGTTGAGGCGTGCTCTCGGACACACTCGGTCTCTCTCGCGCACTATTGAGCGCGCTCTCGGACACACTCGGTCTCTCTCACACTCGGTCTCTCTCGCGCACTGTTGAGCACGCTCTCGGACACACTCGGTCTCTCTCACACTCGGTCTCTCTCGCGCACTGTTGAGCGCGCTCTCGGACACACTCGGTCTCTCTCACACTCGGTCTCTCTCGCGCACTGTTGAGGCGCGCTCTCGGACACACTCGGTCTCTCTCGCGCACTGTTGAGCGCGCTCTCGGACACACTCGGTCTCTCTCGCGCACTGTTGAGCGCGCTCTCGGACACACTCGGTCTCTCTCGCGCACTGTTGAGCGCGCTCTCGGACACACTCGGTCTCTCTCGCGCACTGTTGAGCGCGCTCTCGGACACACTCGGTCTCTCTCGCGCACTGTTGAGCGCGCTCTCGGACACACTCGGTCTCTCTCGCACACTGTTGAGCGCGCTCTCGGACACTCGGTCTCTCTCGCGCACTGTCGAGCGGCGCTCTCGGACACACTCAGTCTCTCTCGCGCATTGTCGAGCGTGCTCTCGGACACACTCGGTCTCTCTCGCGCACTGTTGAGGCGCGCTCTCGGACACACTCGGTCTCTCTCACACTCGGTCTCTCTCGCGCACTATTGAGCGCGCTCTCGGACACACTCGGTCTCTCTCGCGCACTGTCGAGCGCGCTCTCGGACACACTCGGTCTCTCTCGCACACTGTTGAGCGCGCTCTCGGACACTCGGTCTCTCTCGCGCACTGTCGAGCGGCGCTCTCGGACACACTCAGTCTCTCTCGCGCATTGTCGAGCGTGCTCTCGGACACACTCGGTCTCTCTCGCGCACTGTTGAGGCGCGCTCTCGGACACACTCGGTCTCTCTCACACTCGGTCTCTCTCGCGCACTATTGAGCGCGCTCTCGGACACACTCGGTCTCTCTCGCGCACTGTCGAGCGCGCTCTCGGACACACTCGGTCTCTCTCACACTCGGTCTCTCTCGCGCACTGTTGAGGTGCGCTCTCGGACACGCTCGGTCTCTCTCACACTCGGTCTTTCTCGCGCACTATTGAGCGCGCTCTCGGACACACTCTGTCTCTCTCGCACTCGGTCTCTCTCGCGCACTGTTGAGCGCGCTCTCGGACACACTCGGTCTCTCTCACACTCGGTCTCTCTCGCGCACTATTGAGCGCGCTCTCGGACACACTCGGTCTCTCTCACACTCGGTCTCTCTCACGCACTGTTGAGCGCGCTCTCGGACAAACACGAGGTCTCTCTCGCGCACTGTTGAGCGCGCTCTCGGACACACTCGGTCTCTCTCACACTCGGTCTCTCTCGCGCACTATTGAGCGCGCTCTCGGACACACTCGGTCTCTCTCGCGCACTGTCGAGCGCGCTCTCGGACACACTCGGTCTCTCTCACACTCGGTCTCTCTCGCGCACTGTTGAGGCGCGCTCTCGGACACGCTCGGTCTCTCTCACACTCGGTCTTTCTCGCGCACTATTGAGCGCGCTCTCGGACACACTCTGTCTCTCTCGCACTCGGTCTCTCTCGCGCACTGTTGAGCGCGCTCTCGGACACACTCGGTCTCTCTCACACTCGGTCTCTCTCGCGCACTATTGAGCGCGCTCTCGGACACACTCGGTCTCTCTCACACTCGGTCTCTCTCACGCACTGTTGAGCGCGCTCTCGGACACACTCGGTCTCTCTCGCACACTGTTGAGCACGCTCGCGGCGTTCGCTCCGCTTTTGTCCAGTCAGGCACCTCATAAACACACAAACACCAGAGAAAAAACGTTGCAGGTCCTATGGCGGAGAGAGAGCCTACTCGGATGAAAACCTCTTCAGTGAGCTCAATTATAGTAACGGCACATTTTATTGTCAGTAACGGTAACGCCGTTGTAACGGAGGAAACAGTAATTAGTTTGATTACGTTACTTGTTACTGAAAAAAATAACGCCGTTAGTAACGCCGTTTATTTATAACGTCGTTATTCCCATCACTGCTTACCGTATAGCTTTGATATGCTTCCAGCTTGCAATGCCGGTCAAAGCCCCTTTTTGATCTTTGGTTCTCCCATGAACTGTGAGGAGCTGTCAAAAAACAGATAACAAACCATTAGTTGGTTCAAGAATATATTAATCACATTACATTGAGGTTTTTGGTAACTAAGTGGTTACATCTGGTAACACAAATGTTGACTGATCAATTCCAGGTTAAACAGACCCAAAGAAGAGATCCCCATCCGCCAGTGGGCTCCTGACAAGGGCACATAATCCCAGTTTTCTCCATATGCACTAACCCTTCTAGACGTCACTTTAGATAAGAGCATCTTCTATATGGAACACTTTACCTGGCATCCAGCCTTTTCCAGCATTTTTGCATACTTCACTGTTTTCTCGATCTCTGGGAAGACCCGGATTTTGCAAGTAATGGGCACGGAGAGTTTTTCATCAGCCAATTTAACTGTAAACAACAGCACCTGAATAAGATACATATTCTCTGCATGATTCACATCTGCACTGAGCTTTTAAAATGAGACCACTTACTCATTTTCTCAAGAAGGTCCCACTCATCTTGAAGAAACACACCATAATGGCCTAGGAGAGATTCAAAAACATTAAATGATTCCATAGGGACAAATTTTGAAATTGAAACACTACCATTCAAAGGTTTGGGATAGTTAAAATGTTTTAATGGTTTTGAAAGACGTCTTTTAAAGGGTTATTTAATCCAAAAATGAAAATTATCATATATTTTACTCACCCTCAAGCAATCCTAGGTGTATTTGACTTCCTTCTTTCAGCCAAACACAATCGGAGTTATATTAAAAATATTTTTTAATATGCGTCGGGTCAGAGGTCACTCTTCCGCCAGAACTAAATTCACGTACGATCGTTACCGGAAGCCAGTGATTATAGTTTATAATGTTATAAATATGGATATTTTTCTTACAAAAATGCATCACTTTGCTTTAGAGGGAATAAACTTCACATTTTTACCTGAGAATATGTACCAACAAATATTTAAAACAAATATTCTAAAGTTAAAGATACAACTGCTTATAAGAATTATTTTGTTCCCTTGGCTACAAAACTTTTTAACTCTACTTTAGTGTGAAGGACATGACTGTGTTATTGTTATTGATGTGTTTATCTTGTTTTACAGCTTCATATGTATTGCCCAAAACTAATTTACCTTAGGGGACAAATATTAAAGTATCAGCAGCAGCAGCAATACAGCATAAGCAGTAATATTATGAAATTTAAATATAGTTACAATTAAAAAAAAGTTTTTTATTTGAATATATTTTAAACTGTAATTTATTCATGTGATGTCAAAGCTGAATTTTCAGCATCATTACTCCAGTCTTCAGTGTCACATGATCCTTCAGAAATCATTATAATATGATGATTTGATGCCCAAGAAACATTTATTATTATTATTAAACAGTTGCTGCTTAATATTTTTATGAAAACTGTGATGCATTTTTTCAGGATTCTTTGATGAATCTAAAGCTTTATTTAACATAGAAATCTTTTGCAACATATAAATGTCTTTACTGTCACATTTGATCAATTTAATGCGTTCTTGCTTTAAAAAAAAAAAAAAAAAAAACACTTGAACGGTAGTGCTTATCTTGCATACAACAGAAATGAATTGTTACCTCTTTTGGCAATCATCTGGGGGCAACCCAGATTGAGATCAATAGCATCACAGTAATCCTGGGCAAGTAAAGCTGCCTGGATAAACACCTCAGGATCATTGGCACAGAACTGTATGGAGACACCAACACAAAAATACTCAGGTGAATAACTCGCACAATCCTCTCTGTAACCTCATGGAGGATGATGGAGTGGGGGTTCAATCTTCAGCTGGCTGGCAGGAGCCGCCACTGGCATGTCGCGTGACCTGTCAGTGGCTGGCTGGCAGCTGCCAGTCTGATCACGGCCATTTGACTGGTTTAATTTGGGATAACCGTCCCCAAAACATCAATCATACTGAAGAATAGATGCTTGAGATTATATTCGTAATAACAAAGCAATTTATTTCCTTACAGCGAGAGTGTCAGGCGACGCGTTATACTCGCAGTTCAGCCGCGAGTTACTGGATTGAGCGTCCAGCAAAGTGTCAGTAAGCTGCCAGTCTAATCACGGCCATTTGACTGCTTCAATTGGGATAAAATTCTCTAAAACGCCAATCATGCAAAAGAACATAATCATATCAACAGACGCATAATAAATGAGCTAGAGAAGGAGGAACACAAAACACAAAAACTGCCAAAAATCAATGGTTTCTGAAACTTGCCAAAGGGAGACTGCCAGACAACTAGCCAGCCACTGACAGGTTACGTGACATGCCAGAATCAGACTGGCAGTGCACGTGACATGCCAGTGGCGTCTCCTGCCAGCCAGCTGAAGATTGAACCCCTACTGGGGTGATGTGTTCTTGTGTTTACTGACGCCAAACAGCCACCTGTGTGATGAGGGGTCGGTCCTCCAGGCTGACTTCGTTGTAAAGGTTCTCGCGGCGGTAGTTGGCGTCTCTGAGGAACACCTGAGCGTGTAGCATGGGCGTGTAGCAGAGCTCTGCGCCATGTCTGCGGCTCAGCAGCCTCCACGCCAGCTCGCTCTGGTCCACCATAGGCGCGACCACGTAGCGCGCGCCCTTCAGAGTGCTCCTCCAGAACTCGAACCCGCGGGGTTTCGCCATGCTGCCTACATAGGATGAAGTCACATTGACTACACGATTCAATCATAAGATTATAGACATTGATATTATTCACTTGCATGTTTTGATTAGCATAACAATTAGCTTTACTATACGACCTAAAAGGAACATTAATTAGCACAATAGTAATAGTAGTCTATATGGATCTGTCAAGGCATTCTTTACTACACATTTTGAAATGTGTTTCAGCAAGAGACTGTGACCACGGAATGATTTGTGCTGTACATCTTAAGAAATAAACTGTAATAATTCATATGAAAGGCAAAAACATTGACAGAGCGTATATGTTAACTACGAGCTGTCATTGTTTTAAAACAAACTGATGAGAGCAGAATACTTACAGTAGCTTATGATCCAGCTACAGACAGCAGCTCTGTAATGCGGCACATGAACTGCTGCGTGTGTCGCGGTGATATACATCCGTGAGGAAACAATATATCTATTGACTTATTCCGTGTTTATTATGAAAACAGATTACTTATCTTGCTGGGATAACTTTTTTTGTGGTTTGTAAAAATAAATAAAAAATAAATCCTTGAAAAGTAAAAATGTGTCATGTTATCGATCTTTCTAGACACATTTGTTTTGTATATAATCGTCTTCGTATACGGTTTATTCATAATTTGCGCCATGTTAATGGAGACGGATTCAGTGAGGCAAATATAGAATATAGAATATAGATCTGGAATATAGAAGCTTAAAATCTGTTTCCCACCCCATCCCATTTTTTTCATTTTACTAGTATTTACAGAAGATAACACATTTACGTCCGTGCCATAACTGATCACTAGATGTCACTGCGAACCAAACAATATTACTGGGATATTACTGTATTTTTTTGTGTCCAGTGTGTTTTTCTTTGTAAGTTTAACTCTGGGTCTTAATTGTGTTTGGTTGAGTATTTTATTGTGTTTATATATATATATATATATATATATATATATATATATATATATATATATACATACATAGTACCATTAATTCACCATTAGTTATTTAAAAAATGTATACAGGTGTTTTCATGATTTAAGAAGATTAAATCTGACTGCTTCAGTCACAATTTTTAGGTTTATTTGTGAGATACACATGAAGTAATTGCAGCTCTTAGATGCAGGCCTACACATTAATTAACCAATAGCAAAATAAGACTGACAGTTAATATAAAATACATGAGATATTATTAAAAGGCAAAATTATTCCTTTCATTCAACTTAAAATCTGTATTTATATCATAATTTGGTCTTAAGGCCTGGCCAGTTGTACTGTAATCAATCTATTTGTACTGAGTTGAATACATCATATATTAAGAAGCACTTTGACATGTGTTGCTTTCATGGTTGTCCATTAATATCGAATGTCTGTTATCGTGACACTTCTCTTTATTAATAATAGAATCAACAATCAGGCAATTGTTTCATCATGTTTAGGACCTTTGTGTTGACACACCACTGGTGAAAATACCAGTTAAGCTGTAAAAGAACATACACAATTTATTTGTCAACTCTGTCACAATTGTGAAAGTTTTTAATTTTTTTGTATGCCACTGTTTAGATCTTATAGACTTGGTTTCACAGACAGTGCTTAGATTAGGCCTTAGTTTTAAAAAAAACATTACTGCTGTGCATCTTGAGGCAAAACAATGGCACTTACATATAAGATATGCCAGTGCAAGTTGCTTTCAGTTAAATCAGCTCAAACATGCATTTTAGTCTGGGACTAATTTAAACCTTGTCTGTGAAACCGGGGGATAAAGTGTTGTTTATCACTGCATTAATACAGTGTGTGTTGGATCTAGTTCTCTTTTAGAAATCTGGTATGGCTGTTAGAGTGGGCGTTCACAGACTTTCCTGGCGCATTGCTCTCAACGTGACTGAACACCATAGACAGTAAAAGGCTGAACACATGCAACGGAAAGCTGAGTAATTAAGTCATGTGACTCTCCTCCATTCAGCCTCAAGCGTTGGCTGTACTCTGACCAATCATGGTCCACTGAATACAACACCAGCTTCTGTGGGCGTTATCATGTTTCAGAAGGAGGGCTCAAACTACTGAAAAAAGTTGTTTTTCAAGACTAAGTGCCAAGAAGACATAATTGTATGTTTTTTATTTGTTGTTTTGAAAAAGTATTATTCTTTTACCTAACACATTTGGGCAGCTTGTCACAATGTACAGCATCTCTAAACATGACTTTATGAAATATGAATTACATAAAGTTTGAACTAAATTAAATATAACCTGCAATTTAAATAAATGTAATTGCATGTAATTGTTTTTTTTTATCAGCAGGCATAGGGTTCATGTTGATATTAGTAAATCATCTGCTTCATGTGATTGTACAGATGCTACGGTAAAAGCATCACGTAAAGTCAATATATTCAGGATACGAAATCATAATGTTAACGAGTATGGTCTTGCTTGTTTCTTTGCAACTTTCATGACAAGTTTGCACATCAATGCTTTGCTTGTGTATTTCAAATCATGTGAAATTTCTATGATATTTGTGACAATTAGAAACGATTTGGTTTTAATAATGCAGTTAATGATTTTCAGAGCTGCTGCTGCAGGAAACAAGTCTACTGTAACAAACAGTTTCTCTTCAAGGAAATTAACAACTTTAAACCCAATCAATATTCAACAGGAACTACTGTGAGCCTATTATCTCTTATCGTCATCTGAAGACCTTTCATGACATGAAGGAAAATAAGATGTCAGTTATGTGTTTAGCATCAGTTTCAACTTTGCAAACTGGTTTTGCAAGGTAACTTCCTGAAACATCAAGATGAACACACACAGTAAACAGCCACAGATGTAAACAGACATTTACCATATTTAACAAGACTTAAAATAAAATACTACGGAGAAACTATTTTATAAATGTAATTCAGGAATGACAAATAAATTGACTAAAATATATGTATTTTAAACACATTTATTTACTCATTTATGCTGTGCATCGTCTAATAAAACGGTTTTACCCATAGACATACACCAACTTAAAATAAACATCGAATATATAACTGACGCTATGGTTATGTTTCGAAATGTTAACAAATTTAACAACAATTTTGGTTTGGTTTTCTAAACCCGAGCTTTTCCAGTGGCCCGTTGTTGTTACGGGAAATGACGTCACTGCAACCCGCTGGATTATTCAACTGATGGAGCTTCTGTTGTAGAAGATACACAGACGGAGAGAGAGTCGATGGTAGATCCGGGGCCAGCAGAACAGGAAGGGAGTCGTTCTCAAAAATCCGACTTCATCCTTTTTTAAACAAACTATTTTCAGGGTGAAAATTACTAGAGCATAAAGTTCACACTTTACTCTTTTTAATAAGCCTAATATTTCGATAGTCACCGATTCGGAATGTTAGAAAACGACTGGTGAAAATTGGGTAGCTTACTGTGAAGGGAATTAGCAAGCTAGCTGGGGGAATCTGGCTGGAAGACACAGAAGAATAGACGGATAACAAAGAGCGGATTTTTGTTCCTTTTATCAAGCTCTCCGAACAGATATCATTTCAATAATTCCCGTTAAAGCTAGCTTCATCGCTAGCTTTGAAATTTAGCCATTTATCATGGAATTGAGAGTAGGAAACCGATACAGACTGGGAAGGAAAATTGGCTCTGGATCCTTTGGTGATATTTATTTGGGTAAGTAATTGTTTATTTCTTTTTTCATTTATCGATATAGTCGGTATTATTTGTCAGTGTATTCAAGGTAAATATCATATTTTGTTTTGAAACGTCAAATCGATTCCCAGTGTCCGTGTCCCCCCAATCAGCTGCTCTTGAAGGTCCTATTCAGTGTACGTTAGCTTGAAAACCCCCACTAACCATTGCTATTTTGATGGGTAGTCAGCTAGTTTAACAGGTCAGTTAACTGGAGATCAGTTTAAATACACACCAGGCCCGTATTTGTATGTAAATACATATTGTTATGAACATTACGTGACACCCATTAAGCTTTTCTTGAGCGAAAATACAGAATCAGGCAGTCAAAACTTGACAGTTATGCTCTATGGACTACATATTGTCAGATATAATATTGTCAATAACCTGCTGTGCTCGGTGTATACAACAAACTTTGAGCAGACTGTAAGTCTTAGATATGTTAACTTATATATAAATATATATGTATATTTGAGTTAATTTAGCTTTAGTGCTTTGCCATTTGTAATACACGGTTATGCATTTAGGTTGCTGACCTGTCAAGTGCATTTTTAATGTCATTATTTTTTATAATTTGTTTGGAAGGTGTGTGTTGGAACTTGGAGGAGTCTCGCGTTTAAAATGTGTTGTAAAATGTCCCAGCATATCCTGTCAAAGACAATCTGATGGCGAGTTTAGCCTGTGTTTTGTGTCTTAAACATCTAATATTATCAAGATTGATGTGTCCCTTGTAATGACTTTGCTACACTCTATAATATACAGTATATTTGTTATATCTCACTGGTTTGTCAGGAGTAACAATGCAATGACTGACAGAGAAGAGGAAGTGAAGTACTTTGTCACAAGTAAACGCTTGTATAGCATTTGTATTGCATGCTGTCTGTAGCTTGTGTGATCAGATCTTTGCAACTTCTGAGTTGTTTCTACATGTTGGTAAGAGGTCATTAATTATAAGACCCTTCATAAAAGGTCTGTTGTGCTCAACTAGCTGGCAAGTTCCCTTAGTGTGCAAGTTTCAACTTAACTCTTACTTTGTGTTGTGAAAGGCGCTGGTGATGTAATATTTACTTTCGTCATTGGTTTTGGGAGTATTGTTGTAGGCAGCTGCCTTTAATGTACATTTCTTGTAAGTTCTTATGTCACCACAATAAAGATATTGAAGGCTGCCAGTTATACGTGATTCTGGGCATAGCAGTCTGTTTGTGTTGTTCGGTTCCTTTTGAAGCATCCTGCCCAGGCCTTTATGGTTTGACTTGTGATGCAAAGTTTTATAAACTACTCATTGCAATATGGGATGCATATGGTTCCGTCCTTGTGGTTTGATGAGCTTTGTTCTCTTGCACAACTCCTTCGTTTTTGTTTTGCAGTTGGAGTTGTGTGCAATGATCTCATTTGCTGGACAGAGTTGTGTTTATGATATGCTCTCTGCAGTACTTTGGTGGAGGAATACTCCACGCCTCCACTCTGTACTTCTTTCCAGAAATGGCCTGAAAAACAACCGTTAGTTCCAAAGCAAGATCCCAAATCTGAATACATAAGCCGTCCAGTATGTTCTTGCGAAATTACCCAACACTTTTTTTTTTTTGTTCTTTTTTTTTTTTTTTTGCGGAAGTCCATTGAGGTTTGCAGAAAAAGTAGATCAGCTGATTGTTGTGTGGCTGTTGTTTACATACAGACTAGGCTCTTTGTTTCTGTTTGCGGCAGAATGGCAGGATCAGAGCGGTTGTGGACTCTAGAGTTATGTTACACATCTTGTACATGTCGGTTTGGCATTAATAGTCAACAGTACAATCCAAGTGTGTGAATGTTGTTACGCAACAGTGGTGATTCAGCTGGTGTAGTGGAAACATTCGTGTCCATGTACTCGCTAAGGGGCTTATGTAAAGTCTCCCAATATCCCCACACCTGGGGAGGCAGAGCCTGATGAACTCCAGCTGGGGCTGAAGGAGGCCAGACCGACCTGATCAACAACACATGCTCTCTCTACCAAGCCTCTTAAAAAGTAGGCTACAGCATTGGCCTGCCTACATGAATCAGAGAGGGTGAAATACTCACAGAGCTCTCATGAAAACTTGGAGTTGTCTTGTGGCTTGTTAAATCATACAGCCAAGAGTGTTTTTATTGGCACTATGTGCATTGTTTACATTATCTCCAGTAACTAACCTCTTAGGATTGCACATACTCAACAATACTGTTTATCGGATAATATTTGAGGACTAACTATCGGTATCGGCATTTATAATGGCCGATAAATGAATATTTAAAAAAATGCGGGTGCGGTGATTCATGTAAGGGTGGTGCTGCCAATAAAGCACCTAAAAGCTGTCACAAGAACTGGCAAAAGTAATGATTATGAATACAACAAATATAGCAAGGAGACATTTTAATTGTTTATTAATAAACAAGTGTTTTCAGTCAGTGTCAGCCAAAGATGAAGTTGACGATGCTGACTCGCGATCTTCAGTGAGCGCGCGCCAGAGAGAAATGCACATTTCATATGGTTACATGAGTCTGTCTGTCTTTCGTTTTGAATTGTTCTGTTTAAAAGTAGACATTTCAAAATAGATATATTTCAATTCTCAGGTCTATACGCTGAGTTTCGGTTCATGAGACGAGCTCCAGTTCACCCGCAGGCGCCTCCGTGTCGAGATTATCTATCGTCTGCTAAATTTACTTCTTATAAATTAAATCCAGGCAAATGGCTGATGAAACATTGATTAAAATTAAGATACAATTAATACAAAACGAAATTCACTTTGAAACGGAAGGTTTTGTGCTTTCTGTTTGATGTCTGTAAAAAGTTTCAAAGCATTAGTGCCGCTTTCAGAGCGCTCACGTCCGTAGTGCTGAACTGTTGCGTCTGTAACATTGTTTTTTCCTCATAAATGCGAACACGAAAAATAAAATAAAATAAAATGAATATTTTATGTAGCCTGTGGAGACTGAGAGCCAACCCTTCTTCATCCGGTGGGTCTGCCTGCAGAATTGATTTCTCTGCTACAAGCCTGTCACGTATTGTGTGTAGGGCTGTAGTCAACCAAAGAAATCCTTAGTCGACCAAAGTCTTGTCCTGCGCAACGATTAGTCGACAAAAAAAAAAAAAAAAGACGCGATGTTTTGATTGAACATTTTTTAACAATTGTCATAGAGCATTTATAAAACAACAACGAAAAAACATCAAAAATACATAAAACTATAATAATAATACAATTCTTTGAAAATTAAGTGATTTTTTTTTAACTGCAAAAAGTGAGGAGCTCTGTCCTAGGTCTATAGTAACAGTCACAATCGTGCACCTGACCACACCACACGCTACAAAAAATATAACTGCTATCTGCCACAATGAAAAATCCTAACAAAAGCTCTCGTTTATACAGGCTGTATATTCTTCTTTACTTTCAAAGCTATAGGTTAACTTTTGTCCAGCCTATCTAGGCGTTTTAAAACAAACACACACAAAAACCCAAAGAGCCTAAAAAACAATCCTAATAATAATAGGCTTTATTGTAGGACCGCATATAGGTTTATTTTCGTTTTGTTACATTATTTAGGCTATTTTCAAATGCGTCAAGTGTACAAATAAAAACAAAAACATATCAAGAAAACACAATCTATTGAGTCAGCATGATAAAGCCGTTAAAGGGACTGCTCACGTCTTTTGCGCGCTCAAGTTCGATTTCAAATGTAGGCGCGCGGTGTGCGCTAATGATGGAAGCAACGGTCGCGGTGCGACGCGCTCTTTTTTTTCCAAGTGCGTCCACGCCGCATCGAGATACAAACATATAGTGTATAAAAACCGAAACAAGTAGCGTTCTAACTGAATGAATACAGCTAAACTACCTATATCCCTTACTGAGCATGAAGCAGCAGCGCAGCCAGCCACAGGTGCGAACCGAGTGTTCTATGTGTGTGCGCTAAACTGTGGCGCTGTTACAAAATAGCCTAAATTAAAGCATTTAAAGTTGGGGATAAACCATAGGCTAATTATATTTAGAATACAGTAATATTTAACTGCTTATAAAGGAATAAAGATCAAGGAGTAAATCATTGAACATTTATTTCTATTGGTAAAAAAAAAAAATGCAACTGGTCGACCAATAAGAATGTCAGTCGACCAAGACGGCATCGACCGATAAGTCGACTAAACGACTAAAGTTGACAGCCCTAATTGTGTGAGCTTGTGACTATTGCAAGCGCGTAGCTGAGAAGTCCTAATTATATTGTCTGCTATATTTAGGCCTACTTCTTATTTATTAAGGCAATTGGTTGATGAAACATTGATTAAAATGCGTGGCGCGAGCGATCTAAGACAGTAAACTGATTCTGCTTTGTCTCGGGTAAACAGCTGTTGCGACGCGAGCAATAACGGCCGCGTCCGGTGTAGACACCGTGTTAAAGCTCATTCTGCCTGATAACGCTACGTTTCAACATCAAGCAATATTCCAAAAATTTATATAATTATAACACTTTATATAGGGCCATTTTGCATTAAGAGTAGCCTAGTTTCACGTTTAGTACATTTTGCTTACTAATTATTTAAAATAGTATAAAAGTACTGTACATATGTAATTAAAAACGTTTTCATTATGATATTATTCATTTTACTTTAGTAAAAAGATCTGAGTTATTCCTCCACTGGTAGAGATTAGAGGAATTAAGAGTAAAAATAGAAGATAATAATGTTTTGTCAGTGACACTTTTTATATATTTATTGATACAAGTTATGACTAAATTAAAAGACAAAGTCGTCGTTAGTGAAGATTATGCAACAGTATTAGAATATAATATAATATAATATAACATGCAATGCAAACTAGTTTGGTTACAGCTCAGCTGTATAATTCTCATTCTATCATTCCCCCTGCCTCCATTACATATCTGTGTCACACAAGTGTTTGATTACCACATTTGAGTGATCATTGCAAAACGTGTTTATAAAATATATTTATTCTGTTTATAGCTACTGTGTAAACAAGTACCCATCAAAAGTTTGTACACACCAATAGGAAAGTGTCCAAACTTTTGACTGGTATACTGTACTATAATACACATAAATAATATTGCTACTGTATTATAATATACACATAAATAATATCGGCCGATATATCGGTATCGGGCTTTTTTTACTCCCTAATATCGGTATCGGCATCGGCCCCCAAAAATCCATATCGGTCGGGCTCTAATACAGACGTATTTCACAAGCAGCCGCGCCGCAGCCATCATCACCGAGCGCGAACCATTGACAGTGAATGAAACGAAGCGAACGCACAGTAGCCTACGCAATTTATATTCACAATACTTACTATAATAAATGTATATTATTTTATTGCATTTGTATTAGTTGTTTGAAGAGTAAAAAAAAAAATCGGTCGGTCTTAATGCAAGTTTACAACCGGCAAGTCGGTCGGACTAAAAGGAAAAAAATAATAATAATTGGGTCGGTCCTAATTTGACAGGGTCGGTCGGGTTACGGCAAACAAGAATATTTTTAAGGATGGCCTTATTTTGGATATCAGGTACAATAAATACATGGCAAATTTTCTCAAGATAAACAAATCTCTTAACCAATGCTTTAAACTATGGGAGTCAGTTGTAGCCTACTAGGCTTCATTAGCCTACTATAATATTGAACTGATTTGTAGCTATACAAACACTTAAATTACACTTTTATTTATTTTTATAATAATAAAGTTATATGAAATATAAACATTTAAATGGTGGCTGGCATAAAAACTAGCCAGATTTATTCAAACATGCATTAAATATTGAAGAACATTAAAAATTATAATGAATATTTAATATGGTGCATATATTTAGCAAAATGCTCCTCTTTAGAGTTAATTTTTCTAGCTGACTAACGAGTTTGTTCACATATGGTTTTTCTGAGGTAAATGTGACGTTACATCACATTGTTTACAAGTTGTTTTACTGACGTCTTTCCACGGTTGAAACACTGATTGAGCGATTCCATGTGACATGATACGGATTTCGATAAGTTGTACTCTATCTTTTAACACACTTTCAGACGTTCATTCATGTTTATTTCGCGCTGTAACTGGTATTAAGGTAGAAGAGGAGATCATGTGCGCTCCGCGCTGCTGCTTCTCTTGAGCTGAGCTGAGCCAGAGCGATCTCACGCCACAGCGCCAAAACGGTATTTATGTTTTTGAATTTCGTAAGAAAATGGACGTAATTTGAGACTTTATTTAGTATCAATAGTAACAAAGCACGAAGATTATTGCGATTTATTGGACGGGATGCGCGCTACAATGTTCCATTCATTCATCAAATGAAAACAGAATGACTAATCGATTCTTGAGATTTAAGAATCGATATCGGTTCATAAAAATGAGAATCGATTAATATCGAGAAATCTATTTTTTACCCAGCCCTAATGTATAGTATACGTAATAACACTACTATTCAAAGTTTTGTGGTGTTTTTGAAAGAAATTAATACTTTTAACAAGGATGCATTAAATTGATCAAAAGTGCAATTTAATATATCACATTTTCAAATGAATGCTGTTCTTTTAATCTTATAAAATAAGGCTAAAAAAATCAGTTTCCCCCAAAAATTAAGCAGCAAAACTGTTTTCAACATTAATAATAGTAAATGTTTCTTGAGCATCAAATCATCATATTAAATTGATTTCTGAAGGATCATGTGACACTGAAGACTGGAGTAATGATGCTTTGAGAATTCAAAGCATCATTTGCTTTGAAAATTCAGCTTTGACATCACAGGAATAAATTACAGTTTAAAATGTATTACAATAGAAAAGTTGTTAAATAAAAAAAAAAATTCGACCCCAAACTTTTGAATAATAATGTAAATATGGATTACCTTTTGCTGCCATCTAATGTCTTATGATGCCCACATTTACTTGCTGTTTTTAGAGTTTCATTTTTAATTTATAGAGACAAAATTTTTAGAATTCTAATATCTGCCATTTATCAATTATCAGCCATGGACTTATCCGTATCGGTCCAAACCCTATAGAGCACTTTCCCACATGCTGTTTGATAGATCATATTGTTTAACAGCCAGTGTTGTCATAAATCTCTTTGTTCTTAGACTCTCTTTTTGTGTAGGTGAACAGGTATTAGATCCACACAGTTTTAACATGCTGTTCTCTCATTTACCAAGATGCTTATTTAGCAGATCTCTCGCTAATGAATTGAATCTCAGCGCTGCAACACAAGTATCCATCTGTCTCCGCACTGCACAAACCAGCAAGCTTGCGGTTACGAAAAATGAATGTGAGCATATGCACATGAATGAGATGAGTGCAACCAATTTGTTCTCCAGACAGGCTCAGGCCGAACCTTCAATCCCTCTGGAGGGCCCTGGGCCTGGTGTGTGCGGGATGGGGGTTGAGAAACATGCCAGCTGCCTGCAGTCGGGGAGGACGGCTGAATTTTATTGATCTCCAAGATTACATCATGGAAGGGTTCCTTGGAAATTATTGCACAGAGAGTCTTATGAAGGAACCAGTGTCAGGGCTTCAGACTAACTTGTCCACTGGTTGCACTGGTGCCACCAACTTTCTCAGTTGGTCACACCAGCACATGATTTGGTTGCACTTTTTCTTTCTTTTTTGCTACAACATAGGATTAATCAATGCATGCTGATGAATTGCATGCTAGTTGGGTCAAGCTTTTCTTTTTTATATGACTTAATTCCTAATGGACTATATGCGAAACCTGGTTTTCGATAAGCCAGCTCGGGCATTTCCGGTTAACATTCTGTACTCACTGTACATCCACACAAAACCATCAATGGTTGACTTTTTAATGTTGTATTTAAATTTGAATGCCATTATCACACTTAGGCCTTCCTAATTTGCCAATAAAGCAGTTTTATTGATTGCAATAAAGACTTAAAGCTAATGTGAACTTTGGAATAAGAAACGCGATGCCTGTAATTGCACACGCAAAATTTTTTCAGCACTTAAAATGTTATTTTTAATGTGATGAACAAAAACTATAAATATATACCAATAAATATGATAAAATCACTAGGTTTAAAAATAAACTGTCAAGGTGAAGTATCAAGTATTCATAAAAATGTGATGAAAAACAATAACTGTCAGTCAGTGCAGCGCAAGCTCACTGATTTCGGCACACTTGTGAAAACTCCAGTTTTCTTCAATAAATCTTACTAAAGTACACACTAAATCTTTATTTTTTTACAGTGTGTTCATTTTGCTGAGGGACACGTCTTTTTTTGTGTCGTCTTACATTTGAATAACTAAATTAATGCTAGGTCTGACTATTTAAGTGACTATATTCTGATTATAAACTAAGTATTACAATATTTATGCTGTTAAAGCTACCTCAGGAAGATACCAACAATACACATTCGCACATTCTCAAAAAATGGTCGCAGTCTGGAACCCTGAGTGTGCAAGCAGATGTAAAGGGAAGGCTCAAGAGCTCTAAACCATGATTGAAATGCAGTCACTTGAAAATCACCATGGGCGTTGAAGACATATGTGTCATTTGCTGTTGAACCATGTGAACTTCGACATCTATGTTAAGGATAGGCTCCTGTAGTGTTTACTGATGTATTAAGCGGATGTGTCTGAACATATCCCCTGTGCTATCAGTATAGGGTAGGAAGAACATTCTCTCCTCTAAATGTGCCCAGGCAAATCAAATTCCACTGTACATATCTTTGCAGTCTTTGAAATTCACCAGTAGTGTTGGTGTCACATTCATGGAGGCATGAAATGCATAAAGATCCAGGGGAGATTATTTTACAGAGAAATGCACATTATGTAAAGCATAGCATACCATTCACCTTAGTCTTGACTGTCTCAAATTAATAAAACAAACATGTTTTCAGAAATTATGGACTTTTTTAATTAATCGACTATAATAATGATTAATTTTGTTTTTTTGAGGAAACCGGTTAAATTGATCCTTATTTGTTTGCATGGGCTGTTGGCTGTCTCAGAGCATGGACTTTGCTTGTTTTGATAAGTCTGATCATGTGTCCAGGCTTTGCTCATGTTCATTATAGTAGTAATATGTGTCTAATCATGTGTAGCTGTTTGTCTTTCCCTGTGAATGCACTCGTTATGTGAGGCTAAAAAGGCAGGGTGATCGGAGCTGTGTGCCCTGGTCACACTGGGGTGTGACGGGAAAATCTTGCCATCCCCAACAATGGACTCGGTTCAATTTAGATGGAAATTGGGCTGGTGTGAGTAGCCTTGCACACTGACAAACAGCTGTAAATCCTGGCAAGAACCTTTTAAAATATCCCAACCGCACAGGGATTTGTTTAGATTTTAAGCTGTGTTGCTGAACTTTTGAGGACACACATAGAATAGTGTCAGTGTCGCTTTTGGATACTAGCGATGCCTTAATTTATTTGTGGTGTGATGCATCTTTCTCTACCAAAATAGGCAGAAGGTCTATTTTCTAAATGCATGTTATTGATCTTATTGTGAACAATTCATCCATGCAATTTTTGTATATTTTTGACCTTGTAATTTTTAATCAAAATGTCATGACTCAATCTTAAGGGGTCGCACACTGAACGAGAAGCGCAGCGCCGCACCATGTCTTTAATATTCGTACAAATAGTTTTCTATGGTACGTTCAAATTGCAGGCAAATGTGGCCCAAAACCGATTTTTTTTTTTGCTCACATGTGACTCGGATCTGTTTTTTTAATGACAGTGTGAACAGCACAAACGACATGGAATCTGATCTTTTCTATTCTGATTTGTGTCACTTAAATATGTGGTACTAAATCCGATACAGGTCAGATGTATGACATCTTAATTTCATAATGTCCTTAAACACAACAATATTGTTAACCAAACTGACAATAGAATGTGCGCGTTACTGTGTGCGATTCCTGTAAGTTGTCCTAGGCGCTGCACTACGCTTCTCGTCTGGTGTTCGATAGGGGTGGAACGGTACATGTATTCGTATTGAACCGAAACGGTACGGGCGTCACGGTTCGGTGCATGCATTTACACGGAGAATACACGGTATATAAATAATTAAATTCTTGTGTGCAAATGAATTAATGTAATGCGAAACTACTATTAGATACGCGGGTTCTTTAGGGACACATAATCTGTAGCCCCGCCTTACTGGCGAGCTCTTTTACTGTCTATGGCTTCGCCTATGTATGCAGTTTTTTGTCAGGTCGACGACGGTCCAGTGAGTGAGTCAGAGATAGCAGCATTAAAGGATTAGTTCACTTTAAAAAAAACTTTTGCTGATAATTTACTCACCCCCATGTCATCCAAGATGTCCATGTCTTTCTTTCTTCAGTCGAAAAGAAATTGTTTTTGATGAAAACATTCCAGGATTTTTCTCCATATAATGCACTTTGCTGGGCACCAAACGGTTCAAGGTCTAAATGACCGTTTCAGTGCAGCTTCAAAGGGCTTTAAACGATACCAGACGATGAATAAGGGTCTTATCTAGCGAAACGATCGGTCATTTCAAAAATAAATAAAAAAGTTAAAGTTTTATAGGCACAAATGCTCGCCTTGCGAACTCTCCTGTTCGAACTCGTTCATCAAAATGAACTAATCTTTTTTCGAGTGACTCGAAAGTGACTCGGATTTTTGAAATGACCGACCGATATGGATTTTTTAGTGCCGATACCGATTTATTTCCCATTAGCCTTAGCCGATGACCGATACGGGCTGCCGATTTTCTTGAGCCGATATTTGGAGCCGATACATTTTGCTCCCTCAATTTACATCATAAAAATGACATGATGTTAACAAATGTTACAGGTCTCAATTTAATAAAAGTAACATTTATTTAACGTAAAAAAACTATATTTAACAAATAGTAAAAACGTGAGGTAGAACAAGAACAAGTAGATAAACAATTTTTAACAAATATTAAAAACATGAGGTAGAACAAAAAAAAGTTCACTGCTGAAAATAAATATTTAAGCATAAATAAAATAATTACACTATTGCACACAGTAGCAACCAGCATAATAAAGTGCACAGTGCACACTGTACTTCATTTTAAAAGTAACAAACTATTTACTGCCATGGTTTAAATTTTTCTACATAAAATAAAATGAGCATGTCTAGTCTCTAATATCACTGCGATGGCGAGGGAGACACACACCACACGCGTCCAAACCTCAGCCAGGTGGTCGCTGAATAAATCTCCCACAAAAAGCACGGAACAACGTTGGTATTACTTAATCCTATGACCAGTGTTCGTAACAGCTACCGTACGCATACTAGGGCTGTCAAAATTGCTCAAATGGCGTTTGTATATTCCCTCTAAAAAAACATATTTGAACATATCGTCGTGCATTTGGTTACGTCAATAACAGGACAAATTAGAGAGACATAACTACTAGTATTAACCCTCATGTGGTGTTCAAAACCCTATAACACCTGTGGTGTTCCCGGTCAAAAATGACCGGGCCATAAAAAAAACCTTATAAATCACTCATTATACCATAATTTCACCCAATCTTGGATTTTTGTCAACATGTTCTCTTTCAATTAGGACTGGTTTTATATTTTGATTTGCATCTGAATAATCATAGGCCTCATTTATTTGAGAGTAGGCAATTCATTTTTTGAGTAATTTTTTAATTTTTTTTAAATAATTTTGGAAATATTAAATAAAATCTGAAGAAAATTGGTATTGTTGATCACACTAGTCAACTTAACATTTTCACCAGGAATTTTGTTTTGAAACTTTTGTTTTGTAAAAAATATGGCACATAGTCACACTTGTGGTGTTCCCGGTCAAAAATGACCGGCCTATAAAAAATAGCTTATAAGTCACTCATTATACCATATTTTCACCCAATCTTTGATTCAATCTTTTTGTCGACTTGTTCTCTTTCAATTAGGACTGGTTTTATATTTCTGTTTGCATCTGATTAATCGTGGGCCTCATTTGTCTGAGAGTAGGCATCTCATTTTTTGAGTAAAAAACAAATAATTTATGAGTAAATTTGGAAATATGAAAAAAAAAAAATGAAAAAAATGGCTACTGTTGATCACACTTGTCTACTCTAATGTTTCACCAGGAATTTTGTTTTGAAACTTTTGTTTTGTAAAAAATATGGCACATAGTCACACTTGTGGTGTTCCCGGTCAAAAATGACCGGCCTATAAAAAATAGCTTATAAGTCACTCATTATACCATATTTTCACCCAATCTTGGATTCAATCTTTTTGGCAACTTGTTCTCTTTCAATTAGGACTGGTTTTATATTTCTGTTTGCATCTGATTAATCGTGGGCCTCATTTGTCTGAGAGTAGGCATCTCATTTTTTTCCACCAGACCCTCCGGAGGGTTTCAGGAGTTTCACAATTTGCTCCAGGAGCTAGGTTCGGGCGGCAGACGTGAATTCGCGTCAAACGCGTGAATGCACAAATAGCACTAAATAAATCATTCGCGGGTAACGCGCTTCCGCGCCAGACGCTTCAATTCGCGCGAACTTGACGCGCGAATGAGGCGTATTCGCGTCTACGCCTCATTCGCGCCGCAGGATTTTTTTTACGCGCGTAACGCGTCTTTGCATTGACTTAACATTGAAATCACTCGCGCCTGACGCGCTATTCGCGTCCGGTGTGAACGCACCATTAAAGTCCCCGTGAACCGGAAGTTACAAACGACTTTTCTCCAGTGTTGTGACGTATTTCCAAGTGAAATGGAATATTGAATAGAGGGCAGGGTTTTACTTTAGCGCTCCTCCTCTCCATCTCTCGCTCATAGCAGACTAGCGGTTTGAGGGGAGTTGCCACGCCCTTGTGCCATAGCACGTGACAGGAAGACAAGTTGTTTCGAGGGGGGAGGGAAGGATAACGTATTTGATTAAAGATTATAAGGGTACATTAATTTTTAAAAAGTGCACAGATAAATCATTTATAATAAACACTACAATATTACTTATAAAAATACGAATTGTAAAATTTGATTTCATGGCGACTTTAAAGGTAAGAATACTTGTGAACGACCCCTTACAAGTGTTTTCACATACAGGTCCTCGCAATTGTTTTGCAAATTTGGAACATTACTGTATTTGTCTCTTTGCAGTTTTTTGGCTGTGAGAGTTTGTTGACCCACCATGTGTATTTGATCGTCTGTAATGTGTAGCTTCATTAAGCTGAGTGAGTTGGGCGGCTCACGCATTAGCAGCTTTAGCCAGTTCATTTTTTTTATGAGCTGACAGTGTTGAAGGGCACTATAATATTGACAGTTATTGATTGCTATACCACTCTTTCACGGGGCAGTAGCCACAGGGTGGGTTTAAGGTTTCAGGGACTGTGGGAAAACCACTATAGCTGTTATTTAAAAGGGTCATGGTCAGTTGTATCGTGTGGGACCATCTGAGCAATTGGACTGTATAGCTTGCTTGCCTTTTTCCATGAGCCATGGCAGGTGATGGCTTTTCAGAGTATTATCCTGTGAAGCTGGTACTACTCGTGCATCTTAGAGTGACTTGTCAAATTGAAAGTAATAGATCATGGTTATTCAGGAAGAGCAGTGGCTGGAAATACATGGCATACGTACGGGTGAGATTCAACAGGAGAGTACTGGATCCTGCGGCCTGGTCCTGGTATAGCACTTGTTAAACATAAAAATAAATTGCTTGCACATCTAACAACTTAATAAAACCATTTAGAAATCATTTGGTTGGTTATATAACCTGTTCTGGTGAAAATGGTCACTTTCCCCGCTCCCCCCCTAGCGTTCCCAGGCGGAAAACCAACCTTGCAACATGGGGACTAACGTCCCGGTAAGTTGGAAATAGGAAGTCTCGTGAGAAGCGAGAACGAGCGAGAAACACGAACTGCTTTATGGCAATTTCGACATAATTCTATGATACTGTGTATGATGTATTACCCACCTCAGTAGACATAGCTCCACACGATAAAGTTGGCCGCTCCAATAATAACAAATGCACATGAGCCGCGGTAGAAAGGGGGAGGAGTAGGTAGGGCTGTAGTCAACCAAAGAAATTCTTAGTCGACCAAAGTCTTGTCCTGGGCAACGGTTAGTCGACTAAAAAGAAAAAGAAAAAAAAGACGCTATGTTTTGATTGAACATTTTTTAACAATTGTCATAGAGCATTTATAAAACAACGAAAAAACATCAAAAATACATAAAACTATAATAATAATACAATTCTTTGAAAATTAAGTGATTTTTTTTAACTGCAAAAAGTGAGGAGCACTGTCAGTAACAGTCACAATCGCGCACCTGACCACACCACATGCTACAAAAATATAACCGCTATCTGCCACAATGAAAAATCCTAACAAAAGCTCTCGTTTATACAGGCTGTATATTCTTCTTTACTTTCAAAGCTATGGGTTAACTTTTGTCCAGCCGATCTAGGAGTTTTAAAACAAACACACAAAAAAACCCAAAGAGCCTAAAAAACAATCCTAATAATAATAGGCTTTATTGTAGGACCGCATATAGGTTTATTTTCGTTTTGTTACATTATTTAGGCTATTTTTAAGTGCGTCAAGTGTACAAATAAAAACAAAAACATATCAAGAAAACAATCTATTGAGTCAGCATGATAAAGCCGTTAAAGGGACTGCTCACATCTTTTGCGCGCTCAATTTCGATTTCAAATGTAGGCGCGCGGTGTGTGCACTCATGATGGAAGCAACGCGGTCGCGGTGCAACGCGCTCTTTTTTTTCGAAGTGCGTCCACGCCGCATCGAGATGAAAACATATAGTGTATAAAAACCGAAACAAGTAGCGTTCTAACTGAATGAATACAGCTAAACTACCTATATCCCTTACTGAGCATGAAGCAGCAGCGCAGCCAGCCACAGGTGCGAACCGAGTGTTCTATGTGTGTGCGCTAAACTGTGGCGCTGTTACAAAATAGCCTAAATTAAAGCATTTAAAGTTGGGGATAAACCATAGGCTAATTATATTTAGAATACAGTAATATATAAGTGCTTATAAAGGAATAAATATCAAGTAGTAAATCATTGAAAATTTCTTTCTGTTGGTAAAAAAAAAAAAAAAAAAAAATGCAACTGGTCGACCAATAAGAATGTCAGTCGACCAAGACGGCATCGACCAATTAGTCGCCTTAACGACTAAAGTTGACAGCCCTAGCCGCAAGTGAGTTTTTTACGACAGTGTTGTGAAATATACGGCCCACAGCTGTAGGGGGAGCTCGATATCGGTCGGGCTCTATTACAAACGGGTGCGATTTTAAAACGGTTTAATCTATAATTATTTATGTGCCGAAATGCTGTGTAATAAGTGATATGAATGACTGTATACCTTATCTCTTAAAGGGCATATTGCAGGTTAGAGGACCCAACGAGTCAATGTATAGAAAAATAATGTAGGAACTAGATTTTCTTTAAAATATACTTATAAATACGCTACAGACGCATCTGGAGTCGTTTTTGTGAGAATTTTACTTCCGCGTCTCAAAATGGGCGCGGTGGGCATGACGTAACGGGCGGGAGAGCGGTCGATTCAAACAACAGGAAAACAATGGATCGCAATGACATTTCGGACGCTGAGGAAATACTTACTCGTATGACGGACCACAGCCATACAATTGAGACTGCTATGCTGCCAAGAGAGCAGGGACAGGCCAGGACTAATGTCAGACAGAACGGTCAGAGACAAATTGAGTTGTGGTGTGAGAACCAGTGGAGAACAGGACAGGTGCTTGGTGAGAGACGTGCTTCTAGATATACACGTTCGCTAACGATATACACTGTGCTCACAATATTGTACAGATTATTACCATCGTATATCAGGCCAGCAGACATTAGTATGTTTAGGGTAGATTTATACTATTAAATGTATAAAAACTATACTTGAGTATATTTCTATTGTACTAAAAACATACCCAAGTACATTTTTAATACATATTTTTCACCTGGGTTATAACATAAACAGAAAATTAAAGATTTGAATATTTAAACAACCTGAGTAATTTTGTTTTTCAATTACAAGTTGCCTCTATTTAGGGCATGACTACCTATATCACACTATTTCATGCCATTGGTACAGTATTAGACGATCAATATTTTTGTTTCGGCATCCCATGTTAAACTCCATCATATCCCCGGGAGGATAATCCTCCGATCTGAAGTGAACGCTACACACGACCGCGTTTCTCGGAGCCGATGCGGAAGAGAAATCCCATCTTTTCACCTGCACAAACCACACCAGGCACGAAAGATATACAGCACCGTCCCTTTTCTTGTTATGGAATCGTCATTTTGCGTCATCGGAGGATTTTTGTGCCAGAGGCTAAAGACTACAGTCAGTGTTCCGCATGTTTTCACCACGCCCATATGGGGCGGGATCTCACTCACAGAATGTAAAGAGAGTGTCAGCCATCTTTCTGTAGAAGCTAAGCTAACAGGCTCTTGCCTCTTGGTCTGTGTAGAATGTTTGTATAGTAGGCTAATCACAATGGCGGAAGGTAGTTTTGAAGTTGAAATGGCAGAAGGGGATTTCGAAGATCTGTTGCGAAAATCTGATGCTCGCGGCTACCTGTACGAGCCGCAATGCAGCGGTGAACAGTTGCGGGAGATGGAGGAACAAGAGCCGGAGCAGCTGCTGCAGCAGGGGAGCGAGACCTGAGCCCGGCCAGACTCGAGCTGGGGCGGACTGGTGGTGTCAGTGCTCTCGCTGTGCGCCTATGGTAACAGACATAGCGTCCTATTGCTGTCGCGAATCTCAGCGATGCCATTTTCTTCTGGACGAGATCGCTGAATCCGCAGAGCTTTGAGTGTAAAACTGGTAATATTAATAATTTTTTAATTAAAAGTTATAACTCACATTGGTTGTGGTTCTTTTTATAAACCTTTATGGTGTGTTCAAACGCGAATTTAATTATTTGCGCGAGTAGATTACATACATACCAAGTCAATGCAAAGACGCGAATAGGTTTAGTGTCACGTCCATCAGGCACAACATATACACTTAGCCTAGTCATTGGAAATGCCAGTGTTGTCATTCTCCTTATCTGTTTTATTGGGTGTCTTGTTGCAGCAGATGAATGTGGATGATTTTCAGCATCCTCTGCTCAGGATGCTGAGTTGAGGCAGATGGTGGGCCGGAAAGGAGGTGGTATAGCAGTACGCGTAGATAATTCCCACTCCCTCACACTGGAAAGATGTGTGTGTGAGTCAACCTTAGATATGCAGACTTGTTTTAATCATAGTGGGCCTGCATATTCATTATATTTTTGGGTTATATTTAATTGTGTCCCAATGACTCATAATATACTGGAAGAAGCTAAGGCTTATTAAGACACTGCAAAGCCTCTCTAGTTGAGTGGATTTATTGTTCTCACTCTCCGGCATGCGTGTATTTAGGGCTCTGCCGGTAAACTAGGGGTGTGGCGGTTATTATATAACCGTAAGACCGACGGTTATAGTTGAACACCGTCATTAGAACTCTACAACCGCAAAAACCGTGCTATTAAAATATTTTTTACAAACATTTTTTATCATAGAGAATGTTTAAATACTAATATCAGCTTACGAGGGAAACGGAGGCGGAGTTAGGGCCTGTTCACATATCGCGTCTTTTTTGCGCGCTCAAGTTCGTTATTTCAAATGTAGGCATGCGGTATTCGCGCTCATAATGGAAGCGACACGGTCGCGGATGCTCTCGTTTTTCCAAGCGCGTCCGTGCCGCATCGAGATAAAAACATCTCAACTTTTCAGAACGCTGCAAGCGCACCGTAGGTCACGTGACAAGAACCAACCGGAGCGCAACCGTCCTAGCGCTTTGGAAAAAAGAAAACGCGGCGTGCCCAGCGTTTTCTGCGCGTTTTTAGGCGCTATATGTGAATGGCGGGTAAAGCCTTGTTTATACTCGACGCGTCCGCACCATAGACTATAAAAGGTCCGCACGAGCGCGAAGGTGCGCGTGGCAAAAATGCCGCGTTGGGTGCGCAAGACCGGCAAGACCCCATTTCGATTGGCTGTGTGCACGGCTTTTTTTGTAACAGCGCGCGCGACGCCGCATCCGAGAATGAACGACTTAAAGAGATACTCCACCGTTTTTTCATATTAAACTGTTATTCCCTTAACTAAGACGAGTTGATACATACCTCTCTCGTCTCAGTGCGTGCACTAAATTGCTCTGGCGCGCGAGACACTTTGATAGCACTTAGCTTAGCCCAGTTCATTCATTAGGATCCAAGCAGAGAAGCGACCAAACACCTCCACGTTTTCCCTATTTAAATACAGTTACACGAGTAGTATAACTCGACCTAAGACGGTGACACAAAATAAAACGTTGCGCTTTTCTAAGCGTGTAAAGTGGATAACTATAATGTATGGCGGAATACCATAGCAAGTGCTTGGGAGCACTTCGACTCGGCGCAGTAATATCATCTCTCGTGAAAAGTCATCTCCCCTCTCTCTCTCCGGAGTCATCTCCCCCCTCTATGCGCCGAGTCAAAGTGCTCCCAAGCACTTGCTACCCGTCCTTGGTGCGATTTAATTAGCCCTATTATATTCGTATTCTTTACTGTGGTAAAGTAGAAAAAAGCTGTAGGACAGATAGCCTACATTTTTTCTTGCATGTCAAATTCTTTTTAACATAGTTTGTTCTTGTTATTAGACATGGTAAGGCACGTCAAGTTTATTTGTAAAGCAAGTTTCACACACGCAGGGGAATTTTTGTTTCGATTTCTCTAGCAGCGCAAAATCAAACAGCCTAAATGCCTTGCCCTTGTGGAAGATAAAATTCGCTCTTCATACTTTTTACAACAAGTAGAAAACATGAAGATATCAGAAAAGTGATCGATGGTCTCTTTCCTGCTCGTGTCCCACATGCCACTTCCCTGATCCCTCTCAAAGTGCAGAGCGGTAGGCTATATTACTAACCTGACTTCGTCATACTCATATTCTAGTCAGAATGTGAGTCTGATACTGCTCCATAGGGCTTTGATTATGATGCGTGTCTTAACCGAGCCAGGAAAAACAACAACTCTGCACTCAATTGGATAGACCTACAACCAATCAGAACAATGCAGTAAGTCAGCTACATAGTTGCATAGCATAGTTGTCAACAGAACTCAACTACACGCACGCTGGAAGTAGTAAAATAATGAGTGTTGCTTCTTTTACTTGGTCCTCCATGAGTGCGAGTGTGCGACCAAAGGAGAAACCACAACGACCACAGGGCTTTCATTGCGTCCCATCTTCTTAGCGACCATGGGAGCCAGCTGATAAATTAAACTTTTGCCGAATCCCGTAGGAAGGACGGCAAACGCATCTTTCCGATCGACAAATGCCTTGATTGCAGTTCTCTGTTCGTCTTTTTAAATTAATGCGCTGTCGATTTCTTTTACAACAGACGCGATTGTGGAATCTATACATCTCAATTCTCCAGCTGCAGTCATCTCGGAGGGAAACCAGTTCAACCCAAGCGCTCTTTGATAACGCGATGATTACGTAACTGCAGATCATCTGTCCATCATCGTATAAAGCCCGCCCTGGCAATTTGATTGGCCCGACTAATTCTGAACCGATCATAATTACTCCTCAATGGATCGAGTCCAGACCGAACTTCCTGATCAAAAAATGTTGTGGGCGGGGTTCGGGCTGGCATCCAGGCTACTGTATTACGTGTCTTTGTGTGGAAATATAAAACGAAAGTTTTTTTTCAATAATTTAACTTTATTGTATTATTTAAGTTACCATTATTTACTGATATTTATTTCAATGCTTTACAGGCTTTAGTGTGTTGTTTCTTTGACGGAATTGCTCAAATAGGCTAAACACTTTTTTGCTCAAATAAACACTACTTTTTTTTTTTTTTTATTCAAAACAACCCCCCAACCACCGCACCTGCCACCGTCACAGCCCTATGTGTATTGTACGTCATAGGTACATGAGCAGATATTTTATGTTGAAGCTCCCTACTGTAGACATATCAAGCAATTTGGTTGTTTCTCCATCCACTATCTGTCTTTTGCTTTTCTGTTTGGTGATGTATAGTGTAATCCTGTCTTTTCTGATCTTCAGGCACAGACATCTCCGTGGGGGAAGAAGTAGCTATCAAGCTAGAATGTGTGAAAACGAAGCACCCACAGCTGCACATCGAGAGCAAGATCTACAAAATGATGCAAGGAGGCGGTATGTGTTTCCACACTCAGTCAGCAGCTCCTCCTGGTCTCCATCCGGCTTCTCCGTTAATACACAACTATGAGTCACACGTACACACCTCACACTGCTGACATATACATAAGTGCCTGTAGACAAATAAAACTCTTCAAAATGAAATATTTATTATAAACAGTTAAGTGTCAAGTTACAGTTTACCTTAGCAGGTTTTGTCATCACACTTGATTGTTTTGTAAAATAGTGTCAGGCCAGCTGACAAAGATTTAATTCCCTTTTTGCAATAGTGCTTCTTTGCCACTGGAATTCATACATTTATCAATTATGTTTGGTTTTCTGAGTTTTATTCTAGATTGTTGTTTGCAAAATGTGCTGCTTTGTCGCCAAGATATTATCTAGTTGGCTGTGATAGAAGCGGGTTTGTTGAAATTGTATTAGTCTTGAAAACATCAAGAATGTGTTAAACCACTAACCAAACACATTATAGCAGTTACATTGTAGCTGTATAATTTCCAGCTTGGTGCCAATTTTTTAAAGGGAAACAAATATTTTGTCAAGAACGTTTTCATTATGAATACCAAGAAAAAAAATATTATTTCTAGCAAATATAAAAATTCATACACTACAGTTCAAATATTTGGGGTCAGTAAGGTTTTTAAATTGATGCTCACCAAAGCATTTATTGGATAAAATCATTCTAATATGCTGCTTTGGTGCTCAGGAAACATTTTCTTCTTATCAATGTTGAAAGAGTTGTGCTACTTCATATTTCTATGGAAACTGTGATACTTTTCCAGGATTCTTTAATAAATAGAAAGAGCAAATATTTGTAACATTATAAATGTTTTATTGTGTTTTAATTTCTTTAAAAAAATAATTAAAATCTTATGACCCCAAACTTTTAAAAGGTAAGTGTAGAAGAAGAAAAAGATTTGTGGACTTGTGCAAGTAATATCAGCTGCTAAAAGCCTTCATGAACAACAGCCATTTTATGCTGGGTTAATATAGTTCTTACGTGGGCCTCTTTAGTAAGTTGTTTGAGGGAGAGGGTTCTCTGAATGTAAGGTGTAGTTCACAAGATCTTCATTTCTTAGATGGTGTTAGAGAATACTTTGGTAACAGTGGGTGGCAAACCAATCGTGACCAATTCCCCTTGCATCATCATCATCAGTCAGTGAGTCAACGTATCCTTCTCCGCTGAGAGTAGCATTATCAGATCTCAGCATTCTGTCAACCGTTGTGAATCGTTTTCTCATTGGCTCAACATTTAGCCTTGTGAGGAAGTATTCAATTTGTGGCCCTTTTTGTGGTTGTGCATCCATATCGTGTGTAGGCACAAAACATTTTTTTTCTTGACATTTTGTTTGTTGCAATGTACAATGATGGTTTATGAATATACATGAGGTGCCTGAAGGATACACCCCATCCCCCCGCCCCGGTTCCAGCTGGGTTTGCCCCGATTGCTTATTCTAGATAGACGTATGACAGTCCTGGCGGGGGTATTTTATGGTGCCAGTAGCAAAAGTGTGCCGTCTACGGCGTTCGCTTTCAAATACACTCAAGTCTGTCTGCTCGCTCTCAGCATGACTGAGCATGCATGACGTCCGCTCCGCAGCGCCCAAACTTTGTGATGACATCCGTGCCACAACAGACAGACATTCTGAGTGAGCCTCCCTCTCAGCGCTTGTGTTCTCTGTGATCACATGGACCCCAGGCCAGATGGTGCGTGCGCAGGGGAGTGGGTTTAGGCGGGAGGGGCCATCCTGTGCATTCCATCTCCTAACTGGGTCTCTTTCACCACTCCCAGCCTTATTTAGCATAGCATGAACAGACATACACACTGACAACTAGTGCTGGGTTTCGATTCAAATTTCAAGAATCGATTCGATTCCGATTCTCAAGATCTTGAATCGATTATCATTATTCGATTCGATTCGATTCGATCCGATCCGATCTTCGAGATTAAGATAAGTGTTTTTGAAAAAAGCATATTTTTTTTCCAGCTGTTGAATTACAGGACTGTAGTTATGCAACATATTGATACAATTATTATAGACATTTAACTGCAAATTAATGGAGTATTGATGGTTGTAAAGAACAATCCCCCTTCCAGAGTGTTGATACAACTGCTTTCACAAACTTGCACTGGTGTAGACGACAGAGGACGCAGAGGTATCAGCAGCAGTAACCGCAGAGGATTGCAAGTAACCGCAGCAACCGCGATATTCACGTTTTTTATAAGGCTATACCCTTCTTGTTTTGAACTTCATGCATGTGTATTGAATGTTAAACAAGTTCATAATGATAACAAACAAGACTGTTTATCGTGGTGATGTGTAGCCTACAGAGGCTTCGCACAGACAGTGAATGAGAGAGATCGGCAGAGCGCGTGCGATTACCTGCGTCTGTCTTTGAAGTCATATGTATTTGTGAAAAAGGTTGCCGTGTCAAAGGAAAGCGAAATATTTGTCGTATCATCCTTTTAACGTTCACGTCACGGGTATTTACCATAAATGCGCGTCAGCAGCAGCGCTGGCCAGCATCCCACTGCGCGAGGAAGCCGCGGGGAAATAAAATCAGCGAGTCACGCATTGAATCAATGCCATATTGGTCTCTAATAAGTGAAGCATCAGCTTCAGCGTTACCCATGCGACGCATTGCTGCTCAGCTGAGCCTTGAAAAGTGGAACTCAAAGTTAAAAAATAATTAACACCTTGTTTCATTACATCTCTTTTAATGAATCAGCTTTTTTGAACGTGTTCGTTGAATGAACGGTTTAATGACTCACTCAAAGCCCGTTGTCGTAACAATGTGCGCGCTGAGTGAAAGCCTTTCAATGCGCATACAGGGATCTCCCAGTCGCGGCAAGTTAAAGTTCACGGGGAAAATGTAAACCTACTAAAATCGATCCTCTGAGTTACGGATCGATCTTTAGAAATTAATATGAAAATCGATTCAGAATTGGTGAATCGATTTTTTCAACACAGCACTACTGACAACTTTACATTGAAAAAAGGTGTGGGTACCTGCACGCATTTGTACATGCATTTTTTTTAGGGAGAAAGAAATCCTTGTCTTCTATGTTATTTATTCATTTTTATTTCTGGATGTTTTAATATCTCAATTGCACTCTACGAGTCCATACATGGAGAAGCACTAGGCTCAGCATTTTTCTATTTTAATTCCAATTAATATAGACTGTGTCAGAGAATGGAAAGGCGCGCTGGACGGCTCAGACTAGGAGATATTTTTAACCTCCTGAGTTTGCGCAGGAATAGCTGACCTGGAAGATGTTTTCTGCAAAGTGCTGAACAGCAAAATCTCTGTGCTGTTGAAGGCAGTGGCCAGGCTCAGGGCACACATGACGGTAGACACGACAGCAGCTGCTGAGAGAACTCTGACCTTCCAGAATGCTGCTGAACCCTCGGTCTCTTCCTCTCTTCGAGAATCATGAGTGTGCCGTGTACAGTGTTAGGCATGTTACTTAAAAAAAGTAATTAGTTATAGTTACTAGTTACTTCTCACAAATAGTAACTGAGTTAGTAACGGAGTTAAATCATTATAAAACTAACTAATTACCAGGGAAAGTAACTATTGTGTTATTTAAAAAAAAAATTCAAATTCAAATAGGCCTATGTCAAATAACTTGGATGCCCCCAATATTAAATATGTTAAATTAATTAAATGGACACTATAGATAGAGTTTCCGCTATAAAAAAATGGTGCCGGTCAAAGTGACCGGCAGAGGTTTCGTTTTACGGACATTTTGATGATATGCCGGTCAAATATCGCCTCTTAATTAGTCAAGTTGAGGAAAACTGGAGGCTGGCTATGTAACTTAAAAAATGACAATCAGGCCGTATAGAATGCAACATGTTATTATTAGCCTAACTTTCAAATAGACGGAAAAAAAACATGAACGTCCGATTGGCGTCAATCAACACCAATTGTTTTTTACTATTGTTTCACACACATTCACTTTTTGAAACATTGAGGCACGGATGTACCTAATACAAATAAATTGAATAAAACATTGTAGACTAATCTACACTATTGTAATGTTGCTGTGGGACAATGTGAGAGACACCTATTAAATTCAATAGCCTATATTATTTTATTTTAAATATTATCATTACTATAGTATAACAATAAAACATAATAGATGGTTTAGAACTTTTAATATGTAATATTGCACAGACCACAACTGGCCAACAAATAAGTCTAAAAATAAATTATGCTTCTTATGAAATGTACCAAAAATGAATAAATAATAATAAAAAAAATATACATACACTCTTTGTAGTGCAAATTAAAATGATAAACAGTTTAACAACAAGTGCTCCTAGAACGTTCCTTGCAGGTTATTTTTTAGATTTTATTTGTATAACCATGTAAATTAATTAAAACGTTGCAGATGATACCAATAGGCTACAGAGATTATTCTAATGCTGAAATTTTTAATTTATTTATAAACAAACTATATAATGCTCGGACACCCTCGGAGCGCGCTCTCGGACACTCTCGGTCTCTTGCACGTATTGTCGAGCGTGTTCGCTTCGCTTTTGTCCAGTCCGGCGCCTCATAAACACACACACACACACACACTAGAGAAAAAACTTTGCAGGTCCTATGGCGGAGAGAGAGCCTACTCGGATGAAAACCGCTTCAGTGAGCTCAATTAGGCTATAGTAACGCCGCATTTTCTTGTCAGTAACTGTAACGGGGGAAACAGTAATTCGTTTGATGACTCATTACTGAGAAAGATAACGCCGTTAGTAGTGATGCACCAATGTGAAAATTGTGGCCGATTCCGATATTAATATTGCTCTTATGGCCGATACCGAGATTTACCGATGTCGATATCTCTGTATAGAAAACACATAGCGAGGATTAGGGCCGCACGATATTGGTAAATGACATTGCGATATTTTATTTTTCTGCGATATATATATATATATATATGTATATTGCGATATAAAAATAATTTCACCAGATGACTTGATTAGCTCTATTTGGAAAGAATGAATCATTCTAGAAGGACTGGGGTGGATTTGTCATGAGGTAAATCCGCATAGAAACTAATATTAATAGAATGTTAACTAATGTAGTTAACTAGACTAGACTTTAATAAATGGAACCCTGATTGTAAAGTGTTTCCGATTTATGTCTCCGATTTATGTCTCTTGAGTTCAGTGTTGGACAGATCAGTTGTTTTAACCATTCATTAAAGTGAATCGGTTCAAATGAGTCATTAGTTCGCGAATTGGACGTGTCATTAACGGACCACGGCACATGTTGTGTGATTATCCAGGCAGTTTAGGACATCGCACAAGATTTGTCTCAACACAGAAAACATTTCATCACTAAATAGATTTTTTTGTTTGTTTATTGAAAGTGTGGTTTATGTCATCTGAATGAGTGGAAAGCTTTTCAGAGAAGATAAGGAAACGTTATTTTAGCACAATTCACAACCAGTGGTAGTTCAGCAAAAAAAACAACTTCGGTCTTCCGACCTTTTACCATCGTGTATTCTCAAAGATATTCAGTCAACTCAATTCATTAATATGTGCGAGGGAGGGAGGGAGACAGTTTGAAGATGGTGAGAGTACGCGCGCGCGACCAGGGCTTTCACTCTCTCTGCTCGTTCTCTCAGTTAAACAAGCGCAGCAGTCAGTCATCTACATCACTCACCGGTCAAATAAGGCTTTGGCGGGACAAAAATACGCCTTAGTAAGGCTGACAGAAAACAGCGCGCAAGTTCCAGTCTTCTTGCGCTTGATGTTTAAACTGACAGGACTTGCGCTTGTATTGTATGAACTCGTGCAAAAACAAACATCCCCGCCCCCACACTCACATCTACACACACGTCAAATACACAGGAGTGATTATCGGCCTGTTCACATCGGCCCTATTTTGACATCGGAACGATACCGATGTGTAAAAAATTGACCATATCGGCCGATGATATATCGGCGGCCGATATATCGTGCACCACTAGCCGTTAGTAACGCCGTTTATTTATAACTGCGTTGTTCCCAACACTGGCTATGTATATATATCAGGGTTTCCGCAGAGTCATAAAAAGTCATAAAACGTCTTAAATTTAACACGAATTTTAGGCCATAAAAAGTCATAAAAACGTCCGGATGTTCCATACAAGGTTGTAAGGGGTGTACAGTCAAAGACCCAGAACCAGATATGAAGAATGAAGACCCGGAGTCAGAATTATAAAAAATTAAAGAAAAGTTTTACTGAAGATAGTTTGCATTTTCATCAGCAGAAGTCAGCTTCAAGACTCACACAGGAGTTCGTAGGCCGCCCCGCTTACAGTTACAAAGATCACAGCAGTTATACCATTTCCAAGGTCTAAGCTACGTCATTGCTTACAGGTTGAATGATTCTCATTGGCTAAGAAACATTAAGAGCCTAAACAATTTAACACATGTGAGGAGATAGGGGTGCCTATCGCCATTAGTAAAGATAGTTGTCGTCCACTCATTGGATTTAGGTCTGTGGTGGCCTCGCAGGTTAGAGAAGGGCGCCGGGGTGTCTGGTCCGACCGTCCAGAACCTACATAGAATGTCATACGCACACCCACAAATAACAGACACTAGCAAATAACAGCTCCCATCAAGGCTGAAGAGAGTCTGAGCTCCTTATTATCAGTTAAGTATACCAAAACATAATGCTAAAACATTCACTCGTTTGGGAGAAAAACAGATAACTGACATTTACTCCCAAGGAAGGAAATATACTGGAAAGAATACATTTTAATACAACAATTCAAGTTTGATAGTAACGCTCAATATAGCTTGACCATATGTCCAGCGAAGAATCATATGTGCCCACGCTGCCTTTAGGACCCTCTAACCTTTCTACTGATCCCAGAGAAAGAGACAAACGGCCTTGTGGGTTCCGTGGCCTTCGTGTCCTGCGTGTACTAAGTGCAATCTCAAAGTAAGATTGGAATGCACCTAAAAGAAACTGGTTACTTGCATCCATGCATTTAAGAAAATATAATTTCACAGGCACAAGAATATAAAAATTATTATGTGATAATGAATATATTTGATTATTGATTTTTATAAAGGAAGTATATAACCATTCAAAATGATATATGATTATATATGTATTTGAAGAGGCAAGGGATTTTGACCAACCCTTCAGTCCCCCGTTTTAGACCAATGTGGGGTCCAATACCGCCACGTCTGGTCTAACCAGTGAGGTCACTACGGAAGGGAGGGGTGGTGACGCATGCTCCCCTGACGGGTCACACTTGTCTCTTCACCTCGTCATGGACATGCTGGATACTAAAAATTCCAGTCCCCATTAAGAGGCTCTCCCACCTTCCACTCACAACAGGACATCAATGTCATTCTTCCTCAGTTTATCAGTCAGGTTAAAATTTTTATAAAACACATAACTGATTACGAAACAAGTACATATTGGAAGCCAGGCTAAATAAGCAAGCACTATTGCTGTATTCCTACTAGCATGGGCTAGATCCACAGTCACTACTCAGATCCTAAATAAAGACATTGTCTATAATCATGAATACCAGAATATATGCACTAGTTTTTTTTTTTTAAATAATATTATGATTTCCAAATCCTTTTATTATAAACAAAGTTGGATGGTTAATCCATTATTTTCACTACCCCTTTTATAGACCCTTTAGGTTTAAAACACAATGGTTGTCTAACTAAAAATAAACAACAAACAATAAAATATTAATAATTAAGACCCATAATAATCGATGTAAACACTTTAAGTCTTTACTGAAATCATCCTTCAGTTTACGGTCACATAGCATGTACCATTTTAATTGTATAACATCTTATACCCTTTTTTGTTTGTTTCAAAAATAGAAATAAAATAAAACAAATTCACATCATCATTTCAGTCATTATTTTACCACTAAAATATAGGATCGTTCCCCATTCTGCTTAATAAAGCTTTTGTTCATTCCTTATCCTTATATCACTTGAATCCCTGTCAATCATACAATGTCTAACCCTAACCTTTTTCATACCATTTAAACTTAATTTGACTTCCATAAATCCTATCAGAAATTGTATTTTCATAACATACATTTTCTTCTACTATATTTCTTCCATCTTGCCCTACATGCCAGTTCCTTCTGCATCCGAGTCTCTCACCACTGTCAGCCTAGTGACACTTAAAGTTCCCTCGTTAGGGGAATCATGGTGTTTTATTAATTCTTCAATACTCTTGTTTTCTTATCATTAACTTCAACTTTATTTTTCATTATAACTACTTCTCACAGTATTTGTCTCAGTTCCGCTTATCTTTACAGTTTTACAGAAACCAAAATATTATGTTACTCAGATCCCAGCCCACAGCCATATAGCTGCTTTCTCTTTTTACCTTTATTAAATTGTAGTTTTCTTAGACATCTAATGTCATACATACATTTAAGGGATTGAGAAATAAAACCTTTTCTTTTTAGAAGTTATATTCATTCGCCCTCCGGCCTTTCAATAAAAATGAGGGAGCTCACTCTGGATAATTTGGATAGTGACTTAGCCAATGTGCCACTTTGTCTCTCTGCCGTCAAGTCTATATATATATTTTTTTTTTTTCCTACGTTTATCCTTATGATCCCACCTAGTTGTCTATTTAAATTTAGACCCTCAGTTGAATTTAGACAAGAGTTTTACCCCATAATGGACGGCAATCTTCTTTACAATTCCAATTTATATAAAATACTAATCCAGAGAGTAATTCAGTTCAATATCATAAATGACAAAAGCATTCATAATTACCAATAGCAGACAGAGCTGGAAAACCACTCCAATTAAAGCTCGTCCCATGTTCTGCATTGTCTTTTCATCAGATTGACTTAGAATTATCAACTTTTCTAAAGTTGGTCATTTCACTTAACCCATCTGTAATGATAAAACACTAATTCCAGAGGTTAATGACACAATATCCTCAAAATCAGGAAATAATAGTACCCCAAACTAATACATACAAGACATAAAGTGCTGTCACCATCATACGCACTCATACTAGACACACATATGTTAACTGTTCATTTTCAATGTTCACTTTTCTTTATATTATTGCTAAAAGATTTAAATTTTAAATAAGATTTTAAACTTCCCATTTTCCGGTAGCTTCTACCTAATTTTACATGGTCTCCCAACCAGTTTCAAAGCATGTCTTGTTCATTATTCATTAGAATTTAACAAGGTCAGCTGGGTTGTTTTGTTTCATTATCATTATTTTGCTTCAGCTTGCTCTAGCAGGCCAATAATGGAAAGACAGACACAGTTACCATCCCTTCCTCTGCTCAAGCAGTCTCTCTCACTATAAATAAATAATCTTTTTCAACAGCCTTCTAAGGCTGTAACTTAGACAAAATGTAATATTAAATTAATTACAATAACCTTTGACCATTCACCTTGTTATCCAGACTTTTCTCAAATCTACAAAAACTGTCTTCATCTTTAGCCACCACCATGTCTAACGACCTTCAGGAGTTAAAACTATGTCATAGACCTATTAGTTCAAAATCAACACTATGATTTTCCTTGCCCATAAGGCAAACCAGTACATAAAAAGTTTTGCTACTGTCTCCACAACAACTAATGGGAATCACTTCATGGCCTCAGCTGGCTCTTGAAAGCCCACTCCTGTTAGCCCTTTATCTATAATCTCCATCAGGGTGTTTTCCCCTGGCATATTTGCAGACGCTTGTCACAATAAAAAAAACAAGCCATACAATGAATGCGGTTTCTGGTGATTGGTATTAGAGGAACACTCACGTTTCGGGGTCAGACTGTCTGTAACTCCTCACAGCGCATCCGCCCTAACGATAAAGGATGCTGCTGGCCTCACAGTCATCCGTTCCACTCTCATACCTTTCTCACATAAACACCTCCATCTTGAGATGCCCAGTGACTTTACGTGATCCACTCTGGCTTGGGTTGCCCCCTGTCTGGCCAATAGAAGGTCTTACCCGTCATTGAGTAGCCACTCGTGCCCACTGGTGACCGCTCTTTCCCATCACAGGCTGTTTGCTTCAACAGAACTCAGCTGTTTTCTAGAGTTTAGGAAAGGCACGTTCAAGAGTCACCAGAGCCATTCGGATTGCCTAATAGTGTTCACATAGGGAGACAGGTCAATACCAACAGTATTTAATCACTTAAATCCATTAACTATCTTAAAAGCAGCAACCTAGCTACTTGGATTATACTCAGTGAATTTAGATCACAACCGTACATTCAGTGTACATTTCCGTCGGCCCCTCCCCCGTTTCATGGTGGGGACTAAGATCAGACAAAGAAGTTACTGGTCCTAACCTAACCAAAGATGTCACTACAAATAGCTTATTATCACTTATGACACCGACTCAGGTAACAGCTTTTAGCTGACATTGACTGAGAGAGAGACATTGAATGAGAGAGGGACTGGTACACTGCACTCTGAACGTCTAACTTTATCTACCATCTTTTAACTCTATCCCAGCTTAAGGCATCTTTGCCAGATATTACATACGGTTTCAAATAAACATATTATTTATATTTGTCTTTTGCCCACACATCAGGAAATTTAGGCATTACAAATTTCCACTCAGATTGAGTCTGTTGCACTGGCAGTTTCAGGCACAGCACACATCAGATTTTAGATAAGCGAGCTGTTTCATTACAGCCAATAACAAACTTATCTTTTGAAAGCAAAACATCAGCTCTGTTCTTTTCATGGTCAACACTAGCAGGCCTTTTTTTGTTTAATCAAATGCCTTTCAACACATTTTACATTTAGCAACTGTTAATTCAGTAGCCTACTGCTTCTGCTTATTTGTTCTTACATAATGGTAATTATTCTAGTTCTCAATAACATTTCACATTTCTCAATCTCAGTTTTAATTGTCAAGTTCTCAACCATAGTTTAATATTTGACTTAAGTTTTCTCTTGGATTTTATCAATCTCCAATTAGGATTCACACTAAGTTTGACGAGGCAAGCACTCTCTGCTTGTGATACTTTTGCAGTTATTGTAAATCATCTGTGAGATTAGTCTCTCTATATCATCTAAAACCTTTTTTAAATGTTTAATTACAACACAATCATCCTTTAAGTTACTTTGATATATTTTGCAACTCACATTTGTTGGAGTCATTAATTTTACATCAACTTATAAAAATTACTATTATAGATCTTTTCTTCAAAAGGATTCACTTTAAGACTTCAATCTTTTGACCTTGTTTTATCTCTTGTTCTTTCTCAGACGACAACTTTAATATCGTCATTTAAACACTGATCTACTTTCAAACTCACATTATTACCAGAAATGTGTTGTCATTTTATCACATTTTTAAACACCTTCTCGGTGGGAATTTAGAGTTACGTATTAAATGGTCCTGATGACCACCATTAAAACACTCTCTGTCATCTGGTGGGTTCATGTGTCAGCCTCAACGGCTCCAACTTACTGCACGCCCTTGAAGCAGTGTGTCCCATTCAGGAATGCAAACAGAGCTACTGATTAAGCAGTTCTCTGTATTCTTTTACAGTCCACCAGTGGCTGATTTAATCATAATAACCCAATCATAATCTTCATCATTATTATTGGCAGAACATTAATTTTCATAAGCTGCAAAATATTGTTTTCACAAAGTGTCTGTTTAACTTTAGTCGCTTGTCGAGGGAAATTATCCCTGACCCAGAATTTCTTTCACTTGCTTCTTGTAATCATCGTAAGCAATACGAGGCTAAACATTTTAATTTTTCAGTTTCTTTGTTTGTTTGTAGCCAGTCAAGTTGTTTAAATTTCCAATCAGAATCAAAATCCTGACTACCATTTACTTAATCATTTCTGCAAATTTATTTAAAGTGAGGGCTTTAGAGCACAGCTGCTTACAGCGTTTGCTTTTCCTGTCTCACTATTTGTTTCAGGACTCTTCAGGTTACTGATTAAGTTATTACATTTTTCTGCCATATCTTAATCATGGTTCATACTCACCTGAAGTTATTGCAGAAATGGAGGCGGCGATCTTTGAACAACACAGCTTGGCTTCTGCGTGATGAAACTGCAAAGTATACTCCAAAATCACAGTTACATATACTGGTCCATGCCAATTTGGGTCACAACTTTTTTAATTTTTCTCTCGGAATCGTTCCTGATGCATCCCTGGCAAACAACCCTGTTATTGTTAGTATCCCTAACTGCCTGATTCACTTCACTAAGTTCGGGGATCCCCTATCTGAGATGGAAGAGATTGAGCAGGTTTACGGTGCCACTGGACCTCTAGCCCAGGGACGTGCTCTGCTGGGGTGGTGCTACACCAGTAATGCCCAGCGGGGCCCCCACAGAGCACGCTTCGCTTGCGCTGTCTGCTGCCGTTACCCTTAACGACGCTCTCAGCGACTTCTTATACTGTCAGTAGTATAATTAACTTACTCCTTCACTCGCCTCATCGGAGTGAAGCTTCACTCGCCTCATCGGAGTGAAGCTCTCCCGCTCTCCTTCAAAATCTCTTCCAGTCAGACAGCCCTAACAATTAACAAAAGCTTACTACCTTGTTTGTTGATTTGCCAGGGGTGTCACCGAGAATAATTGCCCGCATTCTCCACCATAACTGTAAGGGGTGTACAGTCAAAGACCCAGAACCAGATATGAAGAATGAAGACCCGGAGTCAGAATTATAAAAAATTAAAGAAAAGTTTTACTGAAGATAGTTTGCATTTTCATCAGCAGAAGTCAGCTTCAAGACTCACACAGGAGTTCGTAGGCCGCCCCGCTTACAGTTACAAAGATCACAGCAGTTATACCATTTCCAAGGTCTAAGCTACGTCATTGCTTACAGGTTGAATGATTCTCATTGGCTAAGAAACATTAAGAGCCTAAACAATTTAACACATGTGAGGAGATAGGGGTGCCTATCGCCATTAGTAAAGATAGTTGTCGTCCACTCATTGGATTTAGGTCTGTGGTGGCCTCGCAGGTTAGAGAAGGGCGCCGGGGTGTCTGGTCCGACCGTCCAGAACCTACATAGAATGTCATACGCACACCCACAAATAACAGACACTAGCAAATAACAGCTCCCATCAAGGCTGAAGAGAGTCTGAGCTCCTTATTATCAGTTAAGTATACCAAAACATAATGCTAAAACATTCACTCGTTTGGGAGAAAAACAGATAACTGACATTTACTCCCAAGGAAGGAAATATACTGGAAAGAATACATTTTAATACAACAATTCAAGTTTGATAGTAACGCTCAATATAGCTTGACCATATGTCCAGCGAAGAATCATATGTGCCCACGCTGCCTTTAGGACCCTCTAACCTTTCTACTGATCCCAGAGAAAGAGACAAACGGCCTTGTGGGTTCCGTGGCCTTCGTGTCCTGCGTGTACTAAGTGCAATCTCAAAGTAAGATTGGAATGCACCTAAAAGAAACTGGTTACTTGCATCCATGCATTTAAGAAAATATAATTTCACAGGCACAAGAATATAAAAATTATTATGTGATAATGAATATATTTGATTATTGATTTTTATAAAGGAAGTATATAACCATTCAAAATGATATATGATTATATATGTATTTGAAGAGGCAAGGGATTTTGACCAACCCTTCAAGGTCATAAATTACATTTAGCCACGTATTAAATTGATATGCTCATTCATTCATTATCACGCTATAATTTTTTCTCCATAAAACAATATCAAGAGTTCGATTAATGTTCGATAATGTTTATGCGCCAAAAGCGGAACGAAACTCATTTGAACTGCGCGCCTCACGGACTGTTTATACGCTCGGCTCAAAGTCCAAACGGCACCGCAGCGCAAGCTCACTAGAGCAGACGCGTTTACTCTGATCGGCCTCGGTCACGAGATCCAGTGAGAAGCGCTTGAATTCAGCGAAAAACACAAATGTCTCAGTGATTTAAACCAGTTTAAAGGCAGATGAAACAGCGCTGACGAACAGGAGAAACACTGTGCACAACGATACAGTCAGAAAGCTTTTCCATCTAACGTTACAAATTCCCATAATTACCATGGATTTACTGTAACGTTAGCCTAGTATATTAACTGCACCATGAAATGTGGGATATACATATTGAATTGTATTATATTATTAATGTAGACAATGTATTAAAGGACTAATGGAATATAATTAGGCTAAAGTATTTAATGTATTTAGGCTATACTGTTTTTCATACATTTCATGAAGAAACGTGCCATCAAAGTCAGGCAACACAAACCTGTTTCAAGACTTGAAACAATATCCCCCATTAGCACATGCAGAAACTAAGAAATTAATTTTCCAATAAAGATATACATTTTGTTAAGGAAAAATGACAAATGTTTGAATGTTCTACCTCATATTTGTGAAATGTTCACCTGTTTGGCAAGTGTTTGTCATGATATGTTCTGACAATAAAGAGTAGTTTAAAACCACAATTAACGCTCTGGTTTCTACAACTTTCAGTTAGGAGCAAAAATCTGCCTTTAAACTTGAAAGAAATAAAGATTTGACATTTACCGTGATAATTATCGATATTGACTGATATATTATCGTGATAACTGTTAAGTGTTGTTCCTGTGTTATTGATGCTTAGGAAAAGGGAGCCTTCAGTTTGTTACTCTTAAGAAAATGGAACCTTTAAATAATGAAACTTATTACTTTTAATGAAAGTCAATAAAAAAAAGACTTTTGAAAGGAAGTTATTTTTCGTAATTCGTGTAGGTCATAAATTTAAATCATAATGGTCATAAAAAGATCTTAAAAATCTTAAATTTGACTGACTAAACCCTGCAGAAACCCTGATATATGAACAACACTAGAAAATCTAGACTCTGGTTTTCTGATGGCGCACAAATCATATTACCTATACACGCTGTCGAATAGGGCACTGTTGCTGTTAACGGGTGAAGATCCTCCTTTATTCCCCTCGTGCCAGGGGACGTGCCATATTCCCATCAAAATATGCTTCAGTAATAATTGGATAGTTTGAACTCTTTAAGAATCTATTTTTCTGTTGACTCTTATGAAAAGATTTTTAAGTAAGACCAGATCTACCTTTTTAATTACCTATTTTAATCGTTTCTTTTTAATCTCTTTCTCGCCATGAATATAGCCGAGGTAGCTGGCGATCTGTGGTTTGCTTGTAATCAAATATATAAAGTTTGATATCATGTTTTGTTAAAGCTGGTAGCTGTAATTGGAGGTTGCTTGTTTAACTAGAAGATAATGTGTATTCAACATTGTATCAGTACAATCGTATCTGTACATTCAAATTATGTTATAGTGTTGTGACCGCTGCCTTTTCTGGTTCACGTGTGGCTGAACTGTGAGAGGGGGCAGAAAAATGCCCTTGAAGTGATCTAATTTGGTATCAGCTGCTGTCCTTCCACGGCAGCCTATATCTTTTTGTGCATCACTTCAAGGTCTTCTAGAGATGGTTGTTGCTTTATAGCTGATGAGTTAGAGCCCTATCTGAGGGTGACCAACCAACACCGCTGGTTTATTCAAGCTAAAGCTCTGCTTGGGTTTTTTTTATCACATCACTGTCCTACTGAAACAAATGTGCTCCCCCCCCCCCCCCCCCCCCCACCTATAATGTTGTAGGTCACCTTCAGATTCTGTCTGTCAGTCCTTCAAAGATACAGGTACATATTAGTCAAACTTCCCCTCTATTCAGTAGTCTAAACTTTCAAGATAATTTTGGTTGGCAAGGATTTTCTTCATAAACCACATTAGATTGAAGGAAAAAATCTTCTATTCTAATGGTAATTGTTTCTTCTACAGTTGGTATTCCAACTATCAAATGGTGTGGAGCAGAAGGAGATTACAATGTGATGGTGATGGAGCTGCTGGGACCCAGTTTGGAGGATCTCTTTAATTTCTGTTCTCGCAAGTTCAGCCTAAAGACTGTTCTTCTGCTGGCTGACCAGATGGTAAGGCTGTAGACAGGATCACCATAACCGTTGTCCTCTCCACCCTACCTATCTCTTGTTATAGGACACCCAAAATGGGATAATGACTCCAGGAAGTGGTGTTCTGATGACACGACAAGCTTTACTGTCATCCTTTCAGCTACTTTACATAGACAACCAGTGTCCTCTTTCACTTTGTGTTTGACTGAGTATTAAGTGCCAAGAAGCGTTGTGAAAGGAGACATAATGTGAAAGGGCTGCTTGTTCAGCAGTTGTCATGCCTTCATTGGCTTTATTTGAATTGGTGTGCTAGATTTGCATGGAGTCTCTCATTCAGTCATTCGACTTGCTAAACCTGTCCTCTGTTCTGTCATCAGATCAGCCGTATCGAATACATCCACTCCAAGAACTTCATCCACAGAGATGTCAAGCCTGACAACTTCCTTATGGGCCTGGGGAAGAAGGGCAACCTTGTTTACATCATTGACTTTGGCCTGGCCAAGAAGTACAGAGATGCTCGCACCCACCAGCACATCCCTTACCGTGAGAACAAAAACTTGACTGGCACCGCTCGCTACGCTTCCATCAACACCCACTTGGGAATAGGTACCCTAATATTTCTTTTGAAAAAAGTTATAATAATATTATAATATCTTAATGAAACCTCTTGTACATTCAGACCTGACCTGTCATCACCCTAACATTTACGATCAAGCCACTTCACCTGTTATGGTCAGGCCATCTTAATGACATACAGTGTTTATGGGTGTTTTCTTTCACAGAGCAATCCAGACGAGATGACTTGGAGTCTCTTGGCTATGTGCTCATGTACTTCAACCTGGGCTCTCTGCCATGGCAGGGTCTAAAGGCTGCCACAAAGAGACAGAAGTATGAGCGAATCAGTGAGAAGAAAATGTCCACTCCTATTGAAGTCCTATGCAAAGGATACCCATGTAAGCCTCTGCTTATACATACAATGTTTTTATATATGTTTTATGCTTATGTTATATAAGATTCCTGTTTCAAATAAATGCTGTTCTTTTGTAATTTCTTTTCATCAAAGAGTTCTGAAAAAAATCACCATTTCCACAGAAATATTAAGCAGCACAATTGTTTTCAACATTGAAAAATAATCGTTTTTTTAAAAGATGTTGAAAAAGTGTAGTTGACCTCAAATCTGAACAACTCGACTGATTTTTTTTAAAATTACATTTGCCTTTTGTTTGTTTCCAGCTGAGTTTGCCACATACCTCAACTTTTGCCGATCCCTTCGCTTTGATGACAAGCCCGACTACTCTTACCTGAGACAGCTCTTCAGGAACCTTTTCCACCGGCAAGGCTTTTCATACGACTACGTGTTTGACTGGAATATGCTCAAATTTGTGAGTGTCAAATGGGTTGTCTTCGCATGTTTGCTGTATTTCTTAAATTGTTCTTAGTTTTTATTGTGGTCTTTTTGACTTAATGCTTTGTGTTGTGCTGATCAGGGTGCAAACAGAGCGGCAGAAGATCCGGAGAGAGAGCGGAGGGATCGAGAGGAAAGATTGCGGCATGGGCGGAATCCTGCTGCCCGTGGCATGATGCCTTCCAGCTCAGGCAGACCCAGAGGAACGCAAGAAGTAGCACCTTCCACACCCCTCACGCCAACCTCACACACAGGTAAGACGTCCACTGTTGTCTGTTGGTGCTTGTTTTTTTGTGCATGAAAATTGTTTTGATTTGGAGAAAACGTCTCCGGTTACCTAACGTAACCTCGGTTTCCTGAGAGGAGGGAATGAGACACTGCGTCATTGTTAGGTTGCGTGGCAGATCTACTGAAGCCTTATGAAATCTCGCGGGCGAGAATACACCCGCCAATGGCGTTCAAGCGCGCGAAATAGAGGCAGGCTCCCCCGCACTATAATGGCACTGAGTGCCATTGCCTCAGGATCTTGGACTGAAGCAGAGCGCAGACGACAAAGATAAGTAACACGGCAGCGCACGCAGTGTCTCGTTCCCTCCTCTCAGGGAACCGAGGTTATGTTAGGTAACCGGAGACATTCCCTTTCGAGTCGGCCTCTCGACACGCCGTCACCATTTGGTGGGGACCTATAAAATCCCGCCGTGTTGATGGCGAAGGTCCAGATCGGCAGCAAGCCAAGCCGTTGACCTAGCTAAAAGTACTCCATTTGCAACGGAGACCTATAAGCTCAGCAGCTACAAGAGCAAGTTGCACAAGCATTGGCCGCTGCAAGCACATCGCATAGCGGATAATGGCGGAGGTTGGGCCAACTCCTTGTACTGATGTCCGCTGCAGCAGCGATGCCGGTGCTGTCATGAACATAATACAAGCGTGGTTACACCATGCAGATGAAACCCGAAGGCAGCAGAAATACTGGTGCCATTACGGACAACACATGTATTGCCAGGAACATCCAGGCCATAGCAACATGCAAGGTGCCTGATAGCCCACCTGGCATAGGTTTTCCGCAAAGGTTATACCTGTGTGGGAGAAACCATAAATTATGACAGATTCCTTGTCTGTGCTTTACACCATGAATGTGTACAACAGCACTGCGCATAGATAAAACCACGAGAGTGACCATTAGCGTAGGAAACACGCAATGTGTCCACCTGGCTGTAACAGCAGACTGCGAACGCCTAAACAACCTAGTTGAACACCACTAGCAGGGGCGTAACAACTGTCGTAATAGTCACTTGACCTGTTTGAACACATCCACAAAGTAGTTCGCGTTGTAAAAATAATCCTCTTGGAAGGAAAATCGCGATACGAGCGAGGAGACAATTAATCACAGAACTGACCAGAGCGTCCAGCACAAATCGACCATGTAGAAGAGCGAGAGGTGTGCTTAAAACAGGGAGGGCATAAGTCGCCATCCAAGTACTCTTGCAAAAGACAAGGCCACTGACGGGCTGTCTGACCAAAAAGAGAAATATAAATACACTCTCTGAATGGACTATGATCAGTTGATCATCCAGAACGCGCGCTCCACTCAAGTAGAGGGGAGATAGCCGCACTCAACACTCATGAATGTACACATGGTTCGTTCATTTCGGTTGGGTACCGGACCTAGTTGAAACACCAAGCATCAAGCTGGCAGAGGGTCAGACCCAACTCAGCACAGTCGAGCGACGCTGGACTGATGAAATGGAGAGCGTTGAATAATAAGCAACAGAGTAGTGGTGCATAGACTTTAAACCAGCTCTTACGATAGCTACAGCTGTAGTGCCAATTAGAAACCATGGAAAACAGAAGGCTGTGTCGTGAATATATTAGCCACATATTCAGTAGCTAATAGTGCAAGCAGTAGGGATGGGAATTGATAAGAATTTAACGATTCCGATTCCATTATCGATATTGCTTATCGATTCGATTCTCTTATCGATTCTCATTGGGTGAGGGAATAAGTACAGGGGTGTTATTAGGGTATTAGGGGTGTGTGAACCTACACTGGTTTCACGGTTCGATTACGATTATGTCATCGATTCAGTTCAATTCGATATCTCGATGCATTACTATGCACTGCATCCTCAATTTTCACTTTTACTTCAAAAGTGATGTGCATGCGCGTGTGTGTGTGTGCGTGTTCGCCTGTTCGGGAAGTCACAGTGACAGAAACAGTGACATTCCAGTTTAAAGGCCGTGTTGCAGGGTTAATTTTTCAACTAATTTGTGCAATTTGCTTGTTGGTAATACACATTTAAACTGTTATCCATTGTATTTTATGTTGTTGGGTATCACAAAACGTAATATAATACGAAAAATTACAGCGGTTTGCAACGATTCTCCTTTCCACCACAATGCATTGGATGACGTCACCTTGGGGAGAGAATTTACCAAAGCCCGCCTTGAGAGCATTAGAGTGACTAGAGAGACGAGTAGTAGAGACGAGAGTATTCAGATAGCGCAGATTATAGATCAATAGATAAATACATAGATATAGGTAAATAGATAGTCTAGATATATAGATAGACAGACAGATATATAGATAGATAGGCTAGTATGCGGCAACTGCACATCCAACGACCAATGAGCCAACTCTACATTGTCAATCTACCTACTATGTATATTTCTATGTATTTATCTATCTAGCTGCTAGCTATCTATGCTAACGTTTATGCTATCTGGATGTCTGCCTATCTCTCTCTATACTGCCCACACAAGCACTTGCCAAACACAGCGACCGGACAGCGACAGACACGCGGCGGCTACGTTTGCAACAACATTTTCACCGGAGGAAGAGATAAACACTTAGAAACGCCAATATAGCTAGCATGATGCCTTCTATTTCTAGATGACAAAGACCAAGTTTACCAGTACTAGACACTATGACAAAGGTTACCGTTACTTATCTGAACTAACGTCATGATCACTGCCATTAGATATAAAGAAAACGTTGATTTTTCACTCGGTCCTATTCAATGACAGTAACAATATATGTGTGTCGTTATTGTGCACTGCTGCTCGTAGACTAGCTCCAGTGCTCATTGCTGCGGTGCTAAATGATAGCAACTCACCAGGACACTTCAACTCTTCCTCATCCCAGTCAGTCGCCATAGTTCTAATACTAGGCTGAGAATGTCTAATACGGGCTCTGATACTAGGCTGAGGCTGCCTTTCCTCCACTTCTCCCCAACGTGACGTCATCGCCGAATCGCGTAAAAAAAAACGTTAATACCAAAAACGTAAAAAAACTGGTCTTTAAGACCATTTTTGAGACATTTTAAAAAGGATATACATATCCTGAGTGATTTATGTACCCATTAATCGACAGTGGTGGTTAACCTGCAACATGGCCTTTAAGTTTCATGGGACTAAAGTCTGTTTATGCCATTAAGAAAATTAAATTCTGTCAAATCAATTTTGTTTTAAAGAAATGTTCATTTAAAAGCAGCGCTCATTCATCAGTGTATAATGTTAACCTAGAGATGCGCGCATCAAATGTCACCGAGTCCGCTGTTGAAGGTGACAATCATCCATTTATAATCACGCGTAACAACACAGCATAATTGTAATTTGACCATCGGGTGCGGATACTTAAATCAGAGAACATTATTAGGGCGGGTGGATGATTTGTTTTTGGCTGCGGATTCGGGTGACGTTGCTCATTGAGTATTTGCGCGAGTTCGTGTGTGTGTTTGTGTGAGTTTGTGTGTGTGTGTGTGTGTGAAATATGAAATATAACCAAACTGTAGAGCGCTTCTGCCTCGATGCCATGTTTGCTGCGTTCTGAACCAAAACAACGCAGCGCGTGTGTGACGTCATGACACATTTGCAACGAGCGAAACCGATAAGCGGAATCGTTAAGGAGGCATGTTAACGGTTCCAAGGAATTGGTTCACTGGGCACCGGTTCTGAAGAAGAACCGGTTCTCGGTTCCCATCCCTAGCAAGCAGTGGACTGCACATTGGTCTAAACGGCCTAGTTGAAACGCGTGCCGGAGAGGGGCGTGGCCACGAAGCCTTAAGCCTTGTTTATACTCGACGCGTCCGCACTCGCGCTAGGGCTGTCAACGAATATTCTAAATTCGAATATATATTCTAATAGTTTTAAAAAACAGAAATTCGAAGGTGAAAATTAATATTCGAATCATGTGGAAAAACACGCCCGCGGTAGCAGAGGCGCGGCTGTCTGCTTTGCGAGTGGCGAAATTCTGAAGCTTAAAATGTAAAACGCATTTTCCAGCTGCACAGACGGATAGCACAGTGAGTGTCTGGCTCACTCATTGGCTGTGCTGCGTCAACTGCACATCCAATGGCACGGGCGCCTCCAACGTGTGCGCCAATGAGCTAGCATTACATCAGACACGTCAGAGCCCGCCAATGGGGGCGTGGCCAGACGCCCTCGAAATAGCCATAGTACTAGCAGGCTAGCAGCAGTTTACCACAGCACAGCTCGCTCGGAGCGTTCAATGTCGGTTCTATATACTGTAAAACTTCAATTAATGTTAATAATATTTGTTTCAATCACCGAATGAAGCCTGCTATATTTAGGAAAAGAGTCGCGACCTTAAATTGCTTGCACAAAACTCTTGATCAGCACTCAACATTTGTTTATTGTTGTTCATTTAAACCGTTATGCGCAGAGAGCGTGAGGGCGAGAGAGAGAGAGAAAGAGTGCCTGCGAGTGCGAGCGAGAGTAAGGTCTGCGGTCTTGGCCATTAGTTGATTTACTTGGTTTTGTGTTAGTTAATACGTTGTCAAATATGTTTAAACTTAAATAAACTACCTATACAAGTAGTTGTGTCTCTTTGTATTAATTTGTCCTGTTATTGACGTAATGCGCGTCATTGACAAAATGCGCAACCAGATATTCGAATAGTTCGAATATATGGGGTTTTTTTAGAGGGAATATTCGAACGTCATTTTTGAGCAATTTTGACAGCCCTACCTCTCCAAACGGACAAGGCGTTTATACTCGACGCTCTCGCCGTTGTGCTATTCTGTGAAACGACAGGGGGCGACTGAAGTGATTGTCCTCTTAACCATCAGGAAATCAACGTGAGAATAAGAAAGTTTATTTTACAAATGTTTATTTTAGTACATCACCACCAATAACACTACAAAAAGAATCTTGTAAAATCCAGTAAACCCTGAGATTATTATTGTGACATTAGAACAAAATATGTGGATATAAAAACGTATGTAGGATGTAGGCTATACAACTCAATTAACGATCTTTTAAATATTTTCTTATTTCACTAAACATTGAATTAAGTTTAATGGACATTTTATAAAACATGGAACTTTATTTTTATTAAAATGGCTTATGTTTGCTATAGGCTCATTTTGTAAATGTAAGAAACTAATTTAAGACGCACAAACTGGGTGCCGGTGCGGTGAGACATACATGCTCGGCCAGATTCGGCTCGAAGTCGTTCATCTTCGGATATGGCGTCGCGCGCGATGTTGCAAAAAGTGCCGTGCACACCGCCAGGCGAAATGGGGTCTTGCGCACGACCGCCCACACCGCAATTACGTCATTTTTGCCGCGCACACCTTCGCGCTCGTGCGGACGCGTCGAGTATAAACAAGGCTTTACAGACACTCCAGTGGTTACTCAGCCGTCTTCCTCTGCACAGCCAGAACATGCGGTGCAAAAAGGGGGAATTCTCTCTGATGTAGAATCTGTCTTACAGTACAACAGAACAGTAATTGCTCAAGGCAAAATACAAAAGGTGGCCTTACGGCCACAACGTTCTCTGGATTTATAGCTGCTCTGGCTCTATGCAAGGGGCTGAGGCATGGCTAGATAACAGTTGCGTGGAGCGAGCGGAGAGAGACAAAGTGTTAGGAACAGCTGTATAGTAAGTGCATCATGAGGGCTATGGCCGGTGTCAGCGCCAGGGTGTACACTGCCGTGCAAAGGCAAAAGACCGTAACTTCGTGTTTGGTCGAAAATTAGTTTTTTTATATTTTTGGCACATTCAAGACCCCCTTTATCATGTGGATAAGTATCTTGAGTCAATTCCGTCGTTTTTTCGAGAAAATAATGGGTTGTCTTAACAGTAACTTCCAAAAGCCCGTGAGAAACCAAGGCAGAACACCGTAACACCAGTTACCGCTCTTTGGCTTTGTTTTGGAACGCTCATTTTGAGTTACGGTACTCTGCCTTTGTTTAGCCGCGCGTCAATATGAAGTTACGGTGCTGGCGTTCTATCAAATATGCTACCTTTCAGATTGTACGGTGTTCTGCCTTTGTTTTGCTCTCCATTAAAATCTCCGAAATTACGATGTAGCCGGTGTACTTTGTACAGCTGCCATCAGTCCCTGTAACTTCTGATGTCCTCAGATCTTTGTCCAGCACAAATGCGGTCAGAACATTTAGTATGGTCTGAACCCGCTCCATATGAAAAACGTGCGATAGGCTATCCATCGCGAATGATATATGCAGAGTTGACAGAAAAAAATGTTACACACGCCGTAGCAGGTGAATACAACAAAGAACTAAATCCCCGCCTCACCCAGATCGGGTTGAAACAATCATGCATCTAGCTGGCAGAGTGCCAAAACTTCGCCGGCGCCTTCAGCTCCGCCCTGAACACGGTCGAGCCGACGCGCGACTAATATATCACAGAGTGATAATAATGAAGCAACAACGGTATATTGGTGCATACAACATAATGCAGCAAGAATTGTCGGTGCATACAACATCAGACAAGCTGTTACAAGCGGGTTGTACCTACAATCACACTGTCCGGAATAAATCCGCGGGACGAGCGAAGTGCACTGCACAATAATAGGGCAGACAGCTGAAACCACCGCTACTGAAAAGACGCAGAACACAGAAGGTTGTGCTATAAATGCATTAGTCGTCTAGGTAGTCCAGAGCGCGCTCCCCACCGAGTCTCAAGATGGAAAGCACTGCGTTCATACTTCGTACTTTTCGTGAACGTACGAGGAGCATGACACCTTCGAACACGAATATACTATAAACGAGTCCCCGGGTCGAATGTGCGCGAGGACCTGTTTTATCGTGATCATTTTGAACGCGCGTTTATCAAGTCTTATGCCACTCGGTACCAATTGAAGATCTTACCGCTATGGAGGTATTTTGCCATATCTCATGTATTAATAATGCCACCAGAATGCAACCAAAGCACAGGGTAGTAATAAGTAGATGTCTATAAGTGTAAATCATACAAAATAAATGCCATGATCACTAGATTTTATACAGGTGTTACTATAATGATTTTGTTAATGGTGATCAGCAACCAAATATTGATAATGTGGAAGTTACTGCCTTTTGCCTTGGCATAACTTCTCACTTTTTGCTGACAATGCAAAGGCAGAGTGTACAGTAACTTTAAAATAGTGGTCAAAAGTCAAGTTTGAGCTCAAGATTTTTTATGTAGATAATTTTTATTACTAAAACATCTAATTGCCAGATTTACAGTGTCCTACCTAAAATTAATTTGGAGGGACAACTGAAAATCTTTAAAGTCATTTTTCTCAGTTCCAAACTCTAGCGAGTTAAGGTCTTTCTCATAATTTTTTTATTTTGTAATATTTTGTAACTATTGATGTAATATTAACCCTTACTAGACAGAACTTACTAAATGTTATTTTAAGGCTATCGTTGTTATCATAGAAATGTTTGTATAGAGTGATAAAAGGCAAAATGGTCAATAAATTAGAAGTTCAGGTATTTTGCCTTTGTATGACCCATCATTGTTTTGCAGATAATGCAAAGGCAGAATACAGTAACTTCCGAATAGGGGTCAAAGGTCAAGTTTGAGCTAAATATTTTTTAATGTAGATAAATATATTCATTATGACAACTACTTGGCAAATTTTCATTGTCCTACCTATCATACAATTGGCTGGACAACAAAAAAACTTTAAAGTCATTTTTCTCAGTTTCACACTCTGGTGAGTTAAGGTCTTTTGCCTTTGTAGGGCAGTACAGTGGCTAGTGTAAGCGACACTACACCTTATGAAAAACAACAGCCAGCCAGTGTTAAACATAGAAGGTGAGAATTTTTTGTAGCACCAGCGTAAGTAGCGTAGCATAGCATACGCACACACCTCCTCACAATGCAGCAGCACAACCAGAGCGCTTATCATAGAAGCGATAATGGTGGTCACGCCGTTTCTCAAGGAAACAGTTACGACAGTAACTAGACCGTTCCCTTTGAGAACGGTCACTTCAGTATCACGTCAGCTTGATCCTTCGGGAACAGAAAATCCTGCCTTGTGAGAGGTGAAGGTCTGGCCGAAGGTACCGGGCTAAGGATACACAAATCACAGAGTAGAACCACATCCAATAGCGTCGTTCCTCTAGGAGTGCTCACAGCTGATAGGAAGGGCCAGACCAATGAGCTGCTCAGCTCAAGTACACCCGAATTAGTAGCTGTAGCGACAACAACTGTGAGCAAGCGCGGTTAGATCAGAATAGCCAGTTGCACCGAAGGATACTGGGCAACACAACAGCATAATCACAAATCAGTATGTAAATGAGCACATTGTCAGCAGCTGTAGCGACAACAACTGTGAATATACGCAGTTAGATCAGAATAGCCGGTTGCACCGAAGGATACTAGGCAACATAACAGCATAATCACATATTAGTATGTACATGAGCACAGCGTCAGCGGCCATAGCGACGACAACTGTGAATATACGTAGCCAGATCAGAATAGCCGGTTGCACTTAAGGATACAGGGCAACATAACAGCATAATCACATATCAGTGTGTACATGAGCACAGCGTCAGCGGCCGTAGCGGTGACACCTTTGAGCCCACGTCATAGTCAATAGCAAGACTAGGAGATAAGTAAAGTTAATTACTCACCGAAAGCACTTGAGACGTGATTCATGGCGGCACATTGAACTTGCACATCCCTCAGTACAATCAGCCATTATAGGCAGCACACGAAGAGCTGGTCTGTTTGTCCGCGACTGACCACTGAACTGAGACCGGAGGGTATGCATCTTGCGTGAGTGGCGGGAATTTCGTCCTCCTTACACCGACCGACCACTGCACTGAGACGGGGCTGTTTATCGTGAGAGTGCTGGGAATATTTCACTCCTTGCACGACAGACCGCTGCACTGAGACAAGGGCTGTTTATCGTGAGAGTGATGGGAATTTGTCTTCCATACACGACAGGCCGCTGCACTGAGACAGGGGGCTTTTTATGTTGTGTGAGTGCTTTTCTGTACACCGTAGCCTCTGAGGCGAGGGGCTGCTTATCGTGTGAAAGATGCATACATGAAGTGCCATGTGGGACCTGTGCCGACATGAGGACACTAGCTGCATTCTCCGTGCTCGGCTCGTAGCTCTACCACGGGGGGAGAGCATAATAAGCCGGATTCTTTCTGTGATGCTGCTCTGCGTCATGGGCGGAGGGGAAAGCATGAAACTGGCAGGCCATTGCAGGTATAGACCACGGCTCAGTGCTGCTCTAAGGCAGGGCTAGCAACACAGTATTGTCCTGAAGGTTTCCTGTCATTTGTTCAGACGGACTCGCTCCTTAAAGTATTAGTTCACCTCAAAATGAAAATTTCCTGATAATTTACTCACCCCAATGCCATCCAAGATGTCTTTCTTTCTTCAGTGGAAAAGAAATTAAGTTTTTTTAGGAAAACATTTCAGGATTTTTCTCCACACAATGGACTTCAACGGTAACCAAATTGTTGAAGTCCAAATCAATGCAGTTTCAAAGGGCTTTGAAGAGCTTCAAAGGGCTCTGCACGATCCCAGCTGAGGAATTGGCTTTATGCACAGCTGCACTACTTCCTGAACTTTAGCCAGCTCCTTTGTTTCCTGTCTGCCATTATTGGACAAACTGATTAATCCAGGTGTGCCTGGCCTCAGTAACAATAATCAGGCACACCTGGATTAATCAGTTTGTCCAATAATGGCAGACAGGAAACAAAGGAGCTGGCTAAAGTTCAGGAAGTAGTGAAGCTGTGCATAAAGCCTATTAGGGTCTTATCTAGCGAAACGATCGGTCATTTTAAAAAAATAAATACAATTTAGATAATTTTTAACCACAATTGTTCATCTTCTGCCTACGTTCAGCGTGACCTTTCCAACGTGATTACGTAATGCCTGGCGCGTCGCAGACCAGCACAAGACGAACAATTGTGGTTAAACATTTTTTTTTTTAGAAAATGACCAATCGTTTCACTAGATAAGACCCTATTCCTCAGCTGGGATTGTGCAGAGCCCTTTGAAGCTCTTCAAAGCCCTTTGAAACGGCATTGATTTGGACTTCAACAATTTGGTTACCGTTGAAGTCATCTGTGTAGAGAAAAATCCTGAAATGTTTTCGTCAAAAAACTTAATTTCTTTTTCACTGAAGAAAGAAAGACATGAACATCTTGGATGGCATTGGGGTGTGTAAATTATCAGGAAATTTTCATTTTGAGGTGAACTAATCCTTTAAGGGCATCGTCCAAGCTGAAGTGCCGCGGTCCAGGAGGCATCTTGAAGAAAATATTTCATACTCGCCGGTACACTACAGGAGAACGGCAATCCTTTTGGGCTCCGACCCTGAGGAGCGCGTACGTCAACAGCAAGCTGGCTTCCTGTAGCTGAAGGAAAAGATTCTGAGGCAGGCAAAAATGGCACTCAGCGCCGCCCGATAGTGAACGCCATTGGTGGGCGTATTCTCGCCTGCAAGATTTCATAAGGCTTCAGTAGATTCGAAGAAGGAGGGATAACCCTGCAGCGCCACATAACGGTGACACAGTGTCGAGAGACTGACTCGAAAGGGAACCCAAGGCTTTGTATTTATCAGCTTTTTTTTTCCCTCTCATTTGATGTCATCTTAGCTGAAAGGAAGTGGTTAAAGGGTTGCAAGCTACTACACTCAGCAGGATGTTTGCTAAACATTACTTAAATTGAAAAGTGTTTGCTTTATCAAAGTGTGGAGGTACACACACAGACATTTCTCCCTACAAGACAGTTAAACAGTGACCCTGCACTGGTCTTGTTAGCATTAGTTAGCAGCCTTTAACCCTTTAGGCGCCAGAGGTTTTTTCCTAAAACGTCCGATTTTGACATCTTAAATTTCAAAAGGCTATATCTTAAAAGTGATAAAAGATAGAGACTTTCTGTAAATTAGAGAAATATTTAGGATGACCCAAAGTTTATGTAGGGATTACATTTTCCCATCTAATTAACATATTATGACGTCATATGGTGGCGGCAATCTTGGATTATAGAATTTTCATGAAAAGTCACGTTTAAATGACAAAATGCAGCACTTCTTTCCCCCCCAGAATGTCCCTCACCTTCTGTATGCTATATTGCACAATACTGAATGCTCAGGTAAATAGTAAGTGGTAAACAAACTGTGTAAATCATTACTAATAAATGGTAGAAACAAACCGAATGCATGTTGCGGTTGGCCTTTTGCTGTAGAGATTTTACATTTACTACATACAGTAGGCACTCTGATTCCATGTATGGGGCACATATATATTATTCATATATGACACACAAACACAAGTAGACAAGACCTGTTTAGTTCAAAAGCTCACTCGCCACGGCAAGGCACAGATCATGAGTGAGATGATGAGCAGCGCGGCCAGATCTGCCTCGCGCGCCGAGTGTGCACAGCTCGGACTACTGTCATTCCCATTGCGACTCCCCACCCTGCCTCCACGTTTCCCCCTAACTGTCCTATGAATACTTCGACCTCGTCTAACATACCCAGTAGCATTAGACAAAGTCTCCACCACAATACTGTCGCCGCAATTGCGGAGAGGCTCTGATAAAATGGCTCACTCGCACACTAGCTCCGCTTTTGTTCGCACTGATTCAATGCGCTCTAGCTCGAAGATTTTGTACAGAAGCATGACACTTTTTTGAGTCGGGGATGAAGTATGACATGTCTGCCATCTAGTGCCATCAACCAACTGCCACCTGACATCAGAAATGCTTCGTCTATCACAATTTTCAAAACCAGACTCAAAACTCACTTATTTACATTGGCCTTACCTGCGTTTTAATTGTCTTACTGTGCTATGTCTGTAATTATAATTGTATTTATTTTATTTTTATTATTTTCTGGCTATTGCACTATGTACAGCACTTTGGTCAGTGCAAGCTGTGTTTAAATGTGCTATAAAAATGAATTTTACTTACTAGTGGAGGGAAGGTCGAACGAAATTTGACACCCTATTTGACAGAATCAGACGTTTTATTCAGTGCCGCATCTTGTCGAGTAAACTCGACCGTGGTGCCTAGAGGGTTAAGTGTATGGTCTCAATTAGCAGAGCTTCAAGGAATTTGGTGCAAAAACTCATAAACCCAACATACGCCACCTTTACCAGAGTCCTTGTAAACTTCAGTTTCTTAAATTCAAATAAGGCTTATTCTCAGTGGAGCCGTAAGATCAGCACAGTGCTGTTTTTCTAGTTTGGTGTAATTCCTTTGTGGTTCAGACATTGGAAAACAGAAGGCTTTTTGTTTTGGTGAACATGACCCAATGTGTTTTTTTATTTAATTTTTTCTATGCTTTTGATGACACATCTTCCTCCTTTTCTCTTTTTGCCAGGAATGGAGCGAGAGAGGAAGGTCAGTATGAGATTGCACCGTGGAGCCCCTGTCAACATTTCCTCCTCTGATCTAACTGGCCGACAGGACACCTCGCGCATGTCCACATCACAGGTACCAACTTTATGACATGAAATACTCGCCCACCATTGCCTGTGTGTTTGGCAGCAGTGTCTGTCTTTGGCCCCAGCTCTGCTGCTCTTAAATGGCCCTGTCTTTATTTCTTCGCTTTGGATAGAAGAGATAAACAAACTTCTCCTCAATTGTTTTCTAGCAAAGAGGCAAAGGGGATAGTGATAGAGACTGATAGCCATGAAAGAGTGCTCAGATGGAGCTTGCGACTGCTGTGGCCTTGTGTGAAATGGAGCTGGTGTCATGGTTTACAGTGCTGTTAGCGCTCTATTATGAAAGTACTGAGAGGTGTTTTGGGGCTATATATGCTGTATAGCTTATCTAGAAATTTGCGTTCAACAGTGAAATAGACAGTTATGTGAATGGATGTAGAAGACATCTACAAAAAAGTAAAATACTCTGTAATTTACCTTGATAAATAACTTGGTAGGATTTAAAGATTAAGGAAATAGAAATTCATCTTCATTCCCTTTCTACTAAATTTTATTAGGCTATATTAAATATTATTATTTGTATACGTTGTTTTTATTATGAAATATATGTGTATTTATATTGCTGGGCTCAACAATACGATTTTTTTCTTCTAGTTAAGGCGAGACACGGCAGGCAAAAACAGTTTTTTTTTTTTTCACTGGTCAATTTTGAGATTTTGGGATATTTGTCTTCAATAACATGTCGTCTTTCAGACCTGTCGTGAAAAAGTCCAAAATACACATTTAGGTCTTTATTTTACGACACTTTGTCTGTTTGCGTCCGTAGATTTCTCATAAATTCATCAAAAGTTGGCGATATAAATCATCCCGCTGCTCCGCGATCGCTGTCTGCACCCTGTCATCACACACACCGTTAGAAAGCTCTCTCTCTCCTGTACAATGCTGTCAGATCCAAATATGGTCATTTCCTTTTTATCAGCAACCAATCGTGAAAGTAAAAGGGTGCAAATGCGCTATCTCATTGGCTGATGCTAAATCTTTAAACCCTGTTTTCTCAAAATGACTTTTCTCTCATACACCAAGTCTGAAATCTCCACTTCAGTAGCACTTTCCAGTCTTGTACCTAGTTATATTATGAAGACACTTACAGAGGAATTTGTAAATATATTATTCCTAGCCTGATTTAGATAACATTTTATTCCAAAAAACATGGCAAAAATATATTTTAAGGCTATTGACAGTATATTCTGATTTACATTAATATCCATAAATCTCTCTGTAATTTTTTCCCCATCTAATATGTGAACACAATGAAAAAATAATTTTGAACTTGGCTTTATCCAATACTCAGATTTCATTTTTTTATATATGCAAATTAGCACATATTTAATTAGATAATGCCTAATTTGCATATTTAAACATTAAATTACAGAAAACTTGTAATTTTTTTCTCATCTTATCAACTGGGAAAGTTTCATGGTGATATCTGCTAGTTAAAATAATTACCCTATTCACCTGTAGTGTCTCGCCTTAATATTATTATTATTATTATAGTTTATATTTTTTTTTAATGATTGTTAGGAAAAAAGTATTTAAAAAAAAAAAGTATTTGTTATAAGTTTTTTTTCCAGCTATATATGTAAAAAAAAAAAAAGTGTTTTTGCTGGAAAATTATGGAATCCAGTGAAAAATTTGCCAGTTTGAAAAATTTGCCAGTTAAAAATGTTGCGTTGCTGACATATTTACATCAGTTAAATTTGCAAAACAACATTGTTCAAAACATCACGAAACGCCAAAATGTTACATTTGCAAAGCATCAATACTGACGTACATAACTTATAATTGCAAGGATAGTTGAAACTCAAGCACTGGCCCCGGGCCTTTGGGCCATCCTTGTTGTTGAGCCCTGTATTGTGTAACCAACCACTGCCACATATTTCAGGTCTTATTTGCATAGAGTTGTTTTTAAAACTTGTCACACATTCTTGACATGCTGCTCAGAGTCATAATTCTGTCTATAGAGTCTCTGGTATATTTGGAATATTTGCTATGTTAATGCATTTTTGCGTTTTTTTACCACGTTGTTTATTTTCTTCACAAATAAATATGTTTCCCCCCTCCACCCACCCACCCACCCACTTCAGAATAGCATTCCCTATGATCACCATGGCAAGTAGATGCTCGCCATGTTCTGGTATGAGAGGCAGCATTGGGTGAGTGACAGTTGGGTACAATGCCTTTTTCTATTTTTATTTATTTATTTATTTTAACCTGGACTACCTCCACTTCCCTGCATTGAGTAATATGCTCCCTGTCCCACATCACTGCTGTACGGCTGTTATGCAGCACATCACTCACACACAATGAAGAGAGAATTCACTACTTCATTCCCAAATGTAAGTCAGATGAAGCAGGCAGATCTTTAGCAAATGCTGTTTAAGTGTTTCATTGAAAAACAACATGGTGTTATTCAAAAATGCACCACATTCGGGCACCAGAAGTAAAATCCCTGTTGATTTTCTCAATAGAGAAACATAAATCTACCATCAGCTCTGAGATCCTCTTGTGAATATTATCAAAAGAATGTTGTGCAAACAATGTTGAAGACCAGCACCCAGGCGGTCACTTTCTGATTTTATTGATCAAATGTAAGAATTTGACATGAAAGATGATGCATACTTTTAATACGATAATAAAAATTATCTTTATAAAAATAAATCACTCTCTGGGGTAAATATCACAAATACGAAGATTTAAGTATGTAAAATCTGAAAATATTGCTTCAAAATAAATATTTACACCACCAAAACCCCCGTCCCGTACACAGTACATACAATTTGCTATGTACTGTACCTGATAGGACCCAAGCCCCCCCTACACCTTCCCACCCCCCACAGAAAAAGCTTTCTTCGGGATAACTGAGGCTTCATAGACTTCTATTCAAACAGAATATTATTTAGGATTTTGGGTTTTTTGCTTTCACCAAATATTGTTTTTATTCTTAATGTCTCAATAGTTTTATATTGTTCCTTCATTTTGCATTACAAACTCTCTCTCCACCTCCTTACACGTATTTTGAGTGTGATTCATTGGCCAAAAAATAGAAAACAAAATAGTTAAAGATGACTTTGACGGATATTATTATTATTATTATTATTATTTGTATAGCTATCACCATAAAATCGTGATTGTGATTTATTTTGGCCACGATAAAAGTGTAGTAAAAAATCTTGTATCGTGACAGACCTGGTTCTTCTGATTGGTTTGGTTTGCAGCTTAGACTCGCAATTGAGGAATTTGAAATGACTATAGGGAAAATGAATGGGAAAAATGCTTCTGGGACCAGGGCCATTGAAAAATTGGGCGATCACTGTTCTACACCGAAACCACCAGTATTCATAGCTGGGATGCTTGCGTACTTGATTCCGGCTTCATCCCGGTTAGCAGTTTATGACCTCACGCCCAGTCTAATGACTCGAATGGTATTTTTAATCCTTGCAGAGAAAGTAATTCATAACACCAGATGATGTGATGCGTTACTCACAGATGGACAGTACTGTGTTCCTCCGAGCCATTTTTAACTGAACTGAACTGTTGGGCTGTTGCTTTTGTTTTTCTCTTTTTTTTTACAAAAAATGTGCTGAAGCATCAGTCTCAGATGCTCCAGAAATATTTCCCTGCTAGAAAAAACTGCTCAAAACATAATAATTGCAACTGTTGATGGGTTCGAGTATGCAATTGCACTATTATCCTCCCTTTGCTTTTAGTCAGGTAAATGTCTGGCCGAGATATCTTCATACGTGCTCAAATTTGATCAGATCAAGAGTTAAGAGCTAAAAAAGTACTAAGTTCCCATATGCAGGTATGCCCACCAGCCCATAAGTCCCCACTGTCCTGAACAACTGCTAGCAGCCTGCACATGATCACCATGTACTCAGATGTATTTAGAAAACCCAATAATTGATTATTTTAATCTGGTGTTTGGAGAGCTTATCAAAAATCAGTCGCTGAAGCACAAATGCCGTGCAGCAGAGCGCTCTTGATTGTGTGCTGTGCAGCGCTCTCTGCCTGTGACTGTGTGTTTCTACACTCAACTCGGTGATGTGTCAGTAACCTCTAGTTGCCTGAGTGTGGATGCCTCTCTCTGTCTCACTCTTTTAACCCCGAGTGCTTGTCTCTGGCATGCAGTGTGACCATCCGGACTGTGGTCCTGTGCCCACATATCAATGCAGCTTTACACTTACAAGCCTTTTTGCTTTCAATTGTTTGTAAAAAAGTGTAAAACTGCTGCTCATGACCTCAGTTTACAGAAAACTGCCACCACTTAATTTATTGTTTGTGCCCTGAAAGAAATGTTTACTTGTAGTCTCAGATTTGCTGAACGGCTCACCTCTTCAGCTCTTTTGTTCCCTCTGTAACGTCAGAGACCGATTCACCCCCGCCCTTTTGAGAGCAACCATCACATGATTGGCCCCAGAGTCCTGGTGTGGCCCCTGCACTGCCATGCCTTTGACGGAGGATCATGAAAAATGTATCCACCTAATTAATCACCTCAGATTTTATGCATCTGAAGATGCCAGACACAATTAGATGTCGCCCCTCCCCCATTCGTGAAATTGCCCGCCATTTGTGTTCTCCAGTGGAAATCAACAATACAGTGTATTGTTTTTCCCCTCCTTTGTGTTTGGTGTTATAAACCTTGTTCCCCCCACTCCTGCCATATGCCCTCTGCTGGGGCAGGCCATGGGGGAGCTCAGAGGATGGTCCCAGGACCACCTAAAATATTTAGGACTAGGACAGTTAAACCCCTGTTAAGAACTAGTGATGCACCAAAATTTCAGCCATCCCAAACGGTTTTGACTGAAAATGAATTTACCTTTTTGGAAGGCCGAAATCGTTGAACAAAACAATGATTAAATTATCTTGTGCACACAACATGGATAAGCTACAATAGGAAAACATGTTATCTTGGGCTGGGGTTGACTATATTGATTTCTCGTTTTTAATCGATCGTCATTTTCATGAACCGAGACGTTTCAGTCATGCTATTTTTTTTTAGTTGATGCATAAACACTAAACCAGCCTAAATTAGCCTAATCGTAGCACGCCTACCATCCATTAATTGCAATAAGCTTTGTTACTTCTGATATGAAACAAAGTCAGATCTTTTAAATGGTCAATTTTATATCAAAATTCAAAGAAATGTCGTTTTGGCGCTCTTTAATGTTGAGTGACAGATTGCTGTATCCAGTGTTGATTTATTAAATACATATGATTGATTAATTTCGGTGTCAGTTTTTGGCCAAATTTTCGTAAAATTCATTTTGGTGCATCACTAGTAAGAACTGTATATTTTTGAGAAGTTAAATTGACCCAGGCTTAGTGTTGGCAAACAAATCTGATTACAACCTTTCATCCCAAGGGCACAAAGCCAAAATTCATGATGAAGCTGAAAGCATGACATCATGAATTTGAAAATGGTGATTCTGAGCACTGAATAGACTGTTTACACCTGGTATTAAGTGAAATCTATCTCTGCTGACCCGAGAAAAAATAAAAGTCTTGTGCATGTTTTAAGTGCACTTTTATTTTTGCTTATAAGTCATATATATAATCAGCAAAATTTTAAACTTTTGTTTTAGTGCTGTGTTTGATTGACATGTGAATAGGCGGTCCTTTGAGGTTGTGCACGATGCTGATCTTTATACCAGATTGTAAACGGGGGTCTCGGAGCCATGATTTTAAGTCGTGGTTATCCTACACATTCCCATGACATAGACTGAGATGACTCATGGGAATAGGGGAACAATGGCTAATACTATGTTCACACAGCAGAATGATATAGTTGTCAGTCCTGTTCGGAGTGTTAAATATGATTCATTCATGCACAGCTTGTAATGAAAGAAAGTGAATTTTATATTCTATAACCAAATACTATATTAAATATGGACAATCTGAAATATTTGTAAGGCACAACCAAATTTATAGAGCATTTTAAGTTGATATATGCTGTATGAACAGAACCACAGTTGACAGCTAATGTCACATTATTGACTTGAAGTACACTGCCTTTTTTTCTTTTCTTTTTTTGAAAGAAATTTCAACATTTTATTCAGCAGGACTCAAGGAAAATTGATCAAAAGTGACAGTAAAGGAATTTAAATTGTTCCCAAAAAATTATATTTCAAATAAATGCTGTTTATCGAAGAATACTGAAAAAACTATCAGTTTGCACAAAAACATTATGCCGCACAACTACTTTAAACATTGATGATAATGTTTCTTGAGCACCACGTTTGAACAGTAGTGTATCTGATTCAAGTTCAATTTCTTTATTTACTATTATTATCTGTTGCTGTGGTTACAGGCATTATGCAAGAGTTACAGAAGGGATTTGGTGACGCCCATGAAGACGTCATGTCCTTTTGACGTCACGCCAAAAACAGTTGTCACTCCCAAACACTGACTGTGTGAACAGCCTAAAATTTTTAATTGGGCTGTTAAAAAAAATGTCTCAGGAAGCTACTGAGATATTCTCAGCAGCAGTTTGCTTTTGTATCATGTGGCGCTTCTAAACTAATGTGTCGGTCTCTCCTCTCCACCCCAGGCTCTTTCTCGCGTCACCCCAAGCGGCCTGCAGTCTGGCGTACCTCGATGAGACCCTCCACACGCCTCAAGAGCAGACCAACCACAGCCCTGATCTGCACTAGGGCTTCTCCAGCAGCCTCTAACCATGTGAAATCAACCTCAGCAAATCAAATCGAAACAGAGACTTAATTTCCTCCTCCCTCTTAATGCAATTAAACACACTTGAGAGTCACGCAAAACTTGAGAGAGATGGACAGTTTTTGGTTTTCTTTTCTTCTTTTGTCACATACACCACACAAACATTTCCTCACATCCACACCTACTCTAACTCCAAAAAGACACATCAGTTGTGCTTGTTAACATCACTTTCTGCCAGACAATCGCTGGCAAGGTGGGAGGGGCGGGGCGGGGGGCGTGATTCTCGGTCATCGCTGCCTTTGGCCCTCTGACACACACCAGGAGGAGAGGGCCGTCCTCCTGCCGTCCAGAGGCCTCTTTGCAAAGCAGAGCGTCTTGGCTAAAACCATGTATAATGGCTCTGATAGTGTGACTCACCCTCTCCTGTTGCAAAAAATACTTTTACACAGCTTGGAATGCAGCTGTACTGATAGCCATTGACTTTTTTTTTTCTTAACGTAACATTTTATTTTTGTCTTTTTGTTTATGTACAACAGAGATTCAATTGATTTCACACTGGCTACAGTCTTTTGCAGATGAATCTTATCTTTTTGTTCGTTTAACAGCGTTAAGCTTAATGAATCATGCAGAATTGAATAGAATTGTTTGAAAGCCTGTTCGTTAATGTGGCAGGATGAAGACAGTCACTTTTATGTCTTTTTGTAGTTTATTATACGGAAGGCCAGGTGGAGAATCATACAGCAATGGTTCGAATAGTTGTTCCCACAGTACCACCTTTATACCGTTACAGCTTTTTAGATTATTTTTTATTTTCTTTGCACCAAGCAACCTGGCCCTCTTTATCAACTCTAGGTTTGGTCATTGTTTTTTTTTAGTTTGTTTTTTTATTGCATTCCCTTAAGCTTTTCTTTTGTTTCTCGAAAGCTGTGAAATGCCTGTATTGTAGAGTTGTTGATGTTATTAATGTTGCTGTTTGTTTCTTTTTTTACCCCCTGAACTTAGCTTAGTGCTTTTACAGTAACACAGGCACACGTGGTTGGGACAAGATTGTTGGACAGCGTCACGAAAATACATTTATAGCAGATTAGGAAGTCTAATAATGAGAAAAGGGCTTCGTTTTTTTGACCAGAGGGTATAAACTTGGAAAAAACTCCTGGTATTCTGACAGGTTTGGGAATATGTTGAAACAAACTGGCACTTTTTTTTCTTTTCACATTTGTGTTTGGGTTTGGAATGCCAGCTTGTCTCGATGAGAGAACACCAGCCATTATTTAAGCCATGCCTGGTTTCTTTTTGATTTTCTTTTGACTGAAACTTTTAAAAATTGAGATGCAGGTTTTTGTTTTTCCTTCAACTTTATTTACTGAGTATTACCAATGCTTTTAGTACTACTTTTCCCTTGTTTCAGAAGTGTGGTCCCTTGACTTACTGGTGCTATAAGTCACAGAGGACATGGAAGGTGAGCTTGCCTGTCCATATCATTCAGCATAGTAGAGCGTAGGCTTTTTCTGTAGTCATGGGGTGGGGGGTCTAGTGGTGAAACTCTGAAAATTCTGGTGTCATGTATATAGGATGTTTCTAGTGATGGCAAAGTACCATTTTTTTCATAGCCACTGTCTGTGTGTGTGTGTATCGTGTGTTTGGGGAAAAGGCTAGTGCTTAGAGAGGTGAGAGGGACTTTGTTCCGTTCTAGATTTGATAAGTTAGTAATTTTCTCTCCACTGGTGGTCTCACAGAAACAGCCGCTCCAGTACTGGTGGTGTTTAAATGTAGGCACAAGTACACTTTGTCGGGACCGAGCTATTATGGATTTCTCCATTTCATTTTTCTGGTTCATTCTTCTACACACGACTGCTTGGCCAGTCCTTCTGCATCACACTGTGCTGTATCAGGTGGAATTATAGAAATCTTCCTTCCCTGGAAGATTTTTTTTCCTCATTTGTATTGCCACTGTATTTGTGTATTTTAAAATGTGTAAATAAATTAAGTACTTGTAAGTTGTATTCGTTTTTCTTTCTCTCCACCTCTTAAAAATTAAAATGTTCCCTTCCCACCCCTCATGTCGTTCCCAACCCGTGAGACTTTTGTTCGTCTTTGAAACATAAATTAAGATATCTATAATAAAACCTGGGAAATTGAGTGTGTAACACAAACTTTAATACTTCAAAAAGTTAATAAAGAGATCTCACAAGTGGACCTTATGATTCGAGCGGTTTAATCCAAGTCTTCTGAAGAGACGTGATCGATTGATCAGCGCACATAGAGCTTCAGAAGTTGACGTATACAAAGTTTTGGTGGTATAGATAGACTTTAATGGCGGAACAGAAATCCCTTAGGCTTTATTAAAAAGATCAACGTATTTCGATGATGAACGAAAGCCTTATGAGTTCAGAAGGACATGAGGGTGAGTATGACTATTGTCACTATGAAATGGTTAAGCGGTATACCAAATGTCATTTGTACAGTATATACATGCCTCAGTTTGCCCGTGGAGAAATATTTGAAAAGACAATTGCGACATGTATTCAACATTTATTGAGCAGATTTGGTTTTATGTTTTCGGCACACAGAGGAGAGCTCATTATCAAATAATGCAGTCATTCTTAAATTAAAACTAATGAAAAAATCAAATAAAATACAAAATATTTCCCAGCCTGACTCAGATAGGCACCGTGGAAGGGCAGTTTGGCAGATTCTGGGGTTACTGAGTCTAAATTTCTCATAGCTGCACTGAAGATGTATTATTATTTTTTTAATTACAAATATTCAATCTGGTAAGTAGTTTAACCAGTAGTGGATCTGATGCTGGTATAAAATTAGAACGAATGCCACTAGGCAGTGCTGTCAAACCTAATTTCTATTACAACAAAACAATGGGACACACTGCATGCTTTTCTGTCATCATTTTCTAAAAATAAAAGAAACAATTTCACCACGATATCAATTGAGAGTACTTTTCTTTCAGGTTTTCATTCATTTTAGGTGCATTTTTGGTGAATATTAAAAATAAAATAATTTGTTGAGATTAAACTATTGAACAGCTCAGGTTTGTTACATTCAGAGTAGGAGAAAAAACAGGTAAATGCAAATATTGCTAAAGGACTCTTCAAACGAAGTCATAAATGCAGAGATTCCTGCTCTCTACTTCACTACGCTGACAATCTCAGCATAGCAGTGACAAGTTAAAAGTACGGTGTCAGAAAAGGAATTAACAATACAAACTAATACAATTATATTGAACTAACATAAGCTATCCAGCGGACCTGATTCTGTCCTTTGACATTGAGACCTATAAGGTGAAGCGTGGCAGTAAGTGGCAGGTGCCAATCCAGCAAGATTACAATAGCTTTCTATCAGGAATGTTCTAATAATACTAAAAGAATATAACAGTACTGATCTTTATGCAGGAAATCATGGCATTTTCAGATGTCTACTTAAGCCAGTGGACCGCATTGCTCACAACGCACAAAAACAAAGCATTTCACATATTGCATGGGGTCCCAAAGTATAATCGTTTAGAGATAGGGACATACTATTACAAAAGCGCGTAAACAGAAGGTGCATTTTGTGTGAGAAGTGGAAACTTCAGATATCGGATGTCTCTCCTGATATCAATAAGTATGATCAGACTTTCTGTTCCTGTGATAGCAGTCTACTTGAGTTTTGTGATGTTTTCTTAGTCAAAGGCGCTGTAATGATATTTAAGTCACCATGTCCTTTTTTAATGGAATGTTGCAGTATTTATTATAAATGGTTTATCCGTGCACATCATTATTTAACTAATCTGGCATCATAATCAAACAATTTTTTTTTCAAAATTTCCCTACCTCTTGTCCCTTGCAACACGCCTCCTCTTTCTCAAACCCTGCAGTTTTGGTGTAACCATGGTGACCAAGCAATATTCAAGTATTGCTTATATTTAAAAGGGGCAATTAAAAGCTTGACTCATTTACTGTTCCTTTCGCTTTTTGTTCTTCTAGAACTTTCAGCTGTGTAAACCAAAACTGTTGCACCCCTCCAAACTCATGAAAGCTGCTCTTCCAAGTTAATCTATCACACTCTCAGTGTCCGGTTTGTCATATATGGACTGATTGACCGGCAGAAAGCGCTTTCAAATGTATTCCGATTGGCTAAAAAAAGCTTCTGACCGGAGACAATTTTTCTTTTACTGTTTATGTCTGTCACGGAGATCGGTGTGATATCTCAGTAGTCATTTCAGTAGATAAAATAATTTTCTCCAAACCATTCCATAAGAAAATCGCTTACAGCACCTTTAACCTAGTCAACGTAGGTGTAAGTCAAAGAAATGTCTGTGGTTTTGAGCTACAGACGTACAGAGAGTGGCTTGTCCAGATCTCTGTGTGGCAGTGCAAATGCGATATTTTGAACAGCATGAGTGCAGTGTAGGCCTCTATTATTGATTAAATATTCATCTGTCAGTAAACAGCACACACATCAGGATATCACATCAGACTACACACAGTGACACACATTAACACTGCAACTCTCAATCTCCTCTTGTTTGTGTCTTTACAACCTTTTCGTAAGCAGAAAAGGTCAAAGCTTTGATGTCCTTCAGAGGTCAGATTCTGGACTACAGGCGACGTTCATCTTCTGCCCATCTTTAACTTTAAGAAATGTTTCCACTTCTGTTGAATCCTCCACTACACTCTCAGGTCTCAGATCACCCGAGTTCTTTGGCTTTTCTGAGTTTCCACTGGTCTTGTGTGGCTCCTCTATGGGTGGCGTACAGGAGTGATTCTTTGCCTTGACTGTCTCTCCAGCCTCCACTGCAGCCTCAGGTGCCTCGGGCTTCTTCTTTATGAACAGGAAGTTGCATATGGCCAGCACTAAAGCTGACAACACAACCTCAATCCCAGCCAGCAGGAAGACATACATGTAATTCTTAGTGAAGTCCAAAAGGCGCCCTTGACAAAGTGAGAACAAGGTTTCAACGGCATTCAAAGACTCAATAGATTACAGTAAAGTGTACCAAGGTTTAATGATTAGGGATGTGCAAGACATGACATGCATAACATAACTGACTAGTTGGTGAGTTGTCAGTCTGCTTTTGTTAAGGCTGATTTAGTGCACAAAACCTTTAGTCCACATAAAAAATTAGAAATGATGTTGTATAAATAATTTATATAAGATATATACGATAAGAAATACAGTAAAAACAGTGATATTGTGAAATATAATTTTCTTAAATATCTTTTATATACATATTAGGGCTGTCAAATGATTAATCGTGATTAATCACATCCAAAATAAAAGTTTTTTTTACATAATATATGTGGGTGCATTGTGTATAATTATATATATAAATACACACACATGCTTGTATATATTTAAGAAATATTTTCATGTATATACTGTATATAGATTTATATATAATTTATATTATATATAAATATAAATATTTTATATATAAATTATATTTTTTTCTTAAATATACATGCATGTGTGTGTATTTATATATATACAAAATAATTATACACAGTGCACCCACATATATTATGTAAAAAAAAACTTTTATTTTGAATGTGATTAATCGTGATTAATCATTTGACAGCCCTAATACATATATATAATTTACATAAATAACACTTGCAGCAGAACATGTGCATTGTGTATTATGCATTTTTGTACCACGGCCATATAATGCTCCTTCCTGTTTTTAGCTTTTCGAAAACTAAATTCACATATAAAGTAAGAGGAAGCTAACCTACAGTATCAGCCATTTTTAGTTTAAAATGAAATTTCAACACTTACCAGCAGATGGAGGTCCGACCAGCACAGCAATGGCTTCAAACAGGAGAACTAAACCAATGGCGCTTGAGAACTTCTCTGTACCCACAACAGCCATGAGGACCTCAAACTGCAAAGCACCAACCATGCCATAAGAGATGCCGAAAAAGATGCAGAACACCACCAGAGAGGAGTAGTCTTTAGACAAGGAGCCCACCAGATCTGTGATGCCATTGAATAAGACAGCAAAACTGAATAGGTAGACGCAGCGAGGACGAACCCACGAGAGTCCTGCGATGATGCCACACGTGGGCCGTGCAAAAATGTCAACGAAACCCAGAATGGTAAGCAGGAGGGCGGATTTCGTGTCCTCGTTTCCCAGCTCTTTGGCATAGCTCACCACAAACACTGGAGGCACAAACAAACCAAGCACCATAATGGAGGCAGCGACGGTGTAAATGACAAAGCCCCGGTCTCTGAAAACACTGAAGTCCAGCATCTTGGGTTTGGGTTTTGGTTTCTTGTCGCCATCATCCGGTGTGTTTTCAAATCCAGGGGTCTCTGACATCTTTGGTGGGAGCAAAGGCCTCATTAAAGCCCCACAAGCACAGCAGTTCAGCAGTATCCCTCCCAAGATGAGGAAGCCCCCTCTCCAGCCATATTCATACTGAAGGACCTGCCCCAGAGGGGACAGACAACACAGAGCCACCGGACTCCCAGCCGCTGCCAGGCCGTTAGCCAGCGGACGCTTCTCACTGAAATATCGATTCAGCATAATGAGTGATGGCTGAAAGTTCAGAGCCAGTCCAAGACCTGGAATCAGAGAATAGAAATGTTTACATGTCACTGGATAGACATCAGTCACTCAATAAAGGAGTAAATGAAGTACCTGTAATGACTCCTATACACAAGTAAATGTGAATGATGCTCGTGGCAAATGATGCCAAGATCATTCCCAAGGATGCAAAGAGGCCGCCCACCAACATCACTGGACGACACCCAAATCGATTCACTAAAATGCTGCATAAAGGCCCTGCGAAGAGTAATTATGTACATCTGAACTGTCTGAATCTGGTTTGAAGTTATTTACAAGACATGAATGGGGTAGTTCACCCAAAAATAAAGATGCTGTTCCAAACATGGAACACAAAAGGAAGATATTTTGAAGAAATGTGTTTTTTGTCCATACAGCGAAAGTCAATGGGATCCAGTCTTGTTTTATACGCATTTGCCTTTCATTACATGCATGGACAAAAACAGTTCAGACATTCTGTTCCCATGAAGAAAGTCATACAAGTTTGAAATTACATAATAATGACAGGATTTTCATTTTTGGGTCAACTATACCTTTAAGACTTTGTTTGATTGGTGGTGAAGAACATACCAGTGCCATAAAGCATAGCCAATAGGATGGAGGAGATCCAGGCTGTGTCACTGTAGCCCACCCCAAACTCTCGAATCAGCTCCTTGAAGAAGACACTGACGGCCTTTGGAAAGGCGTAGGAGAAACCTGTGATGATGAAGCAACCAAAAAGCACAGCCCAACCCCAGCCACCATCAGGGGCCTTCACTCTACTTCCTCCGTCATCCAGTGCCACTCCACCCATGATGCTCTACTGCTCTGTGAAAAGATCAGACAACCACACACATGTTATTAGGGGAATAAGTTGTAGTATGCAAGTCAAAAATAATGCCTTCAGGACCCTTTACCAGAAATCCCATTCAGTCAAATGACAAAGTAGACGAGTTGTGTCGTGTCTTCTGCTGCCTCTGTGAAGAATCACTCTCGAAGTCTTGGGTTTTAATGCCAGAAGACATCAGAGATATAAAGTCTGCAGAGCAACTATAGAGTCTGTCTTTGCAAACTCTTATATACAGTTTTCCATATGCTCTCCCTTAAGGCGTGGCCAATACATTTCAAACATGCCACTATTGTTTATCAACTTTTTACCATTTTTGGCTATGACTCCAGTCTGTTTAGGCCCCAACCTATTAAGTGGAACAAGAAGTCTCAGCTCATCCCATATTTTCTCCAATGTCAAAACGAGAGGCTCAGCTCAGCATATTGGAACACATTCCATTCTCTTACTGTCAAATACATGACTATATTATTGTTAACATAAATCCCATTGATTAGACTTCTCGTCGCTTGATAAACTTAAGATTGAGCCACTGTAGTCACTTGGACTATTTTAACAATGTCTTTATTAACTTTTCTGGGCCAGCAGATGCAATTACCTAGCAGCCTATGAAGGACAGAGACCACTCTCAGATTTAATCAAAAATATCTTAATATGTGTTCCGAAGATGAACAAAAGTCTTACGGGGTTGGAACAACATGAGGGTGAGTAATTACTGACAGAATTTTCATTTTGGGGTGAACTAACCCGTTAAGCGTTCTTATAATGGTTTTCTATGGGAGGAAAATTCTTAACGTGTAATTAAACACGTTGCTTTCATATTCTGGGCTCATCTGATTTTTTGTATAATATACCCTACTTTATTATGATTTTAGTATCATAATAAATTTAGCATAATAAATGCATGCACAATTATCCGTGAACTTGATAAATGTTGCAGATATGTTTTGCTATGCACAAACAAATGCCTTTCAACTTATGTGTGCAAAATTCTGAATTAAATGAATGTGCAGCAATTTGTACAAATAGAGAGTCTGTAGGCCTATATGTGTTGTAGCCATTAAATAAGCGCATTTAGTTTCATATTTGTTAAAGGGATACTCCACCCACAAATGAAAATTCTGTCATCATTTACTCACCCTCAAGTTGTTACAAAATATCTTCCTTTGTGTTCAGCAGAAGAAAGAAACTCATACAGGTTTGCAACAACTTGAGGGTGAGTAAATGATAACAGAATTTTCATTTTTGGGTGGAGTATCCCTTTAACCATATTATGTTATTTTTTTCCCCATCTATGTTGATTATGAAAAGTGAACAGCATGAGTAAGATAGGATGCGCAATATATCGTGAGACATGGAGTGGGTCAGATATGATTTTGACCACTTCAGTAAGTTTTGTTTTGTAGAAAGCCTTTCTTTAAAGTTAATTTCGTGTTGTATAAATTGTATCTTAATTTTAATAATTTTTTCATCAAAAAAATTTGCCTGGATTTAATAAATAATAAGCAAATATAGCAGACAATATAATCATGATGCCGGCGCGGTCACTTGGATTGCACTGAACTGGAGCGCACCTTATCATAAATTAACCGAAACTTAGCGTATGCCTCACAGACATGAGAAATATATCTATAGAAAGCTTGAAGTGCCTTCAAACGAAACAATTAAAAACAAAAAGAAATAGGCTACTCTCTAAATTTTGTAATCCATTGTGTGCATTTCTCTCTTTAGGCGCACGTTCACTACGGAGATGGCGATCGTCAACTTCATCTTTGCAGCCGACACTGACAGAGAAAACAGTAGTTTATTGATAAAAATCAATGCACTCTTGTCACCGGATTTACAAATGCACATCTTGCTTGTTGCATGCACACATATTATGTCGAAATAACATTATTAATAATAAATCTTTAAGAATATTTGATTGAATGATGAATGTTGTGCTTGTTCAATTTAATAAAATTAAAACTATAGGCTATATATATATATATATATATATATATATATATATAATAGGCTATATATATACATATATATATATATATATATATATATATATATATATATATATATATATATATATATATAAAATTGCATATATATATAATTGCGCAGCTCCCCCTGTCAATGATCTAGCACCTCCTCAGCATCTGCGTTAAAAATTATCTGGCGCTGCCCCTGCTGACCATGTTCAATCAGTGTGAACAATTGCGGTTATATTCAGAGATTTGATTATGTAGGTACCTTGTTTGTTGGTGTTTTTGAAGCATAATACAAAAAATGATCAATCAGTGTTTGTTGGTGTCTGTTGGGGCAGTGTGAACAGTTATTTTTCATCATTCTAAATCCAACTGTTTTGTCACCGTTGTCTGCGGTGTGAATTGGCCGTAATATGACATTCTATGCGTCTGTCAATCATCATTGGAGCGCCACCCTCAGGCTGAATAACGCAAGGACAATAGAATTCTGCCAAAGGTGTGTCTGATGTGTTCAGCGATTGATTAGAATATAAAGCTTACTAAATGTTTGTCATAAACTAGTGCTCAGAAGACTCAGAATCTGCCCTACCCAAATTTATGACCAAGAGCCGCTACAACTGAAAAATTAATTAGAGAAAATGTTATTATGACTTTTTATGACATTTTTAGGTTATCTCGTTTTTATTATTTTGATGAGTGATAAATCTCTGAGCTTCTTTGTATATTTAAAATGTAGCCTATGTAGCGTATCATTTTGTGTGTCTTTTTATTTATTTATTTTTTACAGTGATGACTAATAGCTACTATATTGCCACACACTTTATTGTTGACCAGTAATAATAACCTAACTAGTAGCCTATTTGGTAATGAAAGCTATTGCCATGGTAGCCTACATTTTGTAAGGAAATGGTAAATTTGAGGAAACGCACAAGCCAGCACATCTGCTGATCGTTCAGAATATTCCTTGATTCGGCTCAAATGAACTGCCTGTCTACGTCTGAACTCACCTGGTTAAAATGGAACCTTAAATGCCCTTCCTCATCACGTACAATGTCAGATGCGCAATAGCGGCACTTTTACGCGGTCCGACGCATTTCTGTAAAACAAGCCTCTAATAACTTAATCTTTTATTCAGATCAGCTAGTATAACACTATTCTTTGTTTTAAACATTGGATGCCTTTTCACAGCGTCAGAGTGTTCCGTAATTCTTAGCTACGTAATATCTCCTAGTCACCTGTTACGTTTGTAGGCTATTTGGGGAATATATCAAGGGATGCTGCATGGATGCGGGACAGGCTCATGCGCAGTCCACATTTATAATGAGATGCAAGGATATTTAAGTTCATAAATACTCAGTACATAATTTATCATGCATGATATCTATATATACACAATAGCCTTATTATGAAATGAGGCTTTATGTGCAATATGTCGATTTTTTAATAATCAATATAGCCTACATATATGCAGATTAAAATTTCTTAGCACATCAGCTCCGCTTCATTAGCCTACATCAAATTAACATTTCAACGAGGTCCTACAAGATCTGTGCAAATATTTATCTTTATCTGGAGAGGCTAATAAACAGCCTTAAGCACTAAAACATGTTTATCCAAATCCTTTAATTGCCATTTATGTTTCCTGGATGATATAAACTAAATGTAAATGGTACTTACTAAACAAATGATTCTCTTCCACCTTCAGATTTCAGTTCTGATCACCGGAACACGCTTCTAGCAGAACGTACGACAACATAGACGTAAATAAAAAAGAGAAACGCGACTATCCGGTGTTCTGTGGACTGGGTCCTAGAGTCTGCTGTTGTCATGTTCACCTAATCTTGCGTGTGATGTAAGCATTTCTTTCTGCGTCTTGTGCAACTGTGTAAAAATAACCTGGTCATATCTAAGTTTCCGTAAGTTATAAAATATTAAAGTTGCAGAACAGGAAATAGTCCTATGAGTGTAAACCAAATTTAAATCTGAAATATTCACTTTGTTATCTCAAAAATTATATCTGAAAAAAATGCATAGCCTATATAGGGCTATTTATTTTTATTAATATTTTTAATGCAGTAGCCTATTTATTATAAATGATTTATCCATGCACATAATTATTGTTTTAATTCATGTGCCCTTGAAATTTTTCATCATAATTTTTCATTTTTCCTTTCCATAACCTTCTTGCAGCGATATATTTTCTCTAATTACGTATTTACTGGCGCGAGGGTGGGACAACATGTCACATCACAGCAATAGCAAACCACAACCATCCAATCATGTCTTTATATAGACAAACAAATTAAGTCCCGTCCTATATTTTTTTCTTGTTTGAAGAGCAGTTTCATTCGAATTAGATATACGGTGGCCCAGCAGTGCTGTGCACAACACAACGAAATTTAAAAAGCAAACATAAGTTCACAGCACAACGAAATTGCCACAACACACGGAACATGTACAACACAACGGAAATAAGCCACAACACAACGGGAAAAAAACACAACACAACAGAAAAAATAAGCCACAACACAACAAAATAAAGCCGCGCAACACAACGGAAATGCTACCGAGCCGTAGGCTCGTCTCGAAGGGCGGTAAAGTTAGTTTTCCATGCCACTGTTCTGAGTCAACAGTCTAAAAATGTATCAACACCACGATTAGTTTTAACAGTATGTAGCTAACCATTGTATATCGACATTTATTACTTCAAAATCACCTAAGTCCATATAGCTGTATATTTAAACTCTAGAATGCTTTGACGCGCTCCTACAGCGTGACGTTCCCGGATCATGCGCCGTGGAAGGGGGTCAGCATTCTCGTGAATAAATACGCAACAATAATTAATGTAGGTGATTTTGAAGTAATATTTTATGTCGATATACAATGGACTGTTAAAACTAATTTGGTATTGATATCAGTGTCGACTCGACAATGGCAAGGACAACTAACTTTATCGCGCTCCGAGAGCCCTCTAGTGGCCGGGAGCAAGTTGTGTTGCTGTTGCTGCTTTATTTCGCTGTGTTGCTGTTGCTGCTTTATTTCGTTGTGTTGTGGCTTATTTCCGTTGTGTTGTACATTTTCCGTTGTGTTGTGGATTCATTTCGTTGTGTTGTGAATTTATGTTTATGTTTGTCGTTGTGTTGTATAACTGAAGAAGTTAAATTCGTTTATGAATAGTAACAGCTGAACTAAAGGCATTGCTATTTGTTTGAAAAATCAGGTTTAGCTCAATGAAACATTTAGGTACTGTTCTTTAATTTCTAATGTCAGAAAGGAGCATTTATTGTCTCTGTAGCCAGTTCTGTTGTACCTTTTCATTGCCAGAACATGGCAGTTTGTTCTGAGCCTTTCTAGCGGGAACGGGACTGGCCTCTAAAATCACCCCGGGGGGCATCAGAGGATTGATCCATGCTGTGGTGTAACACAAAAAACACAAAGCCCATTGCTCTCTCTGAGTGCCAAACAGAATGTGGGCCATCAATACGAACACGTCCACAGTAATGATGTTCAATGCATATTTTGCTTATTTCATCAGAATTTGAATTGAAATGTCTAAATTATATGTTTTTTTTTCTGAACCCTGCAATGACCTATTATGGAAGCATATACTAAAGCAAAGGGGAAAAGGAAAAGAATGAAAGGAAATGATAGGGATGACAATACATCCCAGCTAACCTTGGCTTGACAGTTTCTCTGTTTGAATGTTTGCAGAAAGAATGAAACAGGGGTATCTAACTTGCCAGAAGTAAATAGATGGATGAATATTTAATGTGAGTGCACAAGCATTTGATGTGTTGCTAAAAAATTTGATTGGTGATATTATATTGGTCTTATAACGTGGATTTATAAACTTTTTTGTACCAAAACCAGAGCTGTCAGGGGGGAAAAAAACGAATGTTTACTACCATATTTCAGTCTGTGTTAATAAAAATAAAGCTTCCAGATTTCCATGGCATTCATCTATCGTATCCTGTTAAAAGCACTCGATTCAGACTTGCGGGCCACTGACTACTGAAAGAGAAAAAACCCCAGAAGAGAATTATTGTGCCGCCAACAAATGTTCTGAAAGATTATTCTACAAAAAGAGAATGGACATGAGAGGTATTGTAGCATTCTGAATGAAGACAAAAAAGGACAAAAAGTGTGAATTATTCTTAAAGGCACACTGTGGAACTTTTCAACCTTTATAATATATTACCAAAACCCATTGAGATGGTACATCGACTTACAATAGGTTGAATGACACGTCTGCCGTAGCCTGAAGGTGTCTGTATCGCTTTTCCTAGCACTATGTAACTTCGGGGTTCGGGTAGGAACCCGAGCACAAAAAGAACTACAAAATTCGACCGCTTTACGGCATACGTCACTTCCCCCACCACCCACAACTTCCTCAGATTCTGACGTGAGTGCTCAACTCGCGTTTGATTGCCGTCTGTATGTTTTCGTCATGGCCGAACCAACAGCTACAAGGAAGAAGGCAAAGGTTTTGTCAGAGGACACTAAAAAAAAGAAAAAGGCATAGTGACAAATGAAAAGCCAGGACGAGGATCACCATTGGTCCAGCGTTCGCTCGCTGGCGTGAGCTACAGGAGGAGGAGGGGTGCCCAACCGATGCTAACGCTTGCCTGTACACAAATGCCGTTTCCAAGGTGACCCAGATAAATCATATAAGCAGTGTAGTATTTTCTATTCCGGCCACAGCCGATGGTGTTATGAGTGTAATAAAGTGCCCACAGCCCATTGTTCATTTCTACACACAAACACAGCCCGTCACAGCTCGAACAAATAAAATCGACTCATGTCAAATGTACATTAAATGTAGTGAACGTTCCCACGACTCAGTGCCCACAAACACTACAGACAACATATCCCACGGTTTCTGTAAAACGAAACCAACACACATAAGTTACAGTCAGCTCAGGCCGACGGTGTTTTTAGTGCAGTAAATGTGCCCGCCGTCCCGCGCCCACATTCACTCACAGACATGTTAGCACTAAGCCCCACGGGGCTCGCCCCGCTCGCTCTCTCTCAGCAGACTGCTATAACAAGGGAATCGAGCGCGGCCAGGCTGCCCGCCTCAAACACTGCAAGCACACACAATCTAAAGACACGGGAAGCTGACCCACTGTCTATAGGCGGACCGGTTGACTGTTTGTTGACTTTTGCGACAGTGCTGCGGAGCTTGTGGCCTCTAGGGACGCTAGACGTGAAAGTTACAGGTCGAGCGCCACTAGTGGCCAAAAGTTCCGCAGTGTGCCTTTAATATAACTTCATTCCTCTCTAATTCAGATTTATACAGATGAATACTTAATATTTTAGCTAGAAACTGGAGGCCTCACACAGTGAAGCCTTACGGCATAACATGGTTGAATAATATTTTGGTAATTGGCTATTTATTCTAAAATGTTTCCATGAATCACAGTTGTACTTCTCGTCTTGTTTATTGTCACTAAATGTACTTTCGAGTCTCAAATGATCACTTCAGTGGCTGGTTTGTTTATCTTTTTTATGTGCAGTGCATGTGAGATGGCTGGAAAATTCGCAATACTTTTTAAAAAGGACTTTATGGCTTTTTATGAGTGCTTAAAATAAACATGAGAAATATGTGTTGATAAACAGTTCATGCACCAGTCATTTATACGTCTAGTCTGCTGCCCTCTAGTGGAGATTTAAAGCAACCTCTTTACGCAGGATCTACACGTACTGCACTTATTCAGCCAATCAGAACTCAGGCGGAAGAAGGCTGTTCTTTCTGCTCTCTAACTGAGAGGTGTATTATTACTTACTTCAAATCACTTTTATCTGTAAACCAACTAACTGTTGACGTTTTTGTATATGGAAAGTGTTTCTACAAAAGACAAAGATAAAATGACACCCCGGAAACGAAAAAGGGACGATACAACAAGCAGGAAGATTACTAAACCGGAGGAGATCGGGTAATGTAGCCTAGTTATGATTGATCCATTTTCTGCATTATATCTGAAGACCATGTTATTCAAAGCAGCATTTTATTTCCCTTTTAAGTTGTTATAGCTATACATAGTTATACCATCCCATATAACGACATGTTCTTCTCTTTGGTTGTTTATTCAGCTCTGAGTCTTGCCACGATCAACCAGGCGATCAAAGTGTTCATGAAGTTGTAAATGACGAGCCATCCACGTTGCCAGGTATTTAATACATATTATATACTGCGTTTTATTCTTTCAAGAATATTATTGATCTTACAGGGCCTTCATTTTCTCTGGTCTAACAGCAATCCACTATGATCCTGACACAACTGAGCCCATCAGCTGCAGTCTGAAGTCTCTTGATGAGCTGTTATCATGGACAAGGAAGGAAGCAAGTCCATTTAATGTGGCCACTGTGCCCCTGGCTAGCAGGTTTCCTTCACTGGACAGCTGCCCTAGGCGTACATTGGTGTCCCATGACATGATGGGTGGCTACCTGGAGGACAGGTACAACTCAGAGTTTGATATTAGCCTGATTTTCAAACACGGTATGTCGCTTTCATGAAGTCTTCAGTATCTTCATGGTCCTGTTCTTTCTGCTGAGGTTCATTCAAGGCGCAGAGGTGGAGATGCCATATGCCTTCTATCACTGGGAGTATATTGACATCTTCAACTACTTCAGTCATCAGATGGCAACCATTCCTCCTGCTGTTTGGACGAATGCAGCACATAAGCATGGAGTGCTCTCTATTGGTGAGTCTCTTGGTGGGTTCAGTTTATGGGCCAAAACACAGTCTTAAGGCCTGTTTACGATATAGTTCAATAGTTTTAAGATATAGTTCTAAAAATCGTTCTCAATATTAAAGAATAGCAGAGTCCACAGCACAGCTATAACGATAACGGCACAGAGAAACGATATTGTTGGAATCACTTTCAGAACGATTTTATCCAGCTGATGAACGATTGAAAACATTGACACCCAATCAGAATCAATCCTGCTATAATGAGCTCGAGCATTTAGAGCGACAGATAAGCACACTTAGATTAAACCGAACTGTTTCGTCCGCTGGTGTGTACTGTAATATAGTTATCGTTATAGTTATCTATATAGTTAACGTTGTTGGTGTGAACGGGCCTTTAGGGTACGTTTACACGACAACGATGTACTAAAAATGGAAATGTTTTTCCTTTTTGTTTAAAAGAAATAAATCCCTGTTTACATGGATCCGTGAAAACGACTAAAAACGCTGTATTATTCATGCCAGGCCAGTAGTTGTTGAGGTCAATTTGTAAAGGAACACTACGAGCTTATAGACTGAACACGTAATACGCATGCGCATGATTTCACTGTTTTCACAAATTGGCATTTTTGTTGTTTAGACAGAGACAATAGCTGTATTGTTTTAAAAAACTTGGACTTTGTAACACGTTTGCAATTAAGCTTGTGTTTTCAGGCCCCCAAAATGCCACTGTCGTGTAAATGAACAGCCAAAACGAATACAAATTTTTCTGTTTAGTTGAAAACGGTGTTGTGTAAACGGCCCATCAAACAAATTAGCCTTGCTGTAAAAAGAATATCCTTGTGAAAAATAATGACACTTTAGCATACTTTTAAAAAGAAGTACAGAAATAATATACTTTAAAATAATTCTTAAGTGCGAGCTGAATGTAATGTTTTCTGACTCTTCACCAAAAAATGAAAATTTTGTCAACATTACTCACCCTCAAGTTGTTCCAAAGCTGTATGAATTTCTTTCTTCTGTTGAACACAAAGGAAGATATTTTAAAGAATGTCGGTAACCAGACAGTTGATGTACCCCACTGACTTCCATAGTTTTTTTTTTTCTTCCATTTATATGGAAGTCAATGGGGTACATCAACTGTCTGGTTACCGACATTCTTCAAAATATCTTCCTTTGTGTTCAACAGAAGAAAGAAATTCATACAGTACAGGTTTGAATTAACTTGAGGGTGAGTAAATGATGACAGAATTTTCATTTTCAAGTGAACTATTCCTTTAACCTGACGCTGTTCTAAACCATATGTTTATTCTTTTTTCTGTGTAGCACAAAAGGAGAAATTTAGCAGAAATACAATAGACAGCAGATGGTGACCTGTGGCTGTCAAGCACCCTAAAATAACAAAACAGCACCACAAACATAGTCCATATGACTTGCGCACTATATTCAAAGTCTTTTAAAGCCATATGACCTTGAGCTTGGGAAAGGCGCTTTATAATAAAATTATTATTATTATTATATGACAGCTTTGTGTGAGGAATAATGAGTTAAATTTCAGTATGCTTCAAAAAGCTATTATATGCATAATATAGCACACAAGTCATATAGACGCTCTGACTATACTTTTATAGTAGCAGGTTGATAGCAGTGGTCTCAGTGTAATGGCATGGGACAAGAGCTGCCTGGACATTCTACAAAATGTCTGCTTTTGTGCTCCAAGGAAGAAAATCTATTAGTTTGCAATCACATGAGAGTGAGTAAATGATGACAGTAATGTCATTAACCACAGCACCTTTATAGACGAGTGAAAATCACAATGGATGTATTGAAATTCCCCTCTAAGGCACATTCATCACAGAGTGGACAGATGGAGCCAAGATATGTGAGGCCTTCCTTGCAGATGAGGAGAGTTACCGCGCGGCTGCTGATAAGTTGGTTCAGATTTCCCACTGCTACGGCTTCGATGGCTGGCTCATTAACATAGAAAATGTGCTGAGTGTGAGTAAACAAGGCATATCTGATTGGAGGATTATACAGTCACTATGTTAACATAATGTCTAAAACTTTACCTCAAATTTGACTGACTCCTCAGGAAACTGCAGTGAAGAACACTGGTCACTTTCTGCGCTATCTCACAGACCAGATGCATGAGCGCGTTCCTGGCAGCGTGGTGATCTGGTATGACAGCGTACTGAAGAACGGCACACTCAATTGGCAGAACGAACTCAACGATGACAACAGGCAAGTGATGGTCTTGAGGGCTTATGCAGGGGGAGATTCAGGTCTGTGAGATTTATATGGTAGGTTTTGTACAACTTATGCCATCAGCTTCCTTTTGTCATCCTATCAGAATGTTTTTTGATGCCTGTGATGGAATATTCACTAACTACTACTGGACAGAGCAGAGTCTGGAGAGGATGAAGTCCTACTCTGCCGCTCAAGGCCGCTTTGCTGACATCTATGTTGGCGTTGATGTGTTTGCAAGAGGGAAGGTGATAGGAGGGAAATTTGAGACGAATAAAGTTAGTGAAGTTTTTATACTATTTAAAAAAAAAAATGTACACTACCGTTTAGAAGTTTGGGGTCACGAAGATTTTTTGTTTTCGAAAGAAGTCTCATATGCTCACCAATGCAAAAATACAGTAAAAACAGGAATATTGTGATATATTATTACAATTTTAAAATAACATCTATTGTAGTATGTTTTTTTAATTATTTATTTTATGTAATTTTTGTAAATGTAATTTATTCCTGTGATGCAAAGCTGAATTTTCAGCATCATTACTCCAGTCTTCAGTGTCACATGATCCTTCAGAAATCAGTCTAATATGATGATTTGATGCTCAAGAAACATTTCTTGTTATTATCAATGTTGAAAACAGTTGTGCTGCTTAATATTTTTGTGAACATTTTTCAGGATCCTTTGATAAACAAAGTTCAATAGAACTGACTCTTACTGACTCCAAACTTTTGAACAGTAGTGTACATCCATAATTTCTCAGTGTTTTTGGCTAAAGGTACGCAGAGAATAAATAAGCAATCTTTTGTTTTTCATTAGGCTCTGGAGCTGATTCGCAAGTATGAGCTTTCAACAGCCATCTTTGCTCCTGGTTGGGTCTACGAATTCCACGAAAAGGCAGATTTTCGGCAAAACCAGGACAAGTACGCTCATTTATTGAACTAATCACAGTGCGCTTGCTGTTCTGCGATGGAATATGTGTGTACACACACACACACACACACACACACACACACACACACACACACACACACACACACACACATACACGCACGCACAAACTTCACTGATGTGTATTATCTGACCACACTTCTAAGGTTTTGGAGCTTGCTGTCTGAGTTCCTTTATATCCACCGGCTCTCGTCCAGTCTTCCTTTCATCTCCTCATTTTGTCAGGGCTTTGGAAAGAGCCTGTACTGGAGAGGACAGGTACACTACACACAATCACACTAAGATTCTCTTCTACACCTATGTGATACATTGGTGGCATTTTTCTTGGTGTCAAAGGCAAAGTTTTTATGATGAAGTACACAAACGTTCTCAGATAACCATATAACGTAAGAGCCCAATAAAATAAAATGTCTGTTGACCCTTTTGCTGCCTTGACCCTCAAAAGCAAGTAGTCCTAGTCATGGCTTACTGTGATGAGACTTCATAAAACTTGAATGCTACACTCACAATAATTGGTAGCATATCGGCTATAGATTTTTTAAATGTATTGGTGTCAGTAGATATTGGAAATGTACTTGTTCATGTCTATTTTTTTACATTTAGATTGCCTTTGCCATCATCTAACCATCACTTAAAGTTAATCTTTTCCCCCCGGTTTCACAGACAAGGCTTAAGCCTAGACCCAGACTAAAATGCATGTTTGAGAGCTGTTTTAACTGAAAGCAACTTGTACTGACATCTGAAAATATGTCAGTGCCATTGTTTTTGTCTCAAGATTTTTTTCTAAGGCACATTTATAAAATCTACTTAAATGTCTTAATTGAACTAAGGTCTAATCCTGGCTTAAAGGGTTAGTTCACCGTCAGTAATTACTCACCCTCATGTTGTTCCAACCCCGTAAGACTTTTGTTCATCTTCAGAACACAAATTAAGATATTTTTGATTAAATCTGAGAGCTGGATCACTCCTTCATAGGCTGCTAGGTAATTGCATCTGCCGGCCCAGAAAACTTAGTAAAGACATTAAAATAGTCCAAGTGACTACAGTGGCTCAACCTTAAGTTCATCAAGCGACGAGAATACCTTTGTGCGGAAAAATAACGACTATTCATTTTCTTTCGTGTGGGCCTCTGACGTGAGTTCATGAGAGCGCCACGACGCATGCGCGAGAACTGAGAAGATGATGTAGGAAGCGCTACACTGTCTGTTTACATGCTTCTCTCATCTTCTCAGTTCTTGCGCATGCGTCGTGGTCTGTGAAACCAGACCTTAAAATACTAAAAAATTTAATAGCACTGTTAAATGTAATCTTTAGGAAATCTCAAAATGAATATACTGTACTTTATCATGTGATGCCTAAATTCACTTGTAGCATTTAAATGATCGATTTTAGTATTTTATTTTGAATTTATTTTTAGACAAAATAGTATAGGATATTTTTTAAATATCGATACGTCCATAGTCATTTCTGACTATTTGATGTATGATGTAGGTGGAGATGGAGAGAAGCTGGTTCAATCTGCATGCTCAGGAGATCCAGCCTCTGTACCTCTCTGAGAACATGGAGAATGGGGGCTGGCTGAGAAGCCGTGGCTGCTCAAAGGACGCTTGGATTGGAGGCAACTCTCTGATGGTGGAGGGCATGATTCCATCAGGACTTCCTGAAGTCTGTGCAAGGTACTGGAGGTTTAGTTTTTCATGAGTACAAAAACTTCAATCAAACACCTTCTTTTTGCCTCTTTGTAGGATATTTTCTCTCCATGTTCCCTTGGCCGCCAGGACGTTTGTCTCTTTTGTCTACAAGCCACCTGTGGGAGTGAAGGTGTCCTTGGAGCTTAAAACAATAGATGTTCCCCTGTGCACTTTCAATGGGACGGAGGAAATAGCATGTTAGTGGTCTTTTAGGCCGCCGCCTTCAGATCTCTAAGAGTTTCTGTAAGCTGTCATGATAAGAATGTGTAATATTAATCTACTTTATTGGGTGTGTGTTCAGCTAGCAGTGTCTTTCCTGAAGCGTTAGCAGAGGATAATCAGTTGGTGGAGCAGTTTGTTCAGAATTGTGGTCGGTGGACTTCGGATGGCTGGATTACCAAGTGAGAGTCAACCGTTTAAAGCAGGGGTCGGCAACCTTTTTATCATGAAATGGCTTTTTTTTTTATCGTCTCAGTTAATCAGGATATAACCCCCAATTATATATACATATAATTAAATAAATACATCATACATCTCTCATACAAATAATGCATAATCTTTAATATTTCTGAAGCAATTTTTCTTTTCAACTTTTTTTAGATTTCTCAAAATCCTAAAACTTTGTCTAAATTAGAATCTTTGAATAACAGATTTCCAGTGTAACCCTAATAAACCTCACAGTATGTACTGTATATGTGAATGTTGTACTTGCGCATCATCATCATTGTGATTATCTGGTGATTATTCACTGGCCTACCGCCATAGGTTGCCGACCCTTGCTTTAAAGTCAAAAAAGTTTTGGTCATAACAAACATCTGAAACTCTTTTTCTAATAAAACTCAATGTGGTTTCATGCATAGATGTTTCCTGTTGAAAATGATTGGGTGCTCATTGCGAGAAGTGTGTATTCGTGTTTCCCGAGATGAAGGAGATGAAGACGTCTCCTTTAACTGCAGGATTGGAGAGATTATGGTGAGATACACATGGACAAAACACGCACAGAACATGTTACGCATCATGGGTTGTTATAAAAGCGGTTTTCATTTAATGAGTGAAAAAAGGTCTGTGGTTCACAATAAATTCAATAATTTTAAAATACAGTCTATATATCCAATTAGTTTAAAAACAAAATGCTTTGAGCTTAAATCAGTATTAAATGCTGAATTTGAAGTGAATTTCACTAAATTTTAAAGTATAAAAAATAGACTTTTAACTGTTAATAAATTATTAGTGTTTTTAAAGATTGGCTTTACAGTAAGTGAGCGTTATTAGTAAATGAGCAAATGTAAATCTAAATGTAAAAATATGGGGAAATTAGCAGCAGGTAAAAATACAGTATCAACTGATATCAGGAAATGTAAAAACTCTCTAATATTGTCCGAAATGCTTGCTTTTTCTACAAAATAATTTACACACATTAATACATAAAATGTGAATTTAGAAATCGCTTTAACAGCACAAGTTTCATATTTGCCTTATGGGTTGTCCTACAGATTGACATCTTGATTAAATATATTGTACTCTACCATTCAAAATTTCTGTAAGATTTTTTAAATGTTTTATTTTATTTTTACGAATTAAATCTCTTATGCTCACCAAGGCTGCATTTATTTAATCAAAAATACAGTAAAAACACTAATATTGTAAAATATTATTACAAAAGAAAAAAACTTTTATATTTGAATATATTTTGAAAACTCCAGTTTTTTTAGTGTCACATGATCCTTCAGAATTCTTTTGTAACATTATAAAAGTCTTAACTTTTGATTAATGCAGTCTCTCTGAATAAAAGTATTATTTTCTTTCAATCTTACTGACCCCAAACGTCTGAACAGTAGTGTAAGTGTACGAATAATGTTGGCAGTGGCTAAATTGTCTGTTTGCATTTTTGTGCACAGCTTTTGGATGCAGAGACTCTTCATGCGGCCCTGCAGTCTGTTCAAGGCATCTGCGTGAATGATGTGGTGTGGCAGACGGGTGCTTCGAATGGACCCGGACACACACCGAAGGTACTTTTGAACACAACCTTACGCTGGCAATATCCCACTCAGCAGGTCCGCCATTTCCGGATACACTGGAGACGTCTCCGTGGTCCTGACCCTCGGATTCCCCCTGGACCCCTGACTCTGATTGGCAGGTCTTACTCCACCCTGTACCGTGTGGTGGAGCTGGAGGTTCCTGCTGCTCCGGGTCTTATAGAGCTGGTGGTGGAGCCTGTGAGCAGAGAGGGATTCAGAGTGCCTGAGGACCGGTGGGGCAGACGCACACTCAGCTACAGTTCCTCAGGAAACCCATAAACATGAATGCTATTGACCAAATGCCTTAATACTGTATAGCTGACATGCTGTTTTGATAGTATAAACACATTTTTCTTCCATTCAATATGCAGAAGAATGTGAGATGAGTTGGTGCTGAATTTATTCTGAATATTTAATTGAAGGAGCAGGAAAATGTGTAAAATATGATTTGCACAATTATATCCTTTATTATAGTAAAAGCCGTTTTAAATACTGGTGTACATTTTAAACACTAGTGTGTGAGGACCAGAGTGCTCTGTTCTTTTGGCTATTGCACAGCTCTAGAAGTGCATGTATTTACATTTATTATTCATAAGTGGCATGCAAGCCTCATGAAAATAATCAAGTAGCTTCTTAAACTGATATATTTTAACCAGAATCTCTTCATGAAATTCCTTTGTTTATGCATTTGTGTGAAATCAAGCAAGGAGATGATTCCAATTTCCTTTTTTCTTGAAAGACTTGCAGATACATTATTATTTGTTTTTCAAATAAATGGGAATGTAAAAACAACTTTAAGGTTAGTTCTTTCTTAGCACATGTAGATTTCAGAATTCAAACTGTATAAAAATGATGACTTTATTGTTTGTACGCATTCAAATTTACAAATTTTACAAGACGGGCATTGTAAAATGATTACATTAAGATCTCAAACAAAATGTAAAAAAAAAAAGGAAAAAAAGTGTCAGATTTTGGTAAAATAACTGTTGATTGTCTAAAAGTGGTTCACAAGCCAGTTAATATCTGAATGAGATCGATCACTCCTGCTGAGTCACCATCTTCAACATCCGTAGAGCCATTGGTCCCTGGTCAGATGGGATCTGTGATGATGTAATGGATAGAGATGTTCACATACACATCAAGATGAGAAATACATTTTCCTTTCAGGAAAAATAAAACTAAACCACTATAGCTTCTGCTGTTATTGCCAAGCTAAAACTAACTGAATATGACTAAATTAAATATTACATGATTTTATAAACATTAAAATGACTTTAGCAAAAATGTGTACCATGTGTCCAGCTTTGAGGATCCAGTAAAAGGCAAAGTTCTTATATATCTTATAGAAAGCTCCAGTCTGGCTCTCAGTTTGCGGGTCTTCCAGTGCCGTCCATTTCATCTTGTTGAAGTATTGGAGTCCATCCCATTTCAGCTGTTTCACCCACAACTCCTGACCTGCTCATAAATAAACAAATTAATTATCGCTGCAGTGCAGAAAAGCTTTCCTGACGACAGCCAATCGCAATGGTCTTCCTAAATATCAAAGTTATGGGCAAAATGGATTACAAAAAGCTTACAGACACCTTCTATTAACATCCCCTTCCTAACAGGGTGATCTGAGCACAAGTGGTCAGCTGTGACATGTTACCAATCGCACCTGGTATTAAAAGGCATTGGGTCTCATTCATGAAACACGAGCAGAACGAATTTTTGTGTAAATCGTGTGTAAAGTGGTTCTGGCATAAATTTCGGATTCATTAAAATGTTCGTATTTTCCAAATGTTAGTTGGTACACAAGAAATCTACACCTGCTCCCAGCCACGCGTAAATAGTGCGCTTAACACCCGAACGTTTTGCTCATTAATAAGGCTGCATTTTAATTCACCTTAATCGGGTACATATTTGCACAGCATTTTGAAAAAATATTATATATAGTAATTACATACGTTTTTTCTTATTATGAGAGCCAGTAATAGCATCTGCGATGGTGGTCCTTCTCCAATTTGAATACTATTTTTCCGAAGTGAACTAATTAGTTTTTTGCTCTCAAGCTTAATGTCGAACCATTTTCTTCTCACTTCTGGGAATGTTCGATTAACAGATGAAACTCCATTAACTGCATCTGTAATATGCTGCCAAGCTTCCTTTTTTTAGGACCCGATACGCCACTATATACGCTTGAAAATAAAAGTGGCGTTTTGAATGAACTTCTGATAATCAAACTTCAATTTCTGCATCTGAGAATTTTTTTTTTTCATTCGCATTCATGTCATAATATGATGCCCATATATAGTTGTCAGTCAGATTTAATGGGCGGGATTTATGGTAATTGAGAATGAACGTGCACGCGCATCCCATTTACGACTGATTGGAATTCATTAACACACACACATTTCACTATCACATCTGACGTTTACGAAGTATTTGTGAATCAGGAGAAGAGTTTTCGGGAAGGTCTCTTTACGCGCAAATCACTTCCATATTTACTCGTATATTTACGAATGTTTCATGAATGAGACCCAATGTGTTTGACCACTTCTGTTCGGATGTCATGGATAGCTACATAATGACTACATAAATGAGTGTTTGGTGAGTATGTAATGGTCTTAAATGTGTTACTTTAAGACCCATGTTTGGGATGAAATATATGCTATGCCATTCTGTTCTGGTTTGTGCTTTTCTTTAAACAAAATACAATCGTTAACCTGTCATGTGGATCATTTTCAACACACTATCGGTTACAAGTAGACAGCCTTTATTTGTCCCAAACAAAAAATAAAGACAGCGACACACCAAGGTGACGAAAGCCGACTGTGTAGTCGCCTCGTGTTGGCTGCGTCTAGGCCAGAAGGCTGATCTGCCACTAGCCCGACTAGAGGCTACGTGGTGGAACATGCCGCTAAAACTAGCCCGAAAGTTGCTCATCGATCATCGGCTTCGTGTGTCATGGCCCTATGAGGATATATGGTGACATGCACACAACTACCAGGTGTAAATGGTCCAAGCGCTAGTCTAAATTCTGTTGGTCAAGAGTTGCCATTCTGAAATGTTTACTAATGGTTGACGTCCTCACCCATTGTGTCCACGATGAGATCCAGCTGGCCATTGTAGATGGTGACATTGACACCTGCAGCCAGAAGCAGATCCACAATGTTCACCACAGGCTTCATGAAATCTCCTGCCATGCTGACAAACACGGCATCAGCTTGTCCTGAAGAAACAGGTTTCACTTGTGAGAATCATAATGTTGTTTTTTTATTAACACAGACACCTCTGTAAACCATAAAAAGAATAATACCTCCCCATGTCACATTCTTTGGTATGACACCAAGCTTCTGTCTGATTGGCCCGTTCATCAAGTCAGAGAGGGACTGACGGTGCAAAGGGCGAATGTGGCGCCGCCTCAGTAAGGCTGTAAAAAAATGATGCCTAAAACATTTATGTAACAAACAGAAATTTTGAACAACAGTGCATGTTGAAGGTCTCACAGAGAAATCCATCCACGGCTTGATTTGAACTGGTCTTCACCATCTCATCGGAGTCTTGAGTGAGGATGTTGTAGAAGTTCACACCATTTGTGTTCTGTAACAAAATAGGTTGAGGAACTGAATGAATCACATGATGTTTATTAATCCCATTTCTTTAATTAAACAATGAAACCTCTACCTAAACCTATTCCTAAGCTACAGAAAGGTCTGTAGAGCACATTCAACTCGCCTGCTCCACAACATTCTCTGTGATGGACCACAAGTCAGTGGCTGTTCGGTACTGGCCCTGTTCTACTGCGTCCTGCACCGCTTTTGCTGCTTTAGTCACCTCATCCAGCCCATTGTCATCCAACAGAGACTATAGACCACAGCACAGACACACATCAGAAGCATTAAAAACTTTAATAGCTAGTTATGAACAATGAATAGCTGCAAGGGAACATTTCATTTGGCCAAATCATCATATTAGAATGATTTCTGAAGGATCATGTGACACTGAAGACTGGAGAAATGATGCTGAAAATTCAGCTTTGACATCACAGGAATAAATTACGTTTTAAAATATATTTAAATATAAAACAGTTGCTTTAAATTGCAATAATATTTCACAATATTACCGTTTTTTTTATATAAAATAAATGGAGCCTTGGTGAACATGAGACTTTTTTCAGAAACATTTTTCTTTCTTTATTTTTTTTTTAATCTTACCAACTCCGAACTTTTAAATGGTAATGTATGCATATGTCAGATCATTACTGTAGTAGTATGTTTTGATCATACTAATGCAATCATGCTTAATCACTGTGAAGAGGAGACAGAGGAGTTATGGTGAATTACTCACTGTGCTGTAAAGATAAGGACCCCATGTCATGACTGAATCTGCAGGAAAAACAAGCAATCGGACGTGGTTTTTTGGGGGGGGGGGGGGGGGGGGTTTATCAGCAGGTTTATGCAGTCATGTGAGTCAGGACTATATAATCATGATGAATCATGATTGTGCATGTATAATGACTAGTAAACTGAGATGTGATAAATTAAATCAATAAAAAGACATAGCTGTACACAACCAGACTGAAGCTTGACAAGCTTTTTACAAACCTATAGGAGAGATCCAGGAGTCTCCTAAAGCCACCCCAGCAAAGTTGCATTTTACTGAACCAGTTTGAACTGCCTAAAGAGAGAGGAAATTACCATTCAGTGCAGATTAAAACAAGTATTCTGAAGAGTTGCCAGATTTACTTTTGAGGAACCAATCTGACTCAAGCTCTCCCTCTTTTAGAGGAAATCACCGAAGCACATGACTTAAATAGTTTTATGGACGTCTTGTGAATGTTGTACAAAATTGCCTCTCATGAAGCCTGAAGTGAGAACAAACATTTCAGTACCTTTGTGAGCTCCAGGGAAATAGCTGCTGCCATTTTGCCTCCGTAAGACTCCGAAAATATATAGAAGGGAATACTCTGTCGGGGAGAAAAGTAAGATACTATGACGAATGTGAAGAGAATATCAAATTCAGTCAATTTTGTTTTGCTTACTTGAAACTCTGTCTTTAGAGAGAAAAAGCTCTTGAGGAGGACCATCATGTCTGATGCTACCATCGCAACGTCCTTGGTGAGGGCATCTTCAGTGTCTGTGTAACTGTATCCGGTGCCCACTGGGTTATCCACAAATAGCACACTGGCAGCTCGCACCTGCATAGATAGACATATATTTTTGGATGAACAATAAATTATTCACAGACTCCACAATAAGTTTTTTTTTTTTTTATTGTACATAATGCTATATTAAAGTTATTTATACAGAAACACTGAATCAAAACATGCAATATATATTCCATACTTCCTGAAATAAACATCTTAATCAATATTGCAGATATGAGAGTCAAGACAATATATTAGTTTACCAACCCAAGAGGTTTCTCTCGGCTTCAGGTCTCTATCAAGAGGTCCAATTTCCTCAAAATTGCCAAAACCACAGCTAGATCCCCCAGGACCTCCCTAAAATAAACAGGAGCATGAACGACCTTAGATGTTCTTCAGAAAATTAAAATCAGGGTGGATAAACAGGAGAAGGTATAACAGCTATGTGAATTCTGAGTGAAAAAAAGCTTCCACTGAGATATTCTCCAAATGGAGAGGATATATGACAGATCACACTGGTCAGAGAAGTGACTAACCTGAAGCCACATAACCAGAGGTAGTTCTTTATAACTGGCACTGGAGCTGTTGGCGTAGTATAACCACCAGAACATATGAGCTCCATCACGGACATCCACATATCCCCATGATTCTTTGGCTTGAACTGGAACACAACTACCTGTTTTTTGATGATAAGAACAACAAAAGACATTATTTATTATTCGAGCTTGGAGTTTCATACTGTCTAATTGTAAATGAAGCAGAGATTTTCTTAAGAGACGTTTAATGGGCGACAAGAGGGAGGATAGGTAAATAATTCAACGATTCCGATTATTTTAAACGATTCTGTTTCGGTTACATAGGCTATAAGATTATTTTTTTTTCTTGCAAAACATACAGAGATCACATGTTTATGATATATAAATTTGAATACAATATACAAACATAACACAACGGTAACGGTTTTTGTTTCATTTCGATCAATAAGGGATTGAATCATAGACTGTAAAAAAAGATTCAATTAAGCAACAGCTCCAATTTAATTATTTATTTTTAAATTGAGAACTAAGCTGTACAAACAATATAAAAAATTACAGAAAAACATCTTACATACAGTATTAAACTATAACTAGTTGCATGGTCCCTGTTTGGAATTTTTACTTTTAGATATTGTTTCCAACCGTTTTAATGTCAAATTTAAATAGTTCAAACATAAATATGATTTAATTCCAGTTGACTTTATGAATATAGTAACTAACAATTATAATAATTAAACCAAATATCAATGCTCAACTGAAGAGTATTTGATTTGATAAAAAGAACCGACTCATCCTCATTCGTTCTGACTGGCACACAACTGTAGGCGCATGTTCGAAAACGGTTAAGGGAAGTTGGGAACCGAAATTTCAGGGAAAACATTCGGTGTAATTTTAAAAATGGTTCACAACCGTGGGTCGATTAACTAAGTTACAGTTGAAACAACGGACAACATCTTTCGCTTTCACTTTGTGCCTAAAGTTACAAAACATTTTAGTTTAATATTCTCATCATCTCATGCTGCAATTGCACCCCCTAAGACCAAAAAGGGTGACTGTGCCTAAAAATATACAAGTTATCCCTAAAAGTGTATACAGCACATGTTACCTTTGTGAAAGCTCAGAGAAAACAGCAGCACAACCAGCATGCCAATCCACGACAGTGCCATTGTTATTGATCTCAACCTCGCTCAAACAGGCTTCCACAGTGACCCACCGGCTGCTAATGCTCAAACCCAAACCTGTGAGCAGCAATGTGATGTACGGAACCGCATCATATGACTTCAATCAGCTGACGAACAGGGAAATAAATAAACCGCCACTATTCTCTTCCACACCAGTAGAGGACAGCAGAGGGTGTGACAGAGTGACTGAAGCCCTCGTTTAAAACAGTGAGCGCTTCCATCGTCCTCATTGATTCTGTTCAGGCATGGCCACCTCCTGTCTCAACGCGGTTAGGGTTCGATTGTACTTTGATTATCCTCCTCCCGCGACACCTGAGTGTCGGATGTGTTGGTTGCTGGTGGACTTGAACAAATGCCGAGTTATCGCAGATCTTTCCAGCATTATAAAGGAAAAGTTTGGCTACAGCCGTAAGACTATTTTAGACTTATTTATTGAGGATTGCTACCTGCCTTCCACAGAAAGTATTTATATAGTACGTGACAATGACAGTATAAGGTAAGAACTGTATTTTAATAATAATGGGGACGTTTTTGCTAGGTTAAATAACCTTTTAAATGTTGATAAGTGTTTGTTTATTCATCATCCCTATTGACAGGGTAAAGGTATTCAGTTCTGTTTATGGTAATGGTGCCGAGGCTTACCAGAACTCTGAAGCAAAAATCTCAAAGACCAAGAAAAGAGTGAGAGAGGATGAGACGCAGGTCTGTGAAGGTCTAAGTAAAAAAAAGAAGCATGAAGATGCTCATAGCAATGCAGAGGATGGCAAAAAGAAGAAAAAGAAGAAAAAAGAGGTGAAAGAGTCAGCCACCAAACCTGCCACCCCTCAAAAGAACATTGTAAGCCCCTCCTCTTCGAAAAACAACAGAAAAAGCACTTCAGCTGTCGCCATCAGTGACAAAACTACTCGTACAAAGAATCATGAACCAACGTCAAATTCTTCAGATAGCAGTGAGGATGAATCTCACAAAAAGGCCCCTCCACCAAAACCTAAACCCAAGCAGAATGGTGCAACCAAAAAGCCTGCGCGAAAAGAAAGCACATCATCGGATTCATCATCTTCGGGTGCTGTTAATATATCCAAAAGCAGCATCACTGTACAGCCACTTCCTGCTACACCTAAACCATCTAGCACAAACTCAAAACTTCTACTACAGACACCTCAACGTAGAGAGAGCTCCACAGATTCGTCTTCCTCCTCGTCATCACCCAGCCGAATCAAACCTGTAGCCAAGAAATCACAAGCAGCAAGTCAACCCTCCTCAACCACTCAAAATTCAGTTCAGTCGGTCTCGTCTTCTGTGTCTAAAGAGCCCCAGGATAAGGCAGAGAGCTCAGACTCTGATGCCAGTGAAATAGAGCTTGTGATTAAAAAACCAAACCTACAAGGAATGGGATTGAAAATTGCTGGTTTGAGACCCTGTGCTAGTGAGGCAGCAGGCAGAGACCGAGGAAACACAAGAGGTCAGGAGAGAGGTAGAGGTCGAGGCGCAAATCGAGGCAATTGGAGAGGAGATTTTGGTAGGGCCAAGGGAACACCGTGGAAACAAGACTCTCCTTTCGAGCGGCAGAAGCCGAACGATTCTCTGACTAATGAAAGTTTTATTCTGCAGGTGAGATGAATGTGAAGATGTGATTTATTAAAAGAAGCTACTGTTATCTAAATTTAGCAAATTGACTAAAGCATAAGACCGCTAACAAATTCTCCACTACACCACAAAATCTAGGGTTTTCAAATAGGGCTCTTTGGAAAAGATATGTAAATCATATATGTCCGGTTTCACAGACGAGGCTTTAGTCCCAGACTAAAAGGCATGTTTGAGCTTTTTTAACTGAAAGACATTTGCACTGGCATATCTTGAAATATGTCAGTGCCATTGTTTTGTCTCAAGATGCACATCAGTAATGTTTTTTTTCTAAGGCACGTTTATAAAAGCTGCTTAAATTGAACTTAATTTTGGCTTAATCTAAGCCCTGTCTGTGAAACCATGGCCCTTAATATAAAGTGTTACTCAGAAAATCTATCTTTTTATGTAGGGGGTCCCTTGGTTGTCTAGGTTAGAGTATCTGAGTGTTTGGATAAGGGGTCCCTGGGTTAGGAAAGGTTGAAAATTAAACATACAAATTTTCACAATTTCTGTCATGCGTCCAGAACGACCTGAACAACACTTTCAACTACGATAATAGTTCTTTGTTTTTCATACCTTATTATATAAATAAGTTCTAAATGTATTAATGTAATGTATTATCTATATATTTATTAACATTTTTATTTTTGAAAACTTGAATCACGAACCATACGGTGGATGTTTTGTGTTGTAGAATCCACCTGAACCGGCTCCCAAACGAGACTACGCAGCTTTACCCTTGCTGGCAGCTCCTCCTGCAGTGGGTCAAAAAATCGCTTTTAAGGTGCAGATTTGATGAATGATGATAGAAACACTTGAGGATTAATTTAAAAAATGTTTTTTTTTTTTTTTTTTTTTTTTTTTAATCATCCTGTTAATATTATATATGATTATTTATGCTGAGTTGTTAGTATAATACTTCCTAGTTTCAGTGAGCACATGCCAGTTTGTGGTCAGTTTTCCATGGATCTGTACTTTAATCTCTATGATTATTCTTTCCTGTCTCATAGCTTTTGGAGCTGACTGAGAACTACACACCAGAGGTGTCTGACTATAAAGTAAGCCATTGTACACCTCTATAATGTGAATTGTGTTGTTGTGTGCACATTAAAAACAGTCTTTGCTGTTATTTAGGAAGGGAAGATTATTGCATTCAATCCTCAAACAAAAGTGACGGAGCTTGAACTGCTCTCTCAACCTCAAGGTATAACCAACACCTTTTTTTTTTGCCACTGTTTCATTTATATAAATCTGACACCTGAAGCTTGGCAGCTGCTTTATTAAGTGCTAATTGCACTCTTCCTTCTGCAGCAATAATTTATTTGTTATGCGTCTTTTAGCTCCAGTTGAACCTGGCAAGTTTGACCTGGTATATCAGAACCCTGACGGATCAGAGATAGTGGAGTATGCTGTCACACACGGATCACAGGTACTGAATGCTCTCTTAAATGTTACATTAGGTTCACACACCCACATCAAGGGGATTTCAGTATGCCTGGAACATTGAATTGACCAATCAGAATTCAGGGAAAGATTGGTCTATATATTTAAAAGATTTTATTATGGATTGTAAATGCATATGAACTGATCAGGCATAATACTAAACACACAGGCAAGTTTACTGGAACTACATCATTAGGTGAATGTGTATTAAAAATCATCATTTGTCATTCTAATGTAATTTGTAATGAACAAATTAACTCCTGGCTGTTACCTTCTTTGTTGGTGGGGAGATATCAGCAAGATAGTCCGTGGTAGTAATATGAAAAAAATAAAAGCTTGTAGCACGAAGAACGACTACGGTAATTAGCGAATTCAGATTTTGGATCATAGTTACTACACTTGCTGGGGAAATGCATTTGACGCAAAGGAATATAAAAGTGCATACTCCATGTTTAACATATGCAGTGTATGTCCTGACAGTGCTAATGCGAGTGCTGTTTTGCAAAGCTCTAAACCCTCTTTTGTAGTTTGGATTGTAACCCCATCCCCCAATCCCACACAATTGTTGCTTTCTGATTATCCCTTTTAATTGTTGAAGTGAATAAGGGCAGTTCTTTGTACAAGTGCGTATGCTGTGGTAGGCTAAAACAAGCCTGTCTTTGATGTCTTTACTGCAGCTGACTGAGCGCTGGGATTCTCTTCTGGAGCCCCGGCTCATTGTGGAAAATGTCGGATGATGGTCAGAGAGAACATGTACCCTGAGACGCACCTATTCGGATAACCTTTCTTATTTTAATGTTGTTTTGTGGAAACGGCTCATTCTCATGAAATTGTATTAACCATTTATTTTTTATTCTCAATGTCAGTTAAATAAATACTTTGTTTTTTTTTGTTAAAAAAAAAAAAATGGCAGTATTGGTAGTGTCTGTTTATACAGAGTACAAATAGCCAACCTCTTGGCAAAGACTGTTTTTACTAACTACTGCGATGCAGATTTAAAAAAAATATATTTTTTACAAATAGCATATTACTTATTTTTACATTTACTTATTTGTAAACTTTCTGTGAATGGCATCTTTCCCTATTTGGACTTGTAAACAAGATGATGAATACAGAAGATAAGTGAAGTCACCACACAAACCAAGAACTAAAAAGCACACATTTTTTTACTTTATCAAAGGATATGCATGGAAATTGCATATGTAACTATAGCTAGCAAACATAGAGTACATTAATGCCCATTTTATTGCAGGATGAATATGCTCCCGATCTTGACTACGCAGCTTTACCCTTGCTGGCAGCTCCCCTATAAAAAATAGCTTTTAAGGTACTATGTGATTTGATGAATGATAATAGAAATGATTTTTAAATGATCCTAATAATATTATATATAATTATTTATGCTCAGTTGCTAGTAGAGCTGACCAAGAACTACACACCAGAGGTGTCTGATTATAAAGAGCTATTTTATACTTCTGAAATTTAAATTGTGTTGTGTGCATAAACTGTTTTTGATGCTGTTGTGATTTAGGATGGGAAGATTGTTGCATTCAATCCTCAGCATATACTGTAATACAGTATGTGTGTGTATATAAATGTTGAACCATAGGGAGACATAGGGTGTCAAATTCTCTGTTTGTCCCATGCGAAAGCAGAGTTCTGTTTTGTAATGAATAGCAAAGATAGTACGTTATATATAATAGTCTACATGAAAATAGTAAGAATATTATTATGAACTGATATTCAAGAGTACGAACATATGATCATCTACTACTGTATCTTTTTTGAAACTGCTTTAGATTCAGAACAGTCCAAAATTATATTAAAGTGAATTCAATTAATTTAATCCAATCAGAGTTTCGTTGACATTTATGTCAACTGCGTGAACCAATTAAAGCGAGCTAAACACATCCGCATCCCAGATGACGTCAGCAGGAGCGCGCGACCCCTCCGCACGCGCAGATGATGGTTTCTTCCAGTTGAACTGAAGTGATGCTGATCTGGTGATGTCAGAGCGCTGAGTGAAGCTGAGCTCCGCGCGAGCTGAGATGATGGCGAGCGCGCTCACAACATCACAATCTCTAATACAAAGCGTTTAACAGCGCATCATCATAACAATGGACGGCAATGTCTTCCCCGACCAAGAACAGCTTTTGGTATTCCTGAAAAAGCTTAAAGAAGTGTTCGACGTGTGCGACGAGGATGCAGACGGATATATTCGGGTTGAGCACTTCGTGGACCTCGGTCTACAGTTCGGCCAAGGAGATGAAGTAAGAACCTGTCTTTACATAATCATTCACTCATTTTCTTGACTCAGGAATGTTTGTCGTGTCATACTGCAGTGCACTTTTGTACCTTACACATTATACTCTCTGGAAATATTTCAGTAAATCACTTTCACCGATCTTGTGCAAACAGGTCGGCTTATATTCTGTGATTGGTGCTGGACGTTTACAGTGCTAGAGTTTTATTTAGGCTACTGGCATTTTAATAATTGCACTTCCGCCAAGTAACCAAGACAACTGTCTCCTCACTCTCCTTCATCAACTGTGATGTCATCAGCCATCACACAGAGTCAACAGTTTTTTTTTTTTTTGTAGATTTAACAGATAAAAAATATTTGAGGAACAAGGAATACATCACAATATTAATTCCACAATAGCCCAGTTTAATGACAACATGTATTTGAATGTATAATTGGCTTGTTGTCCAGGACAAACAAAATTTATGCCCTGAATGGTATAGTTTGCTCAAATGAAAATTGTCATTATTTAGCTACCCACCTCATGTCATTCTGTTTGACACTCTTCTTTGATTTCTTTCTTTTAATTTAGGTAATTAAAAAGTTTCCATTCCCTTTGACTTTCATTGTATGAACAAAAAAAGGAAGGCAATTGGAACCAAAACTGTTTGGTTACCAACATTCATCAAAATATCTTTTGTGCTTCATAGATGAAAGAAATTCATGACATGATGGTTTTCCCTATTTGTTGTGTACTGAAGACATTGTGATACTTGACATAAATATAATACAGGATACATTGAAACCTAAATATTGAAATTCGTATTTATAATAAGCTATACATTTTTAGTTGATGAACAAAATAACCATTAATTTCATTTTTAATGTTGATCATGATGTTATATACGTTCTGTTTGTAGAATCTCAAGCAATTAGCAGTACTGGCTTTCTTAATTGTATCTTGACCTTGCATTTCTGGCTTCGGTGGGTCAGCTGTGTAGCTCAGTGTGTGCTTCTTGAAGACCTGCCAATAAATACTTTTGTCTAGAAATCTGTCTAATGGACAGCATGTCTCCTCGGAGTGACCAGTCAATATCCACCGGCCTGTGTGAGGATTGCTGCTGCTGCTGAATATCAGTTGAGCTGAGTTTGTGTATTTTGGTTGAAATTACTGTTTACTCTCAGTCACTTAGAAGACAGCTGTAGCGCTATGTTAACAAAATAGAGCAAGTGAACTTTTTTTTTAAATTAATATATTAAGTAGAAGTATTGAAATTGGCAAACTAATGATAACCTAATTGACTTTCAGATTTATTTAATAAAACGTGACATTGCTTTTCGTGGTGATCGTTTAGTTTATCGGTTAGCTGATCTGTCGGTTCAGCTAATCCTTATTATCTTTTCTTATTTACAGAGATGCCTATTATTCTGCCCAATTGGGCTACATTGTATTTGTCAGTTTAGTCACTCATCGTGCTTTGTTTTAAATTAATTAGACCTTACTCTGGAGAATCTGGACCCTGAATGTGCTGAAAGTATGAAATAACGGACCCTTTTCCTTTACCGTCGCCATGGCAATCATGTTTAACACTCTGATGATGCTGAAAAGGCCTTTCAGTAAATGCTGGGTGGTGTTTAAGATAAGGACATGCAGGTTGTTTTGGATCTGTAGGTTACACAACTTTACAAAAGATGGATGGATTTATCGGGGACATCTTGAGATTGGTTTGAGATTGTAGTTTGAGGTTTGGTGCTCTTAGTTGACCGTAGCAGAAGTATTTTCTTTACATGACAAATTATAGTCAGTTTTTTTCTGCTCTGTGTGCTGCTCCACCATTCTTGGTTGGCACTTGCTGTTTTATTCAGCAGATTAAGATGTTTAATTGCCTTCCTTTACACATTCAATTGAATCCATAATGAATTGTGGTGCCTCAAGGCTCTTTGTCATTTAAAATAAGTCTCTATTGTCTCAGTGGACAGCAGTAATGAAAACGGAATGAGCAACCTGCCTCGTTTTGCCGAAACCTTTTTCAGGAAATCTTGATGTTGTGCACTGCTTAATGTGCTTATTACATAAATTGAAAAGGCTTACATTCAGTATTATCTAAAGTTTTTTTTTTTTTTAGAGATTCAGATTTATTATTTGTTTTTGTAACAATTTACTGTATCTTTAGGCTCTCTTATCCCAGTCATTTTGGAATATTAATGTGATCATTTATGCTCTCAGATCATCTCATTTGATTTCAGAAATTATCCATGCCAGTTCAGACAGTATATTTTTACAACACATTAGGTCGTGCGACTGTATTGCTTGCTAAACATACTGAGCAGTGGTGACGAATGGGTTGATTTTATCTGATTGATAGCGAGCACAAAGGGGAAGGACATCGTAAGAGTAATCCTTCTAAACCTCCAGTCAGTGCCGCCGCCATCCCAAGTATGGGGCAGGGCCTAGTGCAAGGTAGCGGAAGCGGAGCCACCCCTCGGGCCGATAGCATTCTGGGGGTGGTTGGGGTTCCATTCTGAGGGTTGTTCCAGACGGTGGAGGAACAAACCAAAATACAAATCATTACTGCCGCACGGACAAACTCGCAATGTCTTGCGGTATGTATTGTAATCACCTCTGAATAAGGTGTAAATTATAATGGAACTATATAAATTACAAAATCTCAAATGATAGTTTAACATTTTGCAATTATGTTGTGTTTTCTTTGTAATGTATATGATTTTCTGGAGTGTCTCAGCTGTAAGTTATAATCCATTATTTATCGGATTTAATATATTATTGGCCAAATTAATTTTTCTTATCGGACCGATAACGATAACATTAAAAATGAACATATATCGACCGCTACCGATATGGTGGCCGACGTATCGTGCATCCCTAATTTTTATGGTGTTTTTGTATGTTATTTTTTGTTGTATTTTTTGCTGTTATTTAAGTACACTACTGATACACACCAAATCTAGTGTACACCAGAAATGGATTCATAATTATAATAATAATATAATGATGATGGACGATGAATGATGACGATGGTACTGAAAATTGGCTTTCATTTTTCAGCATCATTACTCCTGTCTTCAGTGTCACATGATCCTTCAGAAATCATTCTGATATGCTGATCTGGTGTTGAATAAATAGTTCTTATTATCAATGTTGAAAACAACTACTGCTTAATACTTTTGTGGAAACTGTGATGCATCTTTTTTCAAGAATCTTTGATGAATAGAAAGATCAAAAGAAAAGCATGTGTTTGAAATATAAATCTTTTGTAACATAAATATCTTTACTGTCAATAAAAACAATTCTGAATAAAGTATTAATTTCTTTAAATAAAACTTTTAATGAGCCCACACTTTTGAACGGTATTGTGAAGTAAACTGTTATCATATTTGTATGTTATTTATTTATTTTTGTCACATATTACTCTGTTACTTTTCATTTATTTTCCCCTTTCTATATTTAACTGGATACTATTATAGCAGAATAAAATTGAATAATAATAAAAAAAGAATCCTGTAATAAGTGCAGCAAACAAAATGGCTGTAAAGTAGTGCTTGTCATTAATCTGAAGCAAATGTTTGTGTGCCATGTTGTACCATTTGCTGTGATACAGTTCAGTGCTTTGTGCAGAAGGAAGTGATGTAACAGTGTGAGTGTGAGTGTGAGGTACAGTCACAGATGACTGGTCTCTCTACATGGATTCTGAGTCACAGTTGTGAGGAACAGTCATGATAGCAGCTTGAATGTTTGTGATGACCGTCTCGAAGTCCTGGCAGGTCTTCTCACCAATCCATCCTCCATTTCTTTTCTTTAATCCATTAGTTGCATTCAGTCTTATACCATTTAAAATGTTATTACCCCTTTTTTCCATTTTTCCTTTCCTATTATCTCATAACCCTTCCCTCCCCTCCCCTTCTCCATCTCCTCCTCCAGTCCGTTTCCTGACGTTGTATGAGGATTGCAGTGATTGGTATGCATGAAGAGCACGAGGATGTTTCAGTGCAGAACGTGTGGTGAACGTGTGCCTCTGCTCTTCTTCCCTTCCCACAGGCTGCACTGTAGTGGCCTTGAAGAGCGCTTGCTAACATCGAGTCCTTGACACAGCACTATTTCACTGGGACCCTGATAGATCACACAGTGACAAGATGTGAGGGTCAACAGCATCTGACTGAGCTTTAATTTAATCGGTCATTGATGCTGTATGACTCCTCATGGCTAAAATGTAACAGAGAATGCAGAATTGAAAACAAGAATGGTGCTTAACTCATCACGTATGACTGTGAGGATTAAGTTTGATGTGCTCAGTGAGTTTAAAGAAACAATTTGTTGGTAATAAATCTGCAGCTAATCTGGACGTGGTGTGAATTTTTAGTTTTTGCTGATGTAGCCAGTTTTAGTGATGTAAACTGAAAACAACTGCTCCAAAGAACATCTTTAAAGGGTTAGTTCACCCAAAAAATCAGTTACTCGCCCTCATGAGTATCCTGTCATTCCAAACCCATAAGACTTCAGTTCATCTTCAAAACACAAATGAAGATGATTTAGATTTTTAATGAAATCTGAGAGATTTCCCTCTCATTCCCCTTAAACTTTCACTCTTCAAAAAATTCATAAATGCATCATAAATGTAATCCAAGTCTTTATATGTGAATAAAAGCCTAAATTAAATCTGTTCATCATACTGTATACTATAAAGCGATCATGTTTCTTTAGAAGACTTGGATTAAACTGCTCAATTCATATGGATGTCTTTATGAATTTTTTGAAGCGTGAATGTTTTGATGTAATCGACTTTAGATGGAGGGACAGAAAAAATTATAAAAAAATATCTGTATTTGTGTTTCGAAGATGAGCAAAAGTCTTATGGCTTTGCAACAATATGAGGGTGAGTGATGACAGCATTTTCATTACTGTTAAAGTCCCTCTGTAGTCAATAATTGTATCCCTTAAAACTCATCTTTGATCACCAAAATTACATATTTAAAACATTTTTCCTTGAAAAAAATTCTTCATGCCTTAAAATAGCTTGAATGTAACTCTACACCCTTGCCTCATTTAGTATACGCGGTTCTATGAATATGAGAATTAGCCCCGCCTCCCCTCACTCGCACAAGCTCAGAGATCCACTCGTTTATGGCGTTATTATCCTGGCAAATGTCGAGAGCGCATTATTGTAGCGCGAAAGTACATTAATATAATGCGCGAGCGTGAATCTCTCTGCTCGCGCCCGGAATATGATATGCCGAGCGCGAATCTCTCTGCTCGCGCGCGAAATATGATATGCCGAGCGCGAATCTCCCTGCTCGCGCGCGGGAACTGGGCGCGCGCTCTCAGATACACTTCTCTTGTAAGAATTCTCTCTCTGGGCTGAGTGGGCTCGCTGCCTCGCTCAGAGAATATGCCTGCACTTAAAAACGTGTTCAGTGCAATCGCCAATCGCTCCTCTTCCCCAGCTAACAATTTTAGGTTATAAGAACGTTTTCATAACGTTCCCATTAAGTTATAAAAACGTTATTTCTGAATGTTCTAGGGAATTTCAAAAAGTCCAGTTTTTTAGACGTTTTATTAACGTTATTTCTTGGTTATAAGAACGTTCAATTCTCCCGTTATGTAAACGTTGTATTAATGTTATTTCCTGGTTATAATAACGTTAGAACGTTCAGTTCTCCCTTTGTATAAACGTTGTATGTATTAACGTTCTTGCTTGGTTATAAGAACGTTATTCAAACGTTCAATTCTCCCATTATATAAACGTTCTCTTAATGTTTTTCTAAGATAATGAAAAACGTTTCATTCAATAAAAAAACATTAAGAAATGTTTTAATAATTATTAAAACCTGTCTTAATGTTTTTTATATAACAAGGTAGCCTATATAATGGGCCTAGCCTATGAAGAACCTAAAACAAGAACTTTCAGATTTTAAAATTAAGACAAAAATAAAAAAATAAAAAAAGACCCATGAATCATGTCTATAATATGTGTAATGTAGTCCACTGAAGTCGAGTTGAATTGAACCCAAGTAGGCCTATAGTTTATTCCAATAAACCGATTTGGGTTGAAGTGACCATATGAAATTAACATGAACATAAACTTGGAAATTGTTGTAAAAATGAGCTATATAAATTAAATTAACTTTAACTTGTGAATGTCATTGGTTGTTTTTGGTCATTATCCTTGTCCTTGTGTTCCCATTCTCTTGTCTAGCTTTGTTCCCTGTACCATTGTTGGTGATTCTATGTTTAGTCCAAGTTTATGTTCATGTTAATTTTATATTGTCACTTCAACCCAAATCGGTTTATTGGAATAAACTATACTTGGGTTCAATTCAACTCGACTTCAGTGGACTACATTACACATATTATAGACATGATTCATGGGTCTTTTTAAAAAATTTTGTCTTAATTTTAAAATCTGAAAGTTCTTGTTTTAGGTTCTTCATATAGGCTAGGCCTATTACCTTGTTATATTAAAAACATTAAGAAAGGTTTTAATAATTATTAAAACATTTCTTAATGTTTTTTATTGAATGAAACGTTTTTCATTATCTTAGAAAAACATTAAGAGAACGTTTATATAATGGGAGAATTGAACGTTTGAATAACGTTCTTATAACCAAGCAAGAACGTTAATACAACGTTTATACAAAGGGAGAATTGAACGTTCTAACGTTATTATAACCACGAAATAACATTAATACAACGTTTACATAACGGGAGAATTGAACGTTCTTATAACCAAGAAATAACGTTAATACAACGTCTAAAAAACGGGACTTTTTGAAATTCCCTAGAACATTCAGAAATAACGTTTTTATAACTTAATGGGAACGTTATGAAAACGTTCTTATAACCTAAAATTGTTAGCTGGGGAAGAGGAAGCGATTCGCGATTGCACTGAACACGTTTTAAGTGCAGGCATATTCTCTGAGCGAGGCAGCGAGCCCACTCAGCCTAGAGAGAGAATTCTTACAAGAGAAGTGTATCTGAGAGCGCGCGCCCAGTTCTCGCGCGCGAGCAGAGAGATTCGCGCTCGGCATATCATATTCCGTGCGCGAGCAGAGAGATTCGCGCTCGGCATATCATATTCCGCGCGCGAGCAGAGAGATTCACGCTCGCGCATAATATTAATGTACTTTCGCGCTACAATAATGCGCTCTCGACATCTGACAGGATAATAACGCCATACTCGTTGATGTGATTGGTTACAAGGTAGTTTGTGACGTCAGAAACACCAGCGCTTTCTTCTTGCATTTTTGAGTTCACTGCAGTTTTCAAGAGAAAATACTCAGCAATGGTGTTGACTTATTAATTTGTACATGGTTTGTCTTAAAGCATATTAAAAACACCACATAGACATAAACAACATTAAAAGCTTGATTTTCACCACAGGGGGACTTTAACTATCAATTTAAGGACAGGATTTGATGCATCTGCTGCACAAAACTTTTCATGCATGTTGACTTAAACTGGGCAGGGTACAATCAGGAAGTTTTTTAACATATTTGATTTTAAAAAAGGGGGAAAAAATAAAAGCAGTTAGTTTGTCACTCCTTTACATTTTTTGTTTATTCCATTTCTTATTCGGTAAAAAACATTATGCTTCCTTTTGGTCAGTGGTGGACCCTGATAAAGGTGATGCATTTCGGCTACAGCAACACAGTCTGTTACGCCAGTGCACACCTCACCTGATGCAACTAATCACTCTCCTGTTTCTCCATATCCATTGATATGCAGATATGCAACTTTACTTTTATTGTTTAACATACTGTATATGAGGTCTGGTTTTGATTTATTTATGTACACTGCTGATCAAAAGTTTGGAGTCGATATGATTTTTGAATTGGTTTTGAACAAGCAATTCAATGTAACTGTTTTCTATTTTAACATATTTAAAAACGTAATTTATTCCTGTGATGTCAAAGCTGAATTTTCAGCATCATTTCTCCAGTCTTCAGTGTCACATGATCCTTCAGAAATCATTCTAATGCTGATTTGATGCTCAAGAATCATTTCTTTTTATTGTTGATGTTAAAAACAGTTGTGTTGCTTTTAATATTTTTGTGGAAACCGTGATGCATTTTTTCAGGATTCTTAGATGAATATATATAAGGTTAAAAAAGAACAGCATTTATTTCAGAACAGAAATCTTTTGTAACATTATAAATTTCACTTTTTTTTTTCAATTTAATGCATCCTTGCTGAATTAATTTATAAAAGTATACATTTCTTAAAAAAAAAAGACTTACTGACCCAAACGTTTAATTGGTAGTGTGAATGGTATATGAATTGCATTCTTCTGTAGGCCTCTCTGAATTACTTTCTCTCTCTGTCTGAGCGGAAGTAGAGGAATTTGGGGCAGGTGATTTATTTAGCTCATGTGTGCTCCTCTGTGTGCATGCACCATTACACAGATGCATCACATTCACATCACCTGCTTTAATGGCCACTGTGTTTCAGCTCTCTGTTAGAGCTATTGCACTAAACACCTCTTTTTCCGTGGCAGCGTGGTGAATCATCCTAGCAGGTTATAAGGCGAGAGATTCAAGACTGAGAGGTTGTTAAGAACACTTCTCCTCCTCTTGGAGGTGAATATATTTAGAAAGGAGTGACGTTGTCAAGGAGCTGTGTGTGAGGTGTGAAACACAGTAACGATGATTTCTGTGTTACCATGGAACCTTTTCTAATAAACTCGAACAAGTCTGGCAGCCCTTAAGGGCAACTTTCCCATAGGAATGAAAAGTGACTAATGAGATCTTCTTAATATCTCCCTCACCATACAACCAAGGTAGCTGGCATAAACAAATGTCTCAAACCTTAATGTCTCAGTTTCTTATAGATGTGAGAATGAAGACATTTGCTAGAGAAAAGGGACCTTTCAATCTCATCTATAGGGGCTTTCGCACCGGAGGAACCTTTTCATAGTTCCTAGAACTATTGACGGAAGTACCCGGATTTTGGCGCGTTCGCACCGCAGGAACTAGGAACTATTTTAGTTCTAGGAACTCCTTTTGGAGGAACTAATTTAGCTCCTACTTCAGGTCTAAACCAGCACTATAGGAACTACTCGTGACGTTAGTGTTCGGTGATTGGCTGAACGCATGCGAAACACCAGCACCCGCCATTTTTAAAAAGGCTTTGTAAACACACAGATTATTGCCTATGTATTTACTCCAGAAACTTGAAACCACACAGCATATGCTACTAACTTTTCATTACTGTCTACCAAAGCCCCTTATATCACTATGAACTTGCTATGAACATTTCTCATAAAATTTTTCCAAGACCAAATTATCTGACCTATGCTTTTCACATTTCACATTTGATAGCTTTAAACAGACTGTATGCTAACAATGGTCTGTGTGTCATCTTTAGGGAATGTTGGACAAGAACATTTGAGACTTAAACATAACTGAGAACTCTTAAGTCTTCTAAGCCACGAAAAAGCAGTCGCTGAGCAATACGGTATTCACTATTATCAGAAAAACATGGTTTATAAGTTACAGCTACGCTTGACCAAGGTGTTTGAAGGCAAATCGTCTATGAGTTGAGTAAGCGAGTCGTGTCACGTGTCAGCAGAATGTCAGGATCAGTCTATTTCTCTTGGACAGCATGTCCATCACAAAGACTTGCTGACAGTGGGAGACGACACATCCTGACAGCAGCTGCTCTACTGCATCATCTGTGGGAGGTGAAGCTGACCACTGATAATACACACATCTTCCCATTCATCTATATAGGAAGGTACCATCCTGAACATGTGATCGCCCTCCTCATTAAGGTGACTTTGTGCTTACCGTTCTCACGATTGTCCTCTTTTTTTTTTCAGGTTAAGAAGTTTGCCAAGTACCTGGATCCCAATGCTCATGGCAGAATTAACTTCAAAGATTTCTGTCATGGAGTGTTTGCAATCAAAGGTAAGAGGACGGTTCCCCTCGAGCAGTATTTCATGCCCATATACCATTGATGAATCTGTTCTCATTAGATCAAAGGGATTCTAAAACCATGAAATCATGAGCTACACTGCAAAAAATAATCTTCTTATTCAGTCTGTTTTCCAGTGAAAATATCAAAACATCCTCAAAACTAGATACATTTACTTGAGAAGAAAAACGGTGTAAAATAAGAATACTTTTTTTAAGAATCGAGAATTCATTTGATTGTTTTTACTGCAGGGTTCATGAGGAAATTGTTGGGGGTTCATTTGATGATTAAAAGTTAATAATGAATTAAATGATACAATTTTAACATTAAAACAAATAAATTAAATATAAATAATAAATTAAATTAAATACATTTTAAAATACAAAACAATCAAAATACTATAAATAACACACTATAAATAAATAAATAAATAAATAAATAAATAAATAAATAAATAACAGTAAAAATAATTAAATCATTTATTTGTTTACCTGCGTGTCATGGGACCATTAACCAACATCAGATAAATGTGAACATGCAAATGTGTTGTTAAATTATTGAAATATTAACTTAAAATCTAAGGCAGTACTTTAAATTAATATTTTAGGTAAAAGGGGATCAGCAATCAAAAAAGTTTTACAATCCCTGCTTCACCCCAATGAAAAAGGTTTAATAATTAAATAATGCAATAGAAATTAAATAAAGTATGTAAATTTATCTTATTTTAAAAGTTATTTTTATTGGAAAACAAGATTAAAATACTGATTATGAAAATTATTTTTATACATACTATAGCTTCCTTTCATCAAATAAAGAGCACATCTCTTATGTTCTGTCACACACAGGTTTTAATTTCAGCACAAGTGTGCCAAACAGAAACAGTCTCCTGGGATGAGTGCTAGACTCCGTGTTCATTTAGACCGAGACTGCCCGTGTTACCTAGACAAAGTTGTGCATCGTTCAATAAATAAATGCAATTTTATCTCCAGACTAGTATTATCACTTCATTTTATTGAACAATTCATCTGAAGAATCCAAAGATCGATAAAGGTGCACATCAGCTCTGTCTTTTTAGCATTTCCTTCTATGTGTAGAATTGCAAGGAATAATGAATAGCTTGAGTGAGCACAATCTGATTAGAGATCTCTGCTTCTACGCTGAACACTCTTGATCTGCCTAATTGAAAATAACCACATTTGAACAGCAAATTTACGAGCAGCTTTGGGTGTGTCTTTAATTAAGGTTTATCAGATTGAAATATTTCCCCATATAATGACAGCATAGTAATTCGCTTGTTAGCGTGGGTTGTGCTTCTCAGTTAAAGAAGGGGGGACTTTATTCCTGATTATAGTGTCAAGCATCGCTATGGGATATTTTTTAGGGTTTCACAGACACAGTCTGTTACTGTGTAATCATGGTTCAGCAGTCTAATTTCACATTATTTATAGCTGTTTTAGGACACTTATTGTCTTGTCTAAATGGGCGCACTCACTTTTCCCTATTTCACTGTCATTAAGAGCACAGTAAACAGGGTTACATTTGTCAGGCATGGACACACGCACTGCTTGGCAGACTTATGAAGCCCAGATCTGCCAGCTGAATAGGCAGGCCACAGACAGGCACGGGGACCCGGGTACAACGTCTCTCTGTCAGCGCTCTGTGGAAGTGACTGAAGTGGTAGAAGTAGGCAGGCCAAATGGGCTCCAGGCCGAAAGACTTTGTCCCAGAGTGTTAAATGAGCCCCAGTGGTCTTCCCACTCACTCTTTCCTTAATGAATCCCCCAATCCCTGATCCCCAGCACGCACACCAAGTCTACAAAGCCAAAGCCTATGTTTGTCTTTTTGAGGTCCCATAGGGTACTCTAGTGTTGTGTATGGTGTACTTAAAAGATGCAGGATTGTACCACTGCTTTACCATTGGTCTGTCTTTGGCATCTGCTAAAACTGACCTATTGTGTACAGCTTTATATATTTATGTATTGCCCACAATATGTTCCCATTTGGGACATTCCCAGAGCCAAGTCGAGCTGTTACACAGAGCTACAAACCTTCACTGCACTTCATGTTATGTGACTATAAATGGAGTCAAGGCCTTGGTTGCCCTATGCTGTGGCTCTCAGTATGTTATTTATTCATGGCATTTTACTTAGCCTGTTGTATTTCTGCAGATGGGCTTGTCTGTTTGTGTGTGTGTGTGAGCAACAATATAGCCTTATATTTAAGAGAACAATCCCCCTTTCCAGCATAATATCTAATGTTGATCTTTCAGTTTTTATCAAAATGAGGATCTTGACATTTTTCTTGTAAGTGGAGCAAAGGAGGCCTACATTTTACAGTGTGTATAGTTCAATAATTCAAGCATGGGTTGAGAGAAGATGTCGTCAAATAGGGATCTGAAATTTAAAGTAGCAGAAACTGATTTAAACGTACTGTACAATGGCCGCAGTGTCTAGTAAATCAGAAAGCCACATTACTTGAATTAGTCAATATACATCTGAGATTCTCTAATGAAAAATATAATAGATGGAAATCCTTCTGAACTAATGTATTTGTTGTGGTGATGCAAACTTAATCAATAGCTTCATTTCGTACTTTCATAAAGCACATTCGGAATTAGAATTAAAGGGATAGTCCAATCAACAATGATTTACTCACCCTCATGTCATTCCAAACTTGTATGACTTTCTTTCTTTTATGGAACATAAAAGAAGATATTTTTAAGAATTTTGGTAACTAAACAGTTTTTAATCCCATTCACTTCCATTGTATGGACAAAAATTACAATGTAAGTGAATGGGAACCAAAATTGTTTTGTTACCAACATTCTTCAAAATATCTTATTTCTCGTGTTCTGCAGAAAAAAAAGAAATGCATACAGGATTGGAACGACATGGCGGTGAGTAATTGATGACAGAATTTTCATATTTGGGTGAACTATCCCTTTAAATGAGGTGGATCTTACAGGAATGTATAGCATATCAGTGCAGAGAAAGATTCGGTATTTGTGCCATAAATTTATACAACTTTTTTACACAGTGCTCTGGAGTACTCTATTCTGATAGCATTCAGCGGTCAGATATTTCCTAGTTTTCATTGTCAACTATGGCACTTTTGCACTGTTTTTTTCTAGCCCGCAGGTTGAAGCGACCCCCTGGAACGCGATTGCTACAGAGTTTTGGGCTTCTCGTATCACACAGACTTTGCATTTCAATGCAACTGGTGCCATCTTTTGTTTCACTTATCGATTGTTTTTGAAAATCAAATTGATTCATTGTTGTAGTGTTCGTCTTGTTGATAGGTCTATTGACTATTTTTTTCTAATAAACATATAATTTTTTATTTATTTGCTGAGTAGCCAATAGCCATAGCCTGGCAAGCCAGACCCACATCAAGATGTTGGGTCTGGGAACTCACCATTGGCAGAGCTCAATCCGAGGGGCGGGATAAACGGTTGTCTTTCAAATTCCATCTACACGCAATAGGATAGAGCTAAAACAAACCAGAGCGTTTTCCCACCAGCGGAGCTAGTTGATTGCCGTATCTGGTCGGCAAAACTACGAACACATCTTCCTTTTTTTAGAATGACTTAAAGGCAGGGTAGGTAAGTTTGAGAAACTAGCAGAAAACTGCTGGATTTTGAAAGTATCCAACAGAGAAACTCCTAGGGCTGCACGATTATGGCCAAAATGATAATCACGATTATTTTGATCAATATTGAGATCACGATTAATTATCACGATATACAAATTTTATTGTCAGTGTCACATAGGCTAATTATAACTGCTTTCACATCCATATTGTGCTACATTCCTGCTAATGTACAAATATGTCCATCAAAATAAAATATTTCCTCTTATTCACCAAAATTCAGTGCAGAATAAAGAAAAGAAAAATAAAGAAAACAATAAAGAAAATGTAGCAAAACTTCAACAGGGCACTATTTTACATTTTACATTGTGTAAATATGTTTTGGGAAGCAAAATATAAACTTGCATTGTACCTGCATAATGGATGTGAATAAAACTCAAAATATACAATCAATAAAAAACAAATATTCCATAACAGAATGTAACCAAAAATGAGAACATTTCAAGGCAGAACAATGCACTATGGAAGTTCGATTGTTCGAGTCATTGTTATTTGACGCTTAAGAAACGTAAAACCTGGTTGTGGTACAGACAGTGTCAGTGATTAGTTGTGAAATTTTACTGTATAAATTGAATGGCATTTAATCCTCCATATGAAAGTTTATGTGCTCAAATTATTTCTATTTATTTAACAATAGTTTAAAACAAGATGTTTGTAGTACTGATTATTGGAGTCCATTAATGGAACTTCCATGCCTCTTATATAGTAATAATTATATATTACTATGTATGTACCAATTTACTAATGCAATTTACTAATGCTCGGATACACTCGGCCTCTCACGCGCAGTGTCACTCGTGCTGCGTCCCAATTCGCCTACTTATACTACGCCCTAAAAGTATGTACTCTTTTTGTGAAGAAAAAGTACATACTTTTGAGTGTGTAGCAAAAGAGTAGGCAAGCTTTGGGACATACTACTTCGTCATCTTTAACGGACAGATCTGTCGCGTGCATCCAGTCACCGTAAACTGCCCTGTCAATCATCCTGTCACCGTAAACTGCCCTGTCAATCATCTCGTCACAGTTAAAATCCTCCATTCAATCTAATATAACTTCTTACCATTTCGGAGAGAAATGTTGTAGCACGTTCATCTGCCAGTCATGGGTCTTTCATGCCGAGACTCTCCTCATGTGTTTGGAATTTGAATATAGGCCTAATGCATTTAAAAGTTAATGGCTAAACGTATCTTTGCAAAAGTTCACAATGCTGCTGCAGATGCAATTTAATGTGGACAACATTGAATAAATACATTTTCGTCAGGTTAGATACTGATAATTAATCACTCAAACCCCTTTATCTAAACCTCTCTACATAACCGTCGGACTCGCGCGTCCTCCATGTCTGTAGTTTTTGAACACTTTTCACTCGTTTTTTGTAGTTCTAACCGAATCCTCGTCCAACGCGCGATGGGTTGTGGGCAATATCAGCCGTTAGAGTGTGCAACGATCTGCACTTCGGATTCTGACCGGATATAATAGACCATCCGGGTCTCTTTGGGACACTCATTTCAACCAGAGCCATATATATTACTCTATATGGCTCTGATTTCAACATACTATGATTTGGGACGTACTAATTCTATTTTCGAATACTATTTAGGACGGATAGTATGCGAATTGGGACGCAGCATCGGTCTCTCTCGCGCGCTATAGCTCGAGAGGCTATAACCCATGGGCCTTTTGCACAGGACGCGGAATGCGCTGCGCTATGAAACCCATTCATTTCAATGGCTTGCGCCGCGCAAAGACGTTTTGTTGTTGCGTCGACCAAAGCGCAAGCGCAGCGGTGCGCAGCTCGCGCACACGCTGCGGACAAAGTTCAAAATAGTTCAACTTTTGCCGCAGCGCTCTGTGACGATTACCAGCGCGGCCAATAGAAACGGGACATCCAAACAAACACGGAAATCAAAATGGATGAACGGCTAGTACTGTGCACGGGACAGATACATAGTTTACTGCTGACCCGAAAGGAGGAACAAAAATCAAAATAACTAACGTTATTATACTGACGTGTAGAACTCCCGCTTAAAGTTTTTGAAAACTCCGCCTACTTTGCTCTGGCATAGCGCAGCGCAAATCACGTTGTATCTGAAGGGCAACGCTGAACCCAGCGGTCAGCGCAGCGCATTCCGCGTCCTGTGTGATAGCCCCTTAACCCTCACTCTCGGACACACTCTGTCTCGCTTCGCTTTTGTCCAGTCCGGCGCGTGATCAGACAGTGGTTTACGGAGCGCTAGATTGGCTTTGCAAAAAAAAAAAAAAATTTCGCTTGATCACACGGAATTTGATCGTGGGAAGCCAAAATCGTTATCGTGATTAAAATTCGATTAATTGTGCAGCCCTAGAAACTCCCACCCCCTCCCTTCTGGGCTCCTTCCAAAGCCACGCCCCCAAAACACATGAACGCGTGATGCCGACCGCTCAGCTGGAGGACGCGTTTACCAGCGCCGAGCGGAGAGGAGCGCAGTGCATGGAGTGACATCACCTTTTTTTGCCTTGTTTGCCTGCGCTGACTGTATATGCAGGTACAGGTGGTACTGGGAATTTTGACTGCTCTTTCTCTGCCATAAATATGAGACATCCTAGCTTCCGGCCGGTACGTGCCTCTCCTCTGTCGAAATGAGCGAGTCAACCGGGTGCGCGCATGTGGGCAGCTCCTGTAGCAGCAGGGGTGGTAGCCATGGTAGCGAGGGAGAGTGACAGTCGCCCAGCCAATCATTGCATTCGTTCCGAATAGAAAGAGTAGCTGTGTTTATTGCAGCCCTGAGAGGACTACAGACACTCGATTTTTATACTCTCCTTTTCAGAGTACTTACATTTTAGATATGCATTGGTATATAAAGACAGTTTAAACAAATTTGGGAAAAAGTGTTTTAGAAACAAACTGCCTACCCTTTCTTTAAGTGCCGTTCTTTGTTCTTTTCTCAAAGAAAAGCTTAACTCCAAGTCCTCCAGAGTCACTGCCAAAGCCGATTCGAAAGACTGCTGTTCGCCGGCAGCAGCAGCCATTCTTTGTTTTCAAGTAGCAGGGAACCGTCGCAACTCTGTTGTCATTATGTTAAGCCCGCCCGCCGACTCTATACACGATGTGATTGGCCTGACTAGAGTTTGTTTTTTTCCAGCTCGAAAGCCAACGGAGAGTTGCGCAATAAAATTTGCTGCCGCTAGGGTTCGTCTAGATTTTTAGGCTAGAGTAGCCATGGATTAAGTGATATTTAGGTTGCGTTTGAAAGCTTAAAAAATGCTGCCTTCGGAGGACGCATTCCAAGGTGGGAAGACATCAACGCACGTCCAAAACCAATGTTAGCTTCACTTTCTTGTCTCCTGAGATACCTTCATCTGATGGATTTTTGAAGGCACCATATATGTATCTTTAACTGCCTTTGATATCCCACAATCCCGTGTATTCCATTCTGTGGCAGTTATGTTAAAAAATAAAGATGGCATCTGAAAGGTGCGGTTGGTGGTGCAGTTTATGTGTAAATGTACGTTTTCCACTTTTGATGTCATTTCTTGTGAGAAATTAGTATTGTATTAATTAAATATTAATTTAGTTCTCACCAAAGCTCACGCTATTTCACTGTAGATCATTTAACTGTTATGCTGCCTCAGAAGTCTGTCCGAAATCAGTTTCGTGAGGCACCTTTGTGCACCTGCAAAGTCATTGTCTGATAGAGCAGCGAGGCAACAAGTCAGCTGCCTAAGCTTTTGAACACAGCCGTAAAGTGGATTTATTTTGTGATAATGGCCGACTGACTGCACATTATCTCTTACTTATTTGTGCTTAATGAGACGTGTTTTCACAGGACTAATGTTTCTTTCTATGTGATTCAGGCTGTGAAGAGATTCTGAAAACTGCACTTGGGACCCCCAACATCGGAGCACAGCCATACCAGACGGACAATGGCTACTACTATCAGGTGGGCAGATTTCTGTGTTTGACTACATGATGTTTTTTTTCCCTTTCCCACATGACATGCCCAATTAGACTGTTGGCCCCCCCAAAAAACAAGACACTGGGTCTGTTCAACTGAAAACACTGCATATTTGTCATTGTGCACATGCACCTAATTGCACCCTAATTGCACCTAACCCTAACCGACAGAATCAATAGGGTCACCTAACTACTGAAAGTCTAAAAGTAGTGTATAGAGATTATTTTATTGTTTAAAGGTTCCTCTGTGTATGTGTTAGCTCAAGATTTTTCTCTAGTGGAAGAAAGGGATTTTGTCTCTGACTGACTGGTATTTTGAGTTTTTCCCTATTTGTGAAACAGGCTAATTTTTTTTTGTTGCACAGGTTTTGGTTCACTTTACTGGGAGGCAAGCACTCCTGCTTGTTCTTATTGTGTTCATTTGCACCATATTGAGGCAGTCAACCCAACAGCAAGCCAGAAACTGTAAGCACTTCTGTTGGCAATGTGTCTAGGCGCATTAGGACACTTAATGGGGAGATGCATTGTTCTCTGGAATGACCTTCCTTTCGTCTGCCTTACTAGCAATTCAGTGCTTGACTTGTATGAACTTGATGGATGAGAGTAAGTAGAGCCAAAACACCCCCCCAGCATGTCAGCTCTCAGTCACACACACACACAGCAATCCATACTGCCACTGTTTCACAGGCTTCTGCTTGAGTTACCGTTTAAGCCTTGTAAAACATAACCTGACACAGGACGTTTTAATGACTCCTGTCAGCATGCTGTATATGACTCAATGGAGCTGTCAGTCAAACAGATAGAGTGGAGGGGATTCCTGACATCCATCGACACATACTGTATACATTTATATGTATTTTTATGCAAATAATTACACACTTTGTTTTTCTTAAAGGTCTTCAGAATTCACTTTTAGCAGATATTTTTATGTAAGATGTTGTCTTACTCTTTTATGTCTTGCAAAAAATGGAGCATACGTATTAATTAAACACCTCCATAGGGCATATACAAATTTTATCCCCCTGTCATCCCTGAATTATAAATATCAAATATCAATAATTTATTGCTTGAAAGCAGAGAGAAATGCAAATCTGTTTCTGTAAACTGTAACTGTACCAATTGGACACATCAAAGTCCTCCCATTGTTGACCACAGTTCTCTGTATAAGTGAAGGTGATAGTGTGAAATCCTTCATAATCAAAGTCTCTATATTGTTTTGATTCATGGTAAAAGCTGTTAGGTGTATTTTCTCGGACTTTGATTTAAAAGCTTAATGAACAAGCCCATTCATACATCCATCCAGATATATGGGGTTTTAAATAACCAGTGCCTGTTTTCAGTTATACAGCTGTTTGATATTGAGCAGAATGGAGGGTTATTTGCAATTTGCACTTTTTTTAAATTATACATTTGTTCAGAGTAAATGTTTTCTATATGAACAAATTTGGCAAATCCTATTGTTGAAAACTTAAGTTTTCACTGTTATTACTCAATGTATAGATTTTAAAGATATAGATCGTATATAATATGCACATAGTAAGCATAAGAGCTGTTTCTAATATTAGAATGGATCAGGTTACTGCAACAGTGTTGGCATCATCACTAGGTGGCAGTGTTTGGAAAGATATGAGATGCATTTAGCTCAAAACAATGATTTAACATTGTTTTAACATGATTTAACATTTCATAACAAATACAGCAACACTTTGGATATAATATTATACATGCATGTAAAGTGCAAGGATTAGTGTTTTTCATTTTTGGAAAAAATGGCATTATGCAGATTTTATACATGCGCCATACTGGTCTATCTATTTGTATCGTCCATTACCAGTTGTAATCTAAAATAGCGTATTAATTTTTACAGTAACGCATGGATCATTTTGAGTGTTTTATCAGTCAGACAATGCACTTGAGAGTGAAGCTGGATCATAGTTTCCCTGTGGATATTAAACACTGCAGCAGCAGCAGCAGCAGCAGTGAACAGACCTCCTCCACAGTCTGAAAAAGACACATTCAGTCACACTAGGAATGTAATGATGAGCTTCGTAACCATATTGTCATTCATTTTAAGACACTAATAATTACATAGTAATTACATAGTAATACCCGAATGAAAATGTTGAGAGAAATATGAAGAGAAAAGGAGAGAAATATGAATCATTCTAGAAGACTGGCTAATTATGTAGCTAAAACATTGCCTGTTTGAGACGTTCACAGTCTGAGCAGCATGTTTTAGTACATTTGTAATTGTAGTATAATTTATTCCTGCTCATTTGCTCTCTGAATCCAGCTGCTGCAAAAGCTAACTTTTATCTATATTTTTAAGCTATCATTTTTCCAACAGTTACAGGAAATGTTTTCTATATTGTTGATCTAGAGGGTGGTGCAGGTTTTAGAAATATTTCCATGATACCTCCTGCACAAACAGCTTTTTTTTTTTAATTGTGAGATGGCTGTCGTGTGAGGATGTGCAAATGAAGTGTGACACAGACACTACTGCATTGCTCTTTGCTTTTTCTGTGCTCTGCTGCAAACGGTTCTATTAGCACTTCAAATGAACACTGGACTGAAGCTTTGCATTGATCTTCTGCAGAGCACCTTTATTTCTCTCTCTCTCTCTCTCTCTCTCTCTCTCTCTCTCTCTCTCTCTCTCTCTCTCTCTCTCTCTCTCTCTCTCTCTCTCTCTCTCTCTCTCTCTCTCTCTCTCTCTCTCTCTCTCTCTCTCTCTCTCTCTCTCTCTCTCTCCAAAAACAAAAAAAAACATTGAAATGTTAATTTTCTTTGATTAAACTGACACCATAAGATAGAATATCAGTGAATGGCATGATTACTTCCATGTCATGAACATATTTTCTAATTGGACCAGGATGCACCTCTAACTAATTATTGTGCCATTTCTGTGACATTTTCTTACTGTCATCTGTCAGGTAGCAAAGTTTTCCGATCATAGTAGTGTAGTGTTGCGGTGGCTGTCACAAAGCAATGCTGTCATATTAACACAATGCTTTTTAACATACTATTAACATGTTTGGTGAAGTCTTCACAGTGTGTGTGTGTGTGTTTAATTGTTTGGATAATTATATGTGTTCCCAGGACACACACAGCATGATTTAGAGATTAAGGTTACAGACAGCTGATTAGATTGACCAAGTATATTATGTCTCATGTACAGGACCTGCTTGAGAACAGTTAATGGCTTACTTGGTCTGTTAATGCTACTTATGTGAATACTATCCTTCACTGTCACACAAACGTTCTCCACTGACATTTTCTTTTCTCTTTGATAACTAAGTGCACTAAAGTTTGTGATAAGATATAGTGGAAAAAAATAACATCCAAAAATAAGCCACAGTTGTAATTTGTGTAAAAATTTAGGAATTAATGTTCACACAGTAGATATTATAGTGATGTGTGTTGACTTAACACTTTGTGCAGATGATCTAGTTTAAATATATAATTTTCATATTTGAACATTGAAAATCTGGCTCTGGGCATTTAAATAATAAAAATAAAGGTTAAAGTTACTAAGGCACTTTTAATGTGACCTTCATATAACAAAATGACAAAAAAGGTGCTATGTCTTAGTTTTAATAAAATCACACTCCGAGACAAAACAATTCCTGTTGACAACATTCAAACCCGAAGCTCATATTTTAGTTGTGGATGTGGAGCTGTGTTTTGTCTGGGTTCATCGGTGTATGTGCGTGTACGTGTATGTATTGTGCTCGGTATAGATCAATCGTGATTGGAGTTTGAACTCAGAGATGTTTCTTCTGAGTGACTGCTGCTGAATGATAGTTGAGTCAGAGCACTAATGAGCCTGTCACATTGATTACACTGATGGATAACCACAGAGAGAGAGAGAGAGAGAGAGAGAGAGAGAGAGAGAGAGAGAGAGAGAGAGAGAGAGAGAGAGAGAGAGAGAGAGAGAGAGAGAGAGAGAGAGAGAGAGAGAGAGAGAGAGAGGTTTAACAAGCACTTTATTATTCTTTGAACCTTACATCACGTTACATTACTGGCAGTTATTAAAAAATAATAATAAAAAAATTAAAATAAATTACTTTATAATAAAAAATTCACAATGAGCTGATCATTTTGTACTATACATAGTACCTCATTAAAACACCATACATCACAAAAGAAAACCACATTATTTGTAAGTCTGTAATAAGCGAATTCGATTTTCAGTCTTCCCTCTACCAACCCTCTAAACATCATTTCAGGATCTATTGTAGCAAGTTGTAGACCTTTATTCTTTCTTGTCTTCCAGATTGCAAGTTTAGCTGTTCCCATTAAATAATTTAATAAACATATTTTCCTCCTCATTGAAAAACTATACTTCATTCCCCCAATAAACACTTTATCGGAAAAATCCTCATTAAAACTTCTAAACCAAGTCTTAAGCAAAACAAAAAGCTCTTGTAATCTATTACACCCTAAAAACAAATGTTCTAGATCCTCCTGCTCCCCACAAAATCTACATTCCCCAACTACAGCCGGATTTAGGTGTGCCACATGTCGGTCCGTAGCTATGGCCCCGTGAATGATCCGCCACTGTAGATCAGCAGTGCGCTTCTCTACAGGGGGTTTATACAGGGTCCGCCACCTGTCCCGCACGAGAAAGTCTGGTTGTAACAGTTCTGGCCATCTAGAAGCTTTTTGCCTCTTCAATGAATCTCGATGTGTGACTTTAACTGTAGTACAGTATATTGCTTTCTTAGACACCTTTTTAAAATGGTCTAGCTGAGGAGTCTTGAAAGATAAAATCGAATCTGCAACTCCACCTTCATCTTCTTCATTTATGACAGGTGAAATTTTTAATTCTGGAAAATCTTGACCAGTCCTCATGTCCTGCGTTTGTCTCAGTCCTATCCAAGTCCTGCAGCTGCTTGGAAGTGCATTCCAGATTTCGAAACAAGACGCAAGGACTTTAACCCCGTCATATCTTGAAGTGCCTCAATGGATTTCCAGCCCCTCTCATCCAGGAGATGTCCAAGTTTCTGAACACCATTCCTCAGCAAACATCTCCTCACGCTCATGGAGGACAACAGTCTAGTCTGGACCATTGGGTTGAAAAACAAACGGTTCCTCTGGAGTCCAATGTCCTTGGTCACTCATATCTCGCTCCACTCTAAAAACAGTTCTCCATGTCTGCAGCATAGATTTATAAAAAGGTGGAAGCTCTGACAGGCTTACTTCCTCAAGTTTCATTAAAAACAAGTGTCTATCAAATCCAAGTCCTCCTGCCCGCTTCAAAAACGCACTTGCAGTTTTGGCCCACCCCACATTCGTTTTGTAGAGAAGTCTCTGCACAGCTTGAATCCTAAAGGCCCGGATCCGACTCCTCACATCCACCAAGCCTTGACCGCCCTCTTGAACTGGTAAGTAAAGTGCAGCTGCACGGATCCAGTGCTGTCCACTCCAGAAAAAAATAACAAATGTCCTTTGTATCATAGAAATAAGTTCTTCAGGAGGCTCCATAGTTATAGTCCTGTGCCACAACATCGACGCAGCGAGATTATTGACAACCAGAGCTCTCCCCCTATAGGACAATTGAGGCAATAGCCATTTCCATTTCGACAATTTAGCAGACACCTTCTCCAGCAGACCCTCCCAATTTTTCTTTTGAAATTGGTCATTCCCCAGAAAAACTCCTAGTGTTTTCAATCCGTCCTGTCTCCACTGTAACCCACCCGGGAGTTGAGGAAACCCAATACCTTCCCACCTACCAATAATATACCCTTCACTTTTAGACCAATTAACTCTAGCAGAAGAGGCCTTTTCATATATTTCAATAGTTTGATTTAAGGTTGTAATATCCTTTTGACTTGTGATAAAAACACTAATATCATCTGCATACGCAGATAAAAATAATTTAAAATGATCATTTGAGTTAGGAATTACAAATCCTTCAAGATTCCTCCTCAATCTGCACAACAAAGGTTCAATAACCAAACTGTATAATTGCCCGGAAAGTGGACATCCTTGTCTAATGCCTCTCGACACAGATATTGGTTCACTTAGCCCACCACCTACTTTCACCATAACAGAAACATTACAATACAACAACCGAATATAGGATATAAAACTGTCACCAAACCCAAAATACTTTAACACATTAAAAAGATATTGATGGTCAACCCGATCAAAAGCTTTCTCTTGATCTAATGAGAGAATTCCAAGATCAACATGATAAAGATTATTGATATTAATTATATCCCGTAATAAAAAAAGATTATCCATTATAGATCTTTCAGCTATACAATACGTTTGATCATTATGAACCAACAAATCTAAACAATGTTTAAGTCTATTTGATAAACATTTGGAAAATATTTTGTAATCAGAACATAATAAAGATACTGGTCTCCAATTTTTGAGAAGTCCCAAGTCCCCTTTCTTTGGAAGCAGCGACAAGACTGCTCTACGACAACTTATGGGAAGGGTTTCACTTCTAATGCAGTCCAGCAACACTCCATAAAAATCTTGTCCAATTATTTCCCAGAACTGTTGATAAAAGTCTATAGGTAGTCCATCAATTCCAGGAGAACGGCCAATATGCAACTGACGCATTGCTTCTGTAAGTTCTTTAAAAGTGATCAAATTGTCCAGAGCCTTTTTCTGTTCATCCCCAAGCTGAGGTAATTCCTTAAGCAAATCATGAACACTTTCAGTATCACAGCTCTCAGCACTGTATAATTGTTTATAAAAATCTCTTGATAACTTTCTCATTTCAACTGGATTTGATGTTACTGATCCATCCAGACGGCGAAGATGACACATCTGTTTTTGATTAGTATATTTTTTTTCAAGATTAAAAAAGAAAGCACTTGGAGCATCCATGTCTTTGATAGTGCAAAATCTTGCCCGTATCAGTGCTCCTTTGGCCTGCTCTTGTAGAAAAGAATTCAGTTCTTGTTTTTTCTTTTTCAAACCATCACAATGTACACCTTCATTATTATTTACAAGATTTTTCTCCAACAACTCAATGTCCTTTTGTAGAGTTTTTACTGTTGTTTTGACAAACGTTGATGTATGAAAAGCATAATTCTGACAAAATAATCTTATATTCGCCTTTCCCACATCCCACCATTGACAAAGATTCTCAAACAAAAGCTTCTTCAACTTCCATTCACTCCAAAACACTTTAAAACTCTCACAGAAAAAAGCATCATGTAATAATTTAACATTCAAATGCCAGTAATAATTAGATCTTAATGTCTTCTTTACATTTAAGACCAACGTGATCATATGGTGGTCCGAAAACCCGCTTGGAGAAATACAAGCATCAATTACTCTATTATTCCACATTTCTGTCATATAAAACCTATCCAATCTTGCACCCCAACATCTATTGTCACACACTTTCAACCACGTATACTGCTTCACACCAATATTTCTTGTTCTCCATACATCTGTTAATTGAAACTCATGCATAACTTTTAACAGTGTGCTACTTGATTGACTATGAGGCTCTTCCCCATTTCTATCCACTGTAAAATCTGTTGTGCAATTCCAGTCCCCTCCAATTACAAGACACACACTATCATCATACCTCTGGATGGCATTTCTTAATTTCAAAAAAATATCTTGTCGTTCAGGACCACTATTGGGGGCATAGACATTAACAAACACAAACATATTTCCCTCATACTCAATTTCTATTAGCAATACTCTACCTTCAACAATCTGTTCCACATTTAAAATGTTAACATTCATGTTTTCAGAAAATAAAATAGCCACTCCTGCACTATTAAATGTCCCATGGCTCAAAACAAACTTGCCCTCCCACCACATACCCCATTCAATTTCATTATCCTTATTCGTATGTGTTTCTTGTAAAAAAGAGACATTAACCTTTTTAATTTTAAGAAATTCTGAAACCAGTGCTAATTTACCCCTGTCCCTTCCCCCATTAATATTTAGAGAACCCACCCTCAAACTATCCAAGTAAGAAAATAAATATAGAGTGGGAAGAGACAGAAAAAAACAGCAAAGTGTAAAAGCCACCACGTGAGATTTATTCATCTTGATGTCTTTGAGAAACAAATTTATCTTTTCGCAGTTTTGTTACCATCTTCTTCAGTCTATATCTTTTCTTCTTATCCAAAGACTCATAGCTAACCGTTCTATGCAACAACAACACTGTCGCAATAAATTTCTCGGAATCCGGAAAAAAATCTGTCACATCAACAGTCTTACCAAATGTCGACTCTAGGAAGTCATTTATCTCTTGTAAAGTGTACACCTCTCCTACGATCTGTGAGCCCATATCAGAAAACTCGGAAAGCGTATCATCATCTTTTATCTCTGTATCACAACTTTCCTCATCCCTTGATGCATCAACATTAGCACTGGCCACTCCACCATAAATCAGGTCACTCGAATCATCGTTCATTTCGCAATTTTCACTTGATTCTGTTTCAGCAACCACTTTCTCATTTTGACCGTTATCAGTAACGCTTTCAGCCTGTTCAACAACTCGAGCATCACGCTCCTCCACAACTCGCGGCAGCGCGTCCTCTGAGCCCCTCGCCATCACCGCAGCACTCGGCCCGGCGCTCACCACACTAGTCCCGGGGCTCTCCCCACTAGTACCGGCACTCACCACACAAGACCCGGGGCTCTCCCCACTAGTCCCGGGGCTTGCCCCACTAGTCCCGCTACTCCCAGCTTTATGTGGGCATGCTAGTCTCTTATGACCAACATCCCCACACTCAAAGCATTTCATGCTTCCCGTGTTAGCATAAATCATATATGCCTTTCCTTCGTACAACACTCTAAAAGACACGTCTAAATTTGGTTCATTCAAAAACATGAACACCTGTCTTCTGAAAGACATTACATGTTTTAACGCTTCATTTTTACAGCCGAGTGGAAGCGTTTTTATCGCGCTAGCAAATTTTCCGTAACGTGAAAGCCCTCGCTCAATTTCATCATTCGGAATAAATGGAGGTACGTTAGATACAGTTACCTTAGTAGTTGGCGCAACAAGCGGCGAAACAACAACAAACTCTCCACTTACCACAATTCCATTAGTTATCAGGCGGCTAACTTGAACCTCTTCCTTCACAAAAACGACCACAGCTTTATTCATGCGTGAAGCCGATGCAATATTCCCATGCCCGATCTCCTCTCCAACAGCCATTAGCACATCCTCCACAGTCACACCGGTCACAGGAACACACCTGACGCCATGACGAAGGGAAACAGGTGGCGCTACCCCTACGAAGAGGGACGCCATCCTGATCCCAAACAAAACTCCACAAGTACCTCACACAAATGTTTTTTTTTTTATGTTTTTTTTTATATATATATTTTTTTTTATTACATTATAGAAACCGAAAAAAAGAAAGTAAAAGTATTAGACAGAAAAAGCCCAATAAGTCACCCTCTCCACGTGGGAACCCTCAGATGCCCAAACCTCTCCTCAGAGAGAGAGAGGCTAAGAGCATGTGTTGAGGTGCTTGTCCCTTTTGTGCTCCTTTTTCTAGAGATATTATTAATATTATATTATTAAACTCTCTTTTGTTGTTGACTTCTAAGGAATACAATGTACAATTTTTACTTTCTATTCTCACGGCCTTGTAGTCTCAGATTTCTGTAATATCTGTGTCTTGTCATACTTTATATTACTGTTGGTACTAGAATATTACTGTATATTACTAAGGAAGGCAAATCTTTGGTTTGACTAAGCTGAATAGATAGAGAAGAGACTTTACTCCTGGTAATTCAGAAAGTTTAGACTGAATATCATTGGTTGTCATTAAGACAGAGAGATTGTAGGGTTCAGTAGTGGACTGAGCAGAAAAATGCTCTGTCTCTCTGTAGTATTCATCAATTCTGCTCTAAATCCATTTCTATATCTCATGTCCACACCAAACCGAGTGTACACCAGATATGGTAAATCATGGATAACATACAGTAGGTCCTACTGAAGATTTCGTGATGGGCTTTCAATTTTGACTTTATTGTGCTAAAACATGTTAGCAACATGTTAAAACATGCTAGGATCATGTTAACTTTGCAATAATACATGCTAGCAACATGATAAAACATGCTAGGATCATATTAGCAATGTTTTAAAGCATGCTAGCAAAATGTTAAAACATGTTAGGATCATGTTGGAATATGTTAAATAATGTTAAAACATATTAGCAACGTTAAATCATGCTAGAAGAAAATGCTGAAACATTCTAGAAACATGATCTTATCAGAGGTGACTGTGTCAAAGTGTTTCAAGCAAAAAGATAATCATGTGCATCTGATATGATATAACTGGGGGAGTGCAATTTTATGAGATGCATTATATGAATGCTTGGCTAAAGAGAGAGTCTTTAATCTATATTTAAACTATAAGTGTGCCTGAGCCTGGAACATTATCAGGACGGCTATTTCAGAGATTTCCTGATAATGTTTGGGGCTCAGACTGTTTCAATCTAGATTTAAGACACATCTTGTCACTGCATACTGTAAAAAAAATCAGGAATCTTTGAAGAATAGAAAGCTCAAAAGAAGCATTTATTTGAAATAGAAATCTATTTTAAATGTCTTTACCATCACTTTTGATCATTTTAATGCATCCTTGCTCAATACTTTTTTTTTTTATTAAAAACTTACTGGCCCCATATGACATGTTTCTATAGACACAAATAGACACTTTTAAAATTGACTAACTTGCCAAATATACACAACTTGCACATGTTGTTTACTTTTGTGAATGTGTCTGTGTTACTATATCTTTGTAGTATCACCTGTCTATCAGCAGCATCTAAATCTGCGCAGCACCACAACAAACATCATCATAAGGTCCAGTATCTGTATCTGCTCAGAGCAGAATGAATGCATAAAAAGCAGATTTTTGCTTCAGCAGGTGGGGATTCAAGCTGTTGGTATTTTAAGCACAGACGCATGTTGAAATGAGATGCACCGCGACAGTGTATGATGAAGATGTTTCAGTGTGAGTAAAAAGCCCTCGGCTTTCATGCACCACATCTCTCCCTTCATCAGGAGCACTGCAACACTGCTCCATGTGACATTGAATTTCACAGGCCAGTGCCTGCTTCCTGTGAGCCTAAAGGGGGCTGAACAGATTTATATATGGTAGAATATAATTTTTGTTGCCATAATGGCTTGTTAATAGGTTTTATGATAAATACATTTGTTTTAATGCTCCTACATTTTTCAGTGTATCCATTTTGTAAACCCAACAACCCTCATGGCGTTCCAAATTATTTTCTTTCTTCCGTAGATCACAAAAGAAGATATTTTTGAAATGTTTTTGTTTTTTGTCCATACAATGAAAGTCAATGAGGTCCAATTTCGTTTGGAACCCAATGTTCTTCAAAGTGTGTGTGTGGGTGGGTGGGTGTATTTGTGGGTGTGTATGTGTGTGTGTGTGTGTGTGTGTGTGTGTGTGTGTGTGTGTGTGTGTGTGTGTGTGTGTGTGTGTGTGTGTGTGTGTGTGTGTGTGTGTGTGTGTGTGTGTGTGTGTGTGTGTGTGTGTGTGTGTGTGTGTGTGAGAGAGAGAAAAGGAAAAATGCATATGATTGTAATGACAATGTAATTTTGATGGGAAATAAAATATGAAAGACGGATGAAGTGGTGGCAGTACAAAAAGAGATGATGTGTTCTGTCAATACTGACTAGAGAGAGAGAGAGAGAGAGAGAGAGAGAGAGAGAGAGAGAGAGAGAGAGAGAGAGAGAGAGAGAGAGAGAGAGAGAGAGAGAGAGAGAGAGAGAGAATGTCATGTGTATGTCAAATAAAAGGACATCAAAAGTTATTGGCAAAACTGTCACTACGTGTGACATTGTCATTTGGTCCAGGGTCAGATTATAAAGGCAACCCATTTCTGGATGATGTTGTGCAGTACTACTACCCACTGAGTTCAATCACTGCCATCACGCTTTCAACATCCTCTCCTCTCCTCTCTCTGTCTGGGTTGATATGAGCAGCCAGGTTCTTCTGAGTTCATGCACTGCCACAATGACATCACATGTTAAGTACGAGCTTTCTCTTCAAGTAGCCAACTGTCACGCACAGCATGAGCTCGAGGTTGCCTGACATCACTACCATTAGATAAAATGTCAGCATGTTGGTCGGAGCCATTTGCACAGCAAGAATTGAGCAGTTTTAATACTTGAATGTGACCTCTTTGCACTATAGCTTTTATTTAAAAATGTTCCTTTTTCATTAATCTTAGTTTAAGTTTGAATCATTTTTAATATTTTCATATAGCTTTATTTTTAAGTTTTCGTTGCAAAACTAATTTTAGTACCTAAACTTATTTATTTCAGTAAGTTGCGAAGGCAGTTCTTATTTCAGTTTTTTAAGTGTTCCTCTAATATTTAGATTTTTATTCTATATCAGCTTTATTTCAATGGCCAAACAGGATTTTAATAGTTTTATTTTTAGTTAACAATAACAACATTATAATTAAACATTGAAATGTTTGAAGATTACTATGACTGAATAGACTTAACATTATGAAAAAATGATTAACATCCCTGCTGGAAAAAGACACTTAACACAGCCTAAGCTGGTTTAATCTGGTTTTAGCTGGTTTAAGATTGTCTCCCAGCCCAGTCAAGTTGTTTAGCAGAGTGGCCAAGTGCCCAAAACCCCTTTAAAACCAGCTTGACTATAGGCTGGGGAGCCAGCTAAGACCAGCAAATCAGCTCAGGCAGATTTATTTATTTATTAATTATTATTTTTCCAACAGACATAACAAGAAAACAAATTGTGGTCTACTCAAACTGTTTATTTGCAAATTAATGTAAATGAAAAAACTCATAATTAATGTAGTCTTGGTTGCATTTTCTTATACTTTGTGTAGTTTCTTTGCATGATTATATGGTTAGTTGTATTTCACTCTTTGGATTTAGCTCTTCTTTTTGCTGTCCGTGAGCCTATCAGAACAGACCTGTGACCCAGTTATACCTTGCAATCCACCGATTGAGACCCCTGGTTTTGGATTATAGAGGAATACAGTCATTTGTATGTGCACTGTGCCCTACTGCCAAGCCTGTGTTCACTGTGTTCCCTCCTGCTCTTCTGTCTGCTTCTTACTCTTGCTCACTCGCTTTGTCTTCTTTTCATTTTATAATCCACTCTGTGTTACACTAGTAGCTACTTGAACATTTGAAGTTTCAGTTGATCACCTTAATTTTTAGGACTGTTGATATTTGTATGTATCAACTGATGAAAATTTGCTGTTGACCATGTATACACATATGTATGTTGTCTGATTCTTTGTGCTTTTTTTGGCCCATTGGGTCTGTTTGTGGCCTCTCTCTCTTATTCTCTTTCCCACTTTTCTCCTCGTCTTTCTTCACATTCCAGCAGTCCTCCTAATCTACCAGCTGTCAGTCACAATAAAGATGGGAAAGAGAAAAGAGAAAGTTAGAAGAGATAAAAGCTGTGCTCATATGCACACAGAGGCTTCTCTGTTTAAATGAAAGCCTGAAGCAATCATTCACACATTACAGAGCAGTTACAGTTAACAGCCTAAATGTTTTCTGTCTTATATCAATTTAGGTCTTACTACTCACTTGAACAAACCCTTAGTGCCAAGTATTAAAGTTCTGTATAGTAAGCAACCACATAGCAACCAGTTAGACCCCTAGCAACCACCCAGAACATCCTAGCAACCAAATAGCAGACGTCTAATACACCTAGAATGCCCTGACAACCACACAGGACACCCTAGCAACCAAGTAACAAGTGCCTAAATATTCAAAACACCTTAGCAACTGCATAGTAACTTCCTTGCAACCACCCAGAAATATAGCAACCAGATAGCATTTGTAAAAAAAAACAAAAAAAAAAACACTCTGAACACCTTATCAGCTTCATAGTAACGCCCTGGCAACCACCCAGAAATATAGCACCCAGATAGATTTTGTCAAAAGACACTCTGAACACCTTAGCAACTGCATGCCCTGGCAAACACTCATGATGGCAACATCATGGCAGCAACATTTCCACAGTCAAACAGCATTCACGTTTTCTTCTAAAACTCTAGCTGTGTGTAGAGTAATAATGGTCCAACATTATTTTTCATGTTCAAACAGTTCAAATTGTGAGAAAATTATACAATTGCAACTGTCTTTCCTTTGAGATCTGACAACAGGAAGCAAGAGGAGATCAACCACACCTGACTGAAATAACAACGGTCTCTCTTTACACAGTTACCTGCAATGACAATCAGGGTAAAGCAGGACAAACATGTCTGAAATAGAATGGCTTTGGCTGTGTAAACAGCTTCAGGAGCCAAGCACCAGTTTGTGATAGAGCTGTGTGATCGTCTTTTCATCTGCAGCATCCACTCTCGTGTTTCCACCCTCCCAGTCTCTCTCTCTTCCATCTTCTCAACTGCAGCTCAGACTGTCAATCCCTGCAGCATCACAGAGATCATGTGTACTGTATTTTGAGATAATTTGAAGAGAGAGAGCTGAATTCTGACAGAGAGGTGAGGACGCGAGAGGTAGGAGGGTCCGGGTCGAGCTGCTGGGCCAAAACTAACTGCCGGTGCTGCGGCACTGACCTCATGGGAATCATGAGAAAGTGGGGCATCACTGATACACAGTAGAGAGTTAGAACGGAGGAGGATTGCTTGCTTTCTCTCTCTCTTACACACACAGATACAGTATCTCATGCACCTGCATAAACATGCATCTCAAACCTCACACATATGCGTTCACAAACAGAGCACAGCATATGTGAGACTTCTCACTCGAAGCTGTGGAAGTGTGAATGTACGTGTAAATGTTCACCATTGATTAGATTTTTATTTCATCCGTCTTTGCCTCTAGCCAAGAGCTCATTGCTGCTGTGAGCCTGTGAATTTATGAGAAGTGTTAATTAAGGAAGCTCTTAAGATATTCTATAAATCAGTCATAAGACCCCTCTGATGGAAGTTAACTCTAGTTAATTTTCCAATTGCATAGTTAAATTAGTTTGCTAATGTTAAATGATGTCATACTGTGCTTAAATTCACCCAGAATTAAAAGATCTGTCATCATTTACTCACCTTCATGTTGTTTCAAACCTGTATGACTTTCTTTCTTGGAACACAAAAGTAGATATTTCGACAAATGTCTGTTTTTTTGTCCATACAATGAAGGTCAAAACTGTTTGATTACCAACATTCTTCAAAATATCTTCTTTTTTTATTTTTCCAGAAAGTCATAGAGGTTGGGAGCAACATGTAAATGATGACAGAAATGTATTTATTTTTGTGTGAAAAAAAGTGTGAAACATGGATCAAGATTACATCACTCCATCTCACTTTTTTTAAACTATTGGTTAACTATTTCAAATTTCAAGAAATTTAGACATTTATTTTGTGCCATTTATCTGTTTAGTCAGTTTAGACGTTATAAGATAATAACTCTCATGATTTCCTTTGTTGTATGTGGACATTTTGAAATCTTAAGGGATTTTGGAGGGAAAATACTGACAATTGGCTCATTGTAAAAACGTGTCTCTACCTCCAAAAACGTACTGTAGTGCATGATTTGTAAACTAATACATTTTCATGTTTGCATGACATAACCAGCTTCATATGCATGGCATTTCTAACATCATAAACTTGCTCTGTAACTCACCTGGTGCGAGTCCCGTGAAACACGAGTCACGATAAAAAAGCTCAAAGACTTGTAGAAGCAAGCTAACATGGCATGGTTACTTCAGCAAATGCAGTCTGGTTAAGGGTTTAGTATGGTACGTAATTTTCAAACGTGACAGAACATTAACTTTTTAATTTAATTTCCCAACTGTCACGATACGCACAACAACTAAAGTAATAAAACTGGCCAGATTCACATTCATCTGTTTCAGATAAAACTGAACTCGCTTTTAGTGATACTCACTGGACATTCCACTTTAAAAGTGTCTCAAAATGTACAAAAGCAACATAATATAATTTTGCAGAAAGGTCACCACATGTTAGTTTTTCCAATGAGCTTAGATGACCCATATGAAGTGTTGTGGTTTGGATTTTTTACATTTGTTTTGTGGCATTTCTGCTTGTAGTATATTAATAATGTAACATTTCTTCGTCATGATGTTTTATAATGTTTGTTGTTATAGTAGACAATTTAACATCTGTATAAGGGATTTTTAAAGAAAAATACTTGGCTAATGGTTTACATTTAGGACATTTACAGAAAACAAGAGCTTTAACTTTTTTGATCAAAATAACACTGCTGATGTTTTTCCATGGCAGCGCATGATCAACCCCCTATTGATTCTTTGATGTATCTGCATCTTATTTATCTTATTTGCTTTATTTATCATGACACTTAAATGAGGAGAAGGTTAATTGTCTGTAATTGTGTGTATTATGCAGCACAGCTGCATGAGGTTAGGCTTAAGATAGCTGTGTGTGTGTGTGTTGCGAAGGAGCACACTCACGCTCCACTCGATGTCACAGCTGTGGGACGGCTCAGCGGAATAGTTTCCTAGCAACAAGCGAGAGAACGAGGCAGAGAGAGGGAGGGAATGTGACAGGCTGGAGTAGGGGAGCTGATTTGCTGAGAGGAGTGGCCAAAAGCCCAACAACTGTTGCCAGATCAGTAGCGTCTCTGTCCGTATGTGTTGGTGTGTGGCCGCATGATCGGTCGATGCAGGTCGGAGCGAGTGTGTGTGTGTATGTGTGAGGAGGACTGAGGCAGTTTGGAGCAGCGGTGGCTAGGTGGAGATACCCGAAGCCACACGTCCACAGGAGCACTAAAATCTGACAGGACTGGTCGCTGATATTTCACCTGTTGGACTGTGGTGAGGGTGGGGATCCTGGAGGGAGACGGGGACACTAAGTCTTGGACGTCCTCAGCCAACGAGGGCTTAACCGGCACGGGCAGAGAGGATGGAGATGATGGATCTTCATTATTGAGCGGAGGGGTAAGAGGATGAGATGAGAAAACTAGCACGTGTGAACATTTGCTGCAGCCAAGTCCATTGTTCCTGCTCTCTCTCTCATGATCTTCTCTCATCCTTGTTCCTGCACTGTACAAAGTGGGAACCTGCAATTGTTACCTTAAAGAGCTATTTATACCTGATTTAACCCATAACAATGAGTTTTGTTGGTTGGTTGGTTCAGTGATGTTAAATAATATTTTTGACATAGATTTTTTTCAGTGTAGCATCAATGTAGACACTGTAATAATCTCTCATCTTACATTATCATCTTCTCCCAACAATGATGCTGAAGAGATCTCTTGGTAGCTCTTGTTGACTCCCAACAGCACTTTAGAGTGTTAAAGCTCAATGAAATGCGAGTGCATTTTTGATTTTTTTTCTCGTTTTAATACATGATGTGAAGGCTCTGAGTGTGGTGGAATTCACAACCAGCCTGTGTCTTTCCAAAACGCTACACCTGCCTTTGAATGACAAGTTGAATGAATGACTAGAGAGCCCGGGCTGGATTGTGTGGTAATCTGTTGGAGGGGAAAGGGGTCACGCTATTGAAATGCTAATCAGACAGTGTGAGAGACTATGTGTGTGTTTAGACTGCTTGTGTGTGTTTGGACTGTGTCGATGCGTGTTTGGCGGTGCCTGTGTGTGTTTGTGTCTGCCTTCGTCTACTGAACAACCGTTGGTGACCCCATTGTTTCCGGTTTTCTTCTAACTGTTTCATTTCTTAAATGCCAAACTGGTGAAAATATCTGTTCTTTGAGAAATAACAGCCTCCATTTTTACACCTCAAATGAGACTAATGGTGTAGAAAAACTAGCAGACTGGTTGATTATTGTTGTAAGTGCACATGCTCATAAACCTAAACAGTTAATTCTGTGTCTCTTGGGAGCAGGGCTAATGGTGTGCGGCGGGAGTTGTGGTTTTGGGGGTTGTCGAGGGGGAGGGACTGTGGAGTTTTGAATACGCCTGATAGTTTGAAGGGAGTATGTGAACATGAAAGGGGAGATTAAGGGTGCTGGGGTGGTTTTGGGAAGACTCCCGAACGGTTAATGACCACCTGCTGGTAGCACCGCATCCACGTTGCGTTTGTATGAATGTGTGTGGTTCTTAATGTTGAAGTAATGTTTTTTTTTTCCATTGGCAAAGGACAATTCAGAAAGGTCAAGGAACAATAGGGTATACAGCCATTGAAATTCCTTCCCTGGCGCTTGCCTTTACCCTCTCTTGTGGTTTGTTTTGCAAAGGGGGGTCGGTCAAAGTCTTATTGGCTTCTTAAACTTTTGCAACCGAGTACGTGGCCGCTATATGCTGACAATTGTTCACTGTACAGCTAAACTTCAGTCAATACTAAGACTTGGTCTCTCTATGTGGTCTTAAAATATATGTGATTTTATCTTATAATGTGTTAGAATATTGGATTTCAGTACATACCCTGTCAAGATTTGTAATTTTCATATACAGTATATATTTATTATTTATTCTCACTATTTTTAAGTATTATTAAAATGTTACAATTTTAAATGACTGTATTCAGTTTTTTTAATTGTAATTTATTCAGTCATTTATAAAGTCTTCAGTGTCACATGATTCTAATTTGCTAATTTGGTATTCAAGAAACATTTCTTATTATCAATCTTAAACGCATATGTATATATATAGCTTGTTAGCATTTTTCCCCCCAGAAATTTTAGGATTTTTATACTAACTTTTGCTTGCTTTTTGGCTATACATTATAAGCTGATCCTGTATAGGGTCAGTCCAGTTCTCTTGTCTACTCCATTTAAGACTACAGTCATTTAGCAGCAGGTCTGACAGCTTTAGATATCGATCCGTTATGAAATGCTGTATCAGGCCTAGTTTATGGCGTGGGCAGCAGAGAACCTGTGTGTGACATTGGCACTATCTGCACTACCATTTCATGGATATCGTAATGCAAAGCCCAGCAAAAGTTATAATTCAGTGTTATAGTAGGGACAGGAGGTTAATTTGCAGTTTGGACACTCTAAAATGTAATAATATAGTGCATCCAGACTATTGCTATGAGATCTCTGCCAAGCGACTGAAGTGGATGAACATTTTGTGACCGACCTTTTAAAGTCACTCACTGGTACGTGTTTGTGATTATGCCTAGATCTTATAGCAACTAAAATGAGAACCATATTTCCACTTGTCTCCACATGTCTTGCTTTCAGAGGGACACCTACACAAGCTGTGGTATAATAAGGTAATTTGCTTTGCCAAGTGCCTCTGCAGTATTGATTGTGTAACTACAGCTCTGGTTGGCCTTTCTGTGTGTTTGCTGGGTTACCATTTTCAAGGTCAATAAAGAGTTCAAAGGTGTTTCGCTTTGATACCGTCCAGAGAAGGGCGGCTGGCAGTTTTAGAGCCCCGAGAGCTGGATTATGACTCATGGCTCCCTGTAAATCCACACTGTCTTTTGTCTGCTGACTGTGTAGGCAGTAAGATGGCCAACTATCCAGCTGCATTTCCACTCAAACAAAATCACCCAAGCTCAATTTATACGGAAAATGAGCAGCCATGTTGAATGTCCCTTGCCAGCATGTTTCTTTTGTCACTTCAGTAACGTAACTCATGGTTATACTTCAGTGTACGTAAGTTTTCGATCCAAATACTTAGCTAGCGACAGGTTCATATTTGGGTCATTCATTAGCTAAATTTAGTTATCTATGTCAGGTAAACAAGAACAAAACAGTAATGTTAAAGCTAAAGCTATTTCAAGATATACGATGATTTGTACATACTTATTGTTTTGAGGTAGTTGGTGTTTTATATAGATTTGGGTTGTCAGTTGGTCCAAAATGTTTGTTTGGTCTGTTACCTGAAAAATCTTCAAAACTAGCAGCCAGTGCTGTATTTGGCAGGGATCGCTATTGTCATCAGAAGTTTGAGCGGTTTTTCTGTCATGTTTATGTGCACACTTGACATTTCTTGCGAGCTGCACTTGAAAACAATGTGAATATGATGGTGCGCTTTGGATGCTAGCCAGTGTTGTGTTTGTGTTTGTGTGTGTGGGTTGATGTCATCATGAGATCTGTGAAGAACTGCTGCTCTTATACAGTAGCTTTACAGAGAAAAATTAAACTGCATCTAAACATTAGAGAAAAATATTTCACAGAGGAAAATAATCTAATGATGTATGTGAGTAAGTGTGAGACTGATGTGGATTCCTCCATCACGCAGTCCTCTGTGTTCCATATCTACTTCACAGACAAAAACTTCTCTATTATTTATAGATCAGAGATCTTTGGGACATCTTGTGCATTTGAATGTTTTCAGGCGTGTTCTGAGACAAAGAAATAACGGTTTCATTCACTCTTTCTTAAAGTCAGAACTTTCATTTTTGGGTGAACTGTCCCTTTAAGCCAAGTAATAAAAGGATATTGCTGTTGGTCAGTAATGACACATAAAAGAGTGTTTGATTACACAATAACTATTGACCAGATCGCACTTACACTCCAGAAGAATACAGCAGCTTTCACTCAGCATGGACATCATTATGCGTTTGAATCAATACCGGGCTATATATTCCAGAGCGGAGTCATTGGCTTTTTAATGTTGATCTTCTTCTCCAGCTCAGCATACTGTAGCAAACTAGCAATGTGGACATATTGGTGGGTATATTTTAGCACTTAGTGTCCTTAGTCCGTACTCCGCAATAATGTATAAATCACTGGAGGTAGGGTGGATCAGCAGTATTGCAGCATGACAGCATTAGTCCATCATTTTAATGAAGAGCAAAGAGCAAACTGTTCCTGCTTTGATTTTCAGCAGTGAGTTGAAACATTAAAATACCCTAAATTTGTACATTCTATTACATTCACATAAAATCAAATCACTTTGTCACCAAATACACAGAGTAATGGTGTGTGAAAAGATAATAGTTGCAACTGCCAATAACTGCTTTCATCTGTGAAATACATTTAAGTGTAACCATGCATGATATATAAAGGAACATTGAAGAGTGTGTGTGTGTGTGTGTGTGTGTGTGCGTGTATGTATAGGCTTTATTTGTTTATGAAATGATGTGAAGTATGTGTGTGTATCAATTAAAAGAAGTCTGTCAGAAGCAGTGTAAATAATGAATGTTAAGTCTAGGTATTCCAGACGGTGCTGTCTAAGGGGGGCTGGCAGATTCAGGTCGAGTTGGACCAAAAGGGGTCTTTTATCTGGGCTCTCACCGCAGGAGACCCCTGTGTCTCCTCTTACATTACTGCAGTCAGAGTGTATCTGATAGGGCTGCATTTTTCACAGTCGCTGCTCAGCTGGAAGAACTTCTATTATGCTGTCAAAGCTTCACATTAAGACTATGCAGATATCAGTCATCAGTAATCTGCTTCTTTTCTGTAATCTCCAAAGATGCAGCCATGTGGGAAGAATCAAAGTTTTGCTCACATTTGTGACAAGGCCTGTGATGTTTAATCCTGTGGCCGGACGTTACATTTCCTTGCCGTAGGCATAATCTCAGATCAGACTGGACAAACTAGAAGCATTTTTTTTCTCGAGGACATTTTAATAAATGCACAAGACTAGTAATCCTGCCGTTTGGGTTGACACGTCTCTGCTCACAGCAGTGGCTCTATGTTGCAGATTTTCTTAATCAGAATTTTTGTCCTATTTTCCATTAAAAATATCTAAACATCCTTAAAACAAGATACATTTACATGAGAACTAAATTATTAGACAATTATAAGACGCGTATCTTTTTTAAGAATAATTTTTGTTGTTGTTGTTGTTGTGCATAGGTCTTATTTGTTAGATCTGCCATGTGGGCATGAGTGGAGGAGGGGTGAGCGAGTATCGTGATTCGTGTGTGACCTACAAAGGAAGGTAACGGGCTCGCTGAGGTGTGAATGCGAGAAGGGTCACTTCAGATATACACTGCATAGGCTTTGATAAGAATGAAATGCTTTTCGAAAAAGATTGAAAGGTGTTTGCGATGGGAGAAAAATGTATATATTGTATATTATAGAGGAAAGATGAAGTATAGAGAGTGAGGGAGGGTCATAGGAGAGGAGAGCAGCTGACTACAACATCAAGTGGAGTAGGTACTCCTGCAATACTGGAGGCTGCAGTTTCACGACCGCAGTCCTAGGACCCTCTTTTTTGTATGTACTAACAACAGTTTATACCATTTTATAGCACTTACTATTCAATTCTGTATTTGTTTTATTAATTTTCAGGAAGTATAGATATACTGTTCAATATAGGGATAAAAAAGTATTTGTAGTTAATGTGATAAAAGACAACCTGACTTCATACGTCCATTAAAATTACCTCAGGAACAGATGGTTAAGTCATTTTTAAAAATGAGTGCTATGTTTTTATGTGTAAAGAATCATTAAAGTGTGATTAGTAAGTGTCCGAATAAATTTAGAGCCACTGTATGACATTAGCAATTTATGGCTATTTATTTCTGGAATTAGTGAATGTTCATGTCATCTTCAAAGTAGTGGAAAGTTTGATTCTATTGGATGAATTACGGCATGAATAAATGGACAGAGTATGATCATCTGTGAGGGATGTGAAGTCATTTTAAAGCACACTGACTGGTGTGTATTGTAGTTCCCCAGAATGCTGTAAAGGCGTAATGACCAGCGATAATTCTGTTTTAATAATACAGTATCTCCCAAGACATAGACAGTATCTCCTAGTTGCAAATATAAATATACTTTTATATTAGACAGAGACAACATTTTGGTAACACTTTATTTTAAGGTGATGCACTTAGTAATAACAGTAAATTCTGCATAATTACAAGTAACTAACCCTAAACCAAACCCTAACCGTAACTCTATAGTAAGTACATGTAGTTAATTAATATTACTCAGTACTTATATAAGTCAGCTTAAAATAAAGCATAACCAAATTTTGATATATGTATGCAAACATATATAAAGACTCAGCATTGATTTAACGATCTCTCATGGTGTGATAATTATTCTGCTCTTTCTGTGCAAATAACAATGAGCCACTGGACAGCATCAGCTGATTCACATTGTCCTTTTGCCATTGAGATGTGACATGAATTTTACTAAGTAAGTTAAAATTTTAGAGCTGCACTTGTTGTAGGAGAGAATGTATGTAAAAAAAAAAGCTATATCAAATGGAGAATATATCTTATTTCTTTACGAGAGCACAATTTCTGTCTCTGCTATACAATCTAAATTATCATCCTTCTCTTTTGTTAGACTCGCCATTCGTTAGTCAACTGAAATGTTTCATACCCATTCACCATGATGACCTTTGTCCTGTCCTAGTGTCGTTTGTGTCTTCTGGGGTTAATGAGCAAAGTTTCCATAACCTTTGACCCATTATCTTTTGTGTTCCTCGGACAGAGGACTTCTAAAGTTCTTAAGTCTTCTTAAGTTCTCATGTCACTTCATTAAGACCTGTGTGTGAAGAGACCACATAGTGAGTCACAGTAATCCAGTCTAGTTTTGAGCAATTTCTGTATGTCGTATTTGCATTTGATTTTTGAGCAATATTGAAAAGGTTTTCTATGACATCTGTTTGCAGCACGGGGAGGGTAGTCTGGGACCCCCGATCATCGTATGCACACGGCCGTACCCAGAGTGCCAGCTGTATTCGGATGAGGAAGGAATGGGTGGACGGGATGCGCAGGAGTCAGACATGGACAGCGGGGCAGGATCTGAATCTTCTGAAGGAGGACGTCATGAGGATAAAGAGGAAGGACTTGGTGGACTCTTTCTACGTAGAAACAAGTAAGCATCATGGATAATTATGTTTTGGATCTTTTTTAGTGTTATTTGAGCTTATGATTCCAGAATTTATTGTTTAGTTAAAATATTATTTAATGTAATAATTCATGTTTAATTCAATTGAAAATAATCACCACATTTGATAAAATGAACAATAAAATAAATAATAATGAAATGGAATGATTCTCTTTCTCTGGTTTAGCTGTGGTCAGATGGTCTCGTCAGCAGCGGCCTCAGTGATCTCAGTGGAGGAGCAGTTTGAGGACTATGGAGAGGGAGAGGATGTGGACTTCACTCCCAGCAGCCCCATCCCCGATGATGACACACGTACTAATGGTTTCTCTGACCTGGGCTCCTCTCTGCCCTCCAGGTTAACTAGCTCACTAGTACACACCGACCTCTCACATAAAATACTGACACGCTGTGTTATATGTGTGAGCTCTGTCATTTGATTGCATGGATGAATATGGGTGAATAGCATGAAACCAGACAAGAAAATGTCCAGGCCAAAACTAAAAGAAAGAAAGAAAGAAAGAAGAAATTATTTATATATTTATATAACACACACACACACACACACACACACATATATATATATATATATATATATATATATATATATATATATATATATATATATATATATATAATTTATTTTAATTTTTTTAAAGCCAATTATTATTTTTATATTATATTAATTATTTTTTAAATTATATATTTGTGACATTATTTTCATGGTACTTAAGCAGATCCTTATCCAAATTATAATTACCAAAATGCCGAAAAATTACATTCTCATTTCTCAAAATTCTGCAAAACAGTTTTAAAAGAAAAAACGTAAAGCATTAAAGTCTCAATACATTATGGTAATGATAAGTTGTGTGTAAAATAATGTACCAATTCAAAATGTGCCAATCATAATGATTAAAAAATAAGCAAAATTTTCATTTTCATTTTTCATTTTTATTTTCATGAGCTTTACTTTCTCAGATGAATGTTGCTGTGAATTTTTGACAGCTATTAATTATCTCATTGTCAAACATAACATTTTATTAAACAGTTTTGCCTTACAGTGGTACTTTAAAATCTTCAGCTCTTAAATCTTCAGCTGTGTAATAATTATCCTTTCATGAACTCAATAACAGCTCATTAGACGTTCTTATAACTATGCAAAATCTGAAATTTCTCATCATATTATATTATTAAATACTGTGAGTAAGAAAAATCTGAATGCTTCTACTGCCAGTATTGATGATCACTTGTTGTTTCCAGTGCTGGCCAGACCCCTCAGAAGATCAGACACCTGTACAACAGTGAGCTTCTGGATGTTTACTGCTCTCAGTGCTGCAAGAAAGTCAACCTGCTCAATGACCTGGAGGCCAGACTCAAAAACCTCAAAGCTAACAGGTAAGAGGAGACCGAGTTTGAAGTTAGCATATTGCTACAAGTCTACAAGGATTTTTCCATTGACTTTTGGATTATTGCAGAAAATAAGCTCTGTGACCAACAAAACTTTATGAAATTAAAAAAAAAAAATGAACACAACTTTTCTGAATGTTGAAGCCTAAATACAAAGTCGAAGTAAAAAGCTAAGCTTGGGCTATAACCCAACGACACCACGCCCGCATGACTTTAACGTCACCACTAAGTTTACAAAAAACGCTTTCAAACTTTATCTAAAATCTACAAGTTTGAGTTAGAATAGTTTGAAAAAGTGTGAGGCTGTAAAAGTATATCTATTTTATGTTGTAGAATTAACCACAGACCTTTTTTCAGACAGTTTAACCAAAAATACCTTCAAAAAACCCAGTGACTTATGGACGATGAAACTTCAAGTTCTAAATGCCAACTCGTTTTCTGGTTCTAGGACTCATTCCTGCAGCACTCTATATAATAAGCATAAAAATACAAACAAATATTGGGTAAAATAAACATGTCAGATTACATGGAACTGTTTTTATTGATGTTTCTTTTGAAGGATTGATTGATTATTGATTGAGTATTTTATTGTTTTTACTGAGCTCGATACAGTGCATATTAATAATGAACTTATATTTATGTTGTAATAATGTTTTTCTTTTCTTTTTCTGGAGCCATTTAATGCTTAAAATCTAGCATGCTGTCCTACCTTAATCAGTGGTTACATGTCCAATCCTGTTTTTAGTGCCCTTAACTGCACTGCACTTCTGAGACAATTCTTTGTCTCAGTTCACTCTAAGTTAAAGCTAGATATATTTTTATGAGTCTCTTTAATCACCCCCTGTCAAAAGCTTTATCGGGAGACGGGTTTCATTAAAGGAGCTGTTACCATAGCAACAATGTTCCAATCAAGGGTTTACTAATCTTTGTGAATGTTATCAGAGACAGTGTGGGAAAACTGAAACCCTCAAGAAAAGCCTGGGGTGTTTAAGTGGGTGTGTGTGGTGGAATTTGATGAAAACTGCTGAAATAATCCTTTTATTGTCATGTGACCACATAACATATTTGGTACTTCAGGAGAACGACACTGCAATCTTTCCTCTGTAACAAGGCTTTAATGCATCATGGGATTATGAGGATTCCACCTCATATGCTACTGACACATAGAGACATTATACTACAGACAGCTGCCTCACTGCATTCTTCCTACATAGACAGCTGCCTTCTAAGACAGCATCCTAACCGGCCCAACCTACACGAGTTACTTCATGAGCACCTAGACGGCACACAAATAGAGTGCAACAGTGCCCGCCCACTTTTTCAGCTGCCTTGGTTCCGGAAATATTTATCCCATTCATTTTTTCCAAAGGGATTTTCAAAAAGTCTTCATTTAGAGTTATAAGCATGGGCGGCGCTAGGGAGGGGCTAGCAGGTGCTTCAGCACCCCCAAGAAAGACCAAAGCACCCCGATAGCACCCCCCAAAATAATGTCTGGAATAAAGTATATTCAAATATATGTTATTTCGAGATATTAAGTCGTTATTTCAAAATAATATCTCGGTATTTCGACATAATAACGGCAAATTTTTGTCCCGCCAAAGCCTTTTTTGATCGGTGAGTGATGTAGAATAGAATGACTGCTGCGCTTGACAGGGCGCATCACGAGCAGAGAGAGAGAGCCCCGGCCGCGCGCACTCTCACGTCTTCAAACACTTCTCGCGCATATTAATCAAAATCAATTGACACGATAGTAAAAGGTCGGAAGACCGCAGTTTCACGTGGAGCATTTGGAGATTTGTTCTCCTGAATTACCGCGGTGTGTGAATTGTGCTAAAAAAAAACACGTTGCCTAGCTTATCGTCTCTAAAAAGCGTTCCGCCCATTCAGCTGACCTAAACCACATTTCAATAAACGAAAAAACCTATCCAGTAATATGTTTTCTGTATTGACGCAAATCTTGCGATGTCCAAACTGCCGAGATAATCACACAAGCGTGCCGTAGACGTCCACTAATGACACATCCCATACGCAAACGAATGACTCATTTTAACCATGACTTTAATAGATAGTGAAAACAACTGACATGTCCAACACTGAGCTCACGAGACCTGTGGTGTATTTAGTATTGTTTGGTTATTAAAGTAGGCCTACACAGCAAGACCTTTGAATCGGTGTATAAAAAATCGGTAACACTTAATTAAATCAGTTAGCCTAACATTTACAATTAATTAACTGCATTTCAGCATTGTTAATGTTAATTGTTTCAATATTTAGAGAGTCAGGCCCACTATATGTGTGTTGTAGCCATTAAATAAGCGCATTTAATTTCATTTTTGTTAAGATATTATAATGTTTTTTTTTTTGTTTTTTTTACATCTATGCTGATTATGAAAATTGAACAGCATGAGTAAGATGCGCGATATATCGGAAGACATGATGGGTCAGACATGATTTTGACCACTAAATTTACATTTACACATTTACATTTAGTCATTTATTTTAGCAGACGCTTTTATCCAAAGCAACTCAACTGAGGACTAAACCAAGCGAGTCATCGTGAAAAGACAAAAACAATGCAAGAAGTGCTCAAAATACCAAGTTCGGACATTGCTCGGAGTAGCATAAGCCAGACAAGCGAGGATTTAAAGGAAAAGGATTGTTATTTTTTTGTTTTATGTTAAGTATAAATTAAGTTTTGTTTTGTAGAAAGCCTTTTTAAAGTGAATTTCGTTTTGTATAAATTGTATCTTAATTTTAATCAATTTTTCATCAACCAATTGAAATAAGAAGCAAATATAGCAGACAATATGATAAAGATAAGGAGGCGCGGGCGCGATTGCATTGCACGTGAACTGGAGCACATCTCATCATAAATTTTGCTCATTTAAATAATAGTGTGTGTGTGTGTGTGTGTGTATATATAGGCTAATTGCGCAGCTCCCCCTGTCAATGATCTAGCACCCCCTCAGCACCTGCGTTAAAAATTATCTGGCGCCGCCCCTGGTTATAAGTCATAAACCAAACCAACCAGGTTAATCACGACTTTTAGGGTTAGTGTGTAAGAGGTTAGAATATACAGTTTGTACAGTATAAAAACCATTACGTCTATGGAGAGTCCCCACAAAGATAGCGAACCAGACGTGTGTGTGTGTGTGTGTGTTATTTTGGTGCGATTTGCTTGTGGAAATGAGTGATTATGAACATGATTATTTACAAATAGCTACAAAAACCTGTTGGATTAATGTGTGCTGATGGCTTCAACAAAAAAAGCATATACTGTTGATTAACAACCTTGTAGCTCAAAGTAGGTTTGTCTTTAATGGTTTATAAGTTATAGTTCAAAATAAATTTCCCTATGAAGAAAATGAATGGGATTTTTACTTCCAGAAGCCAATTGTTGCACTATAGTTTGATATTAGCATGTTGCTAAGCTAAAAGCATGACACTGTAATACGCATAAAAAGATTAACATAAATTAAAATTAGGATTAATATTTACATATGCTCTGTAAAAGTACATTTAGCTATACATGCATCACTTCCTCTACCACAAAGGAATCTTTTTTTCTCCAAGTTTAATGCAGTGCATTCTGGGATTGCCTTCTCATTATTATTATTATTATTATTATAAATGATAATAAAACAGTATTTTAGAAAGCAACATAATCAAGTGTCTACCTTTTGGAACAGCCTATGTTTGAAATGGTGCAAGAGAGACGTTCAGTAAGAGCTGTGCAATTTCCTTTTCTCTGGGTGAATAGGTGTGATGGGGAAGTGGGATCATGTGGCATTCTGAGGCCTTTGGCTATTAATCCCCTGGCATTTTTGTCCAAATCCTCCACTGCATACTCTGCCAAAGTTAAAATGCATTCATGCAAAACATGATCAGCACCAATATGAACTACACCTCTGTAATGATCTGCAAACATTTGGGTTATTTTTATTTTATTTTTTTAAAAGGTTTAAAAAACATTAGGAAACTTCTGCTGTTTTTTTTCCAGATTTTTTTATTTATTTTTTTATTGCTAATTTCTGTTTTTTTCTATTTTTTTGTATCAAATATGTCAAGCCAACCGGTCAGGACAGGTCATGAAGAACTATGTGCAAATGCACTTTTGAGGGCATGTGTGTGAGTGCTGAGTGTATTTTGTTAGTTCGCAGATTGTCTGGGTCTATCATTGTTGTGGTAGTTATACGTGTTTTGTCAGTGCTGTGATGTCTGGGTTTGAGGACACGAGAGAGCTGACTTGTATTTCCGAGTTCAGACCTGTGTGATGTAACGAGAGAAGGGGTTTAAAGAATGACGTGGGTCACACAGTTACATAAACACAGGCAGAGGTTTATAATTAGAGTGCAGGTGCTCTATTTTTACTGAGGTCCTTCAGAGCCGTCTGATTATCAGTGTAATCTCATTACCTAGGACAAACTGACTTCAGTACCTGATCTTGGCCACTTGGGGCGATAGTGAATCAGTAATTAGGCTCTAAACAAAACTGATAACATGAATCGAATAAATGAAACATTGCAGTGGACTGCAAGATTGATGGGAAGCACTGAGAATCAAACCATCCATCCACCCATCATCCATCTATCTATCTATCTATCCATCTATCCGTCTTTCTGTTTGTCTGTCTATATCTGTCTATCATAAATGTTTTTTTCTGATTTCATCTTTCAGCATCTATACCCATTCAATTGGATTTTCTGCATGGTATTATATCATTTACAGTTTGTATATGATGAAAAATGGAGTGAATGTGTAGATTTTAGGAAGCTGTTTAATGTGTCAGGAGAATATAAAATGTAAAAGAGTTGTAAAAGGTTGTAGCAGTGCAAAACTCCGTTCTCTAATCCAGGGATCTTTTGATTTTACAGCCCAAACAGGAAAATTACCAGTACAGCATTTGGTCGGTAAGTCTCCGATCTCTGTTATGTTCACAAGATCTGTAGAATATAACATTACAAAGTGCTGCATACCCATTGCCTGATAACTGGTTAGAGAGAAGATGTCCTGATTCTCTGTTTCTCTGTGTGTTTCACAGTCAGCTCTTCCACCACAGTAACTTCAGCAGCAGTCAGGGCAGCACAGAGGATCTCTTCAGAGACAGCATCGACTCCTGTGATATTGACATCACTGAAAAGGTCTTGGAGGCATAATGAAGGGGTCATTGAAGACCACATTTATTGTTGAATTGCTTAATGCATAATAAACTGATAAAAATCAAATAGTGTTTCAGAAATACTTGTGAAGGCCATTATAATAATGCTGTTTACTTGCGAATGTGATTCAGAAAGGATTGTCTATAACAAACTCAGTAACACTTTAATTTAAGGTGACATAGTTACACATTACTACATAGTAAATTATGCATAGTTACAAGTAACTAAACCAAACCCGAACCTATAGTAAGTACATGTAGTTAATTAATATTACTCAGTACTTATATAGATTATAATAAAGTGTAACCACAAACGTCTTTATTCCTATTACAGGTGAGTTATTTGGAAAAGAAGATAACAGAGCTTGAGAACGACAGCCTGGCTAACGGAGATCTGAAATCCAAACTTAAACAGGAAAACACACAACTAGTTCACAGGTAAAGATGACAGAGAGATCTGACTATTAGATACAGATTTGATATGTTATAAAGAGCATACAGATTTTTGAATTGTGGGGTCATTAAGACCATTTTTAAAGATATTAATACTTTTATTCAGCAAGGATGAAGATTTCTATTTCTAATAAATTATTTTGAAATTTCTATATTAATCAAAGAATATTAAATATTAAGCAGCACAACTGTTTTCAACATTGATAATAATAAGAAATGTTTCTTGAGCAGCAAATCATCATATTAGACTGATTCCTGTATGATCACGTGACACTGAAGACTGGATAATAATGCTGAAAATTCAGCTTTGAAATCACAAGTATAAATTACATGTGAAAATATTGTCAAATAGAAAACAGTTTAAATTGTAATAATATTTCACAATATTACTGTTTTTACTGTATTTTTGACCAAATAAATGCAGCATTGGTGAGCATTGGAGACTTGTAGTTATGCAGTATATGTTTTCTAATGTCTGTATGTGTTTTTTTGTTGTTTTTTACATGTTTACCCATCAGGGTACATGAGCTGGAGGAGCAGATCAAAGATCAGGAGACGCGTGCAGAGCAATGTCTAGAGGAGGAGCTGAAGAGACACAGAGAGGCCTACAGTAAGATGGAGAGAGACAAGAGCACTGAGATTGAACTGCTTAGTAACAGGTACCTGAAGTCTCCGATAAGAAACCTCACAAAAACACATATATGAAGCATGTGGGGGTTTCAAGACCTTATAACTCAGAAACACTATTCAGCAGGGGAGTGTATGGCATACTACTTTATAATGGATGATTCCTCCCTATAGGGTCCAGCAGCTAGAAGAGGAAAACGCAGAGATGAAAGTGAATGTGTGCAGACTCAAGTCTCAGACTGAAAAACTAGACCAGGTCAGAGATGCATCAAAACTCAAGCTAAAACTCCCTTGACCATCACAACCACATGACCCACACGATACATCAGCTCATCAAGTTACGTGTCACATGATTAATTTAACAATTAAAAGACAGCACTTTCTTGCTCTCCAACACACACGTTCACATTCACACACCCATTTTCACACTGTCACTTGTGACCTCACTGAAGCATCTTTTGACACATTTCAGCAGGCAGTGAAATCCCTGGAGCTTGTCAGTGTTAACCGCACACTCTTTCGTGCTGCTTGCATTAGCCAGTGTTATGAGTGTGAAAGCTGCTGCCTGCATGACATTAGCAGCCCTGTATTTAGACTCAGAGACTGTGAGGCTTTGATCTCTGAGATGGAATGAAACATTGTGGAGAAACTGCACGACTTGATGCTGTAGCCTTTCCATAAGGCTTTAAAACTAGGTCACTGTCTGATATAGCTAAAATATTAAAGGTCCTCTTGTGGACTAGACTGAAAAATGCAGTTTTTAGCTGAAGAAGCTACATTTATGATATAATTGGTGTCAGATTTTATTGCTGGTTTGAAATACATTAAAATGTGATCTTGACAGTCCCCATGTACTTGAATGCCTATTGCCTACCTAAAAAACAGCTGCATGGGACCCAAAATGGCCGCCAAGTTCACTTAAAAATTAAACTTCTGTCATAATTTACTCACCCTCAAGTTGTTTCAAACCTGTATGAATTTCTTTCTTCTGCTGAACACAAAAGAAGATATTTTGAAGAATGTCAGTAACCAGACAGTTGATGTACCCCATTGACTTCCATAGTAGGAAAAAAAATATACTATTGAAGTCAATGGGGTACATCAACTGTTTGGAATGTTCTTTATCAAGTTAACTATTACTTTAAAGGGATTTTTTTACTCACTATGTCAAGTAAAATTTATTTGTATAGCTTTTTTCACAATGCAAGATTGTTTCACACAGTCATACTGTTATGTCTAAAATGCCTTAATACTTTTAACATAGAACAGACTTAGGGGCTGGGTGACACGGCAATATACGGTATAACGATAGCATAAATGATCCTCTGGATTTAGATGTAGCTATTTTGCATTTATTATTTTGTTTAGATATATCAGTGTCACAGTGATTAGACAGAATTACTATATCCAAATGACTAATTTCATGGTAAAATGTTGTATATATTTGTACTGTATGTATATTTGTGCACAGGAGAAGCAGCGTATGACAGATAAACTGGAAGACACAAGCCTGCGTTTGAAGGATGAGATGGATCTGTACAGGAAAATGATGGATAAGCTTTGGCAGAACAGACACGAGTTTCAGAAGGAGCGAGAGGCCATGCAAGAGGTAGCGCATGTCTTTTTGCAGATGACAACTGTACACATACATAAACCTAAATATACAGACCTCTCACACAATCCACGTGTGCATGTAGCTGATTGAGGACCTGCGGCGCGAACTGGAGCACCTGCAACTCTTTAAACTGGAGACTGAGAAGCCCGGCCGTGGCCGTAGCGCTGCTGGGCTGTCGGAGTACAATGCCAAGACTCGAGAGATTGAACTGGAGCACGAAGCAAAGCGGCTTAAGCAGGTACAGTGGAAAGATATGGCCGTGCTTATTGTGCTGTCTGTGATATGTTATCTTACAATATCATTGCTGATCAAACAGGTGCATGATTGTTTTTATGATACACAGTAAACTATACATCAACTGTCAAGCTCCAAAAAACACATAGAAGAATCACAAAAGTGGCTTATGCAATATAAAGAAATTGAAGTCATTATTCATTGAAAATTGTCAGATTTTAATGAGAATTGTTATAATTACTATAACATCAGAGGTTCTCAACCATTTTGACTCCAAGACCTGCTACTGTCCGAGACAATATCCAAGACAATATATTTTTTTTATTTAAAGAAAATAAAAGTGGCAATAGTAAGTAAATTCCCTAATTTCAGTTGATTAAGAACTGAATTGTATTTCAGGGGTTCACACTTTATATATGTCCTGTGAATTTACATGTTTCCAGTCATTTGTGATTAAGGGCAAATATTTGTTTAATTAGTTTTATTCACATTTATAGCAATTTCAGCACATCAAAATATGTTATAGACTGAAATAACAACAACAAAAAATCGTATTCATTATAGAAATTTACATGACTTTTCCAGGTATAAATATGATTAAAAAATCATATTTTTAAAATTCCCTCATATACAGTAAGCAGGTTTCCCAAGGCCGTGGGAATCGTGGTTCTTATATAATAGTGGCAGTTGTTGAAAATAAGAACTGATTTGAGCTGTTTTAGCTTATTTTGAAATTTGGAAGTGTGCTGAGGTACCCTAGTGAGAAACACTGCTGTATATTATAATAGGCATCATGTATGCATATGTACCTCTTGGAATTTAGTATGAATTGCACACTGATGTATTTCAACTTCTAACAGGAGAACCATAAACTCCGAGACCAGAACGATGATCTCAACGGACAGATTCTCAGCCTCAGCCTATATGAGGCCAAAAACCTGTTTGCTTGCCACACCAAGGCCCAGTCACTGGCAGCGGAGATAGACAACGCCTCCAGAGATGAGGTGAGAAGCACAGAATACAGAACCTCACAAACTAGAAATGACTGTTCCCATTAAGCGATAGGATATTAGTCCCATCCCCCAAAATGTTTCCTTTATGCAATTATGTGTTAGTAGAGTTATTTTAAATTCAATTAAATTATAAGTTATTATAAGTGATTAAGTAATCACTAAGTAATCAATAAAAACTTGTACTCTTTTTAAAAGGATGCTACAGTATACAATTTTTTCACAAGGGACCTGCACCCAGATCTATTGAGCTGTGTTCACTATCGCCTCCTATACCCCCATTCACTGTTCCCTACGTTACTCCACTAATATACTCCCCTTGAAGGAGTGAATGAAAACAACTGAGTGAATTCGCAGACTGAGTGCTCCGGAAGGGCTGCCGCTTTTGCATAATTTGTGCTTGCCATTTAATAATTATTTGAAGCTTAGCAAACTGACAGCTCCAGTAGTAATGAAAATATTTTTCTTTAACTTTGTCATGGAAACTAGCATGTATAAACTTAATTTTAAATAAAATTAATTTACAATTTAATAATCAATTAAAAAGGAATTTATACCTGTATGAGATTACGCTGTAGCCACATCGGACCAGCAGTTTTGGGCGACATCTTCTGATCAGATGTGGGAATTCATTCGGCTCATTCGACTCTAACAGGGCATTATGGGTATTCTCTAGCCGTTGAGTGTACATCAGTTGTACACTCGTTGTTGCGGTGCATTATGGGATTAAATGAGTGCACTCGATTACATCCACTATGGTTTTGGACACCACTACAAATGGCTGTCCACTCAAATAGTGCCCTATTTAAGGGTATAGGGGGCGATTTCGGACACAGCCCTGGTTTATTTGTGCTTCATGTTTTAAAAGCTCAAAGGCTTTTGTGAAAACTACAGATCATACTTCCGCATATTTGTATCCCTGCTCACGGACAGATATATCGAGCCCAATGCATTGTGGGAGTTTAAGTTTTCCATATTTTTTGGGGGGCAAAAAGGAAAGCCTTTTCTCAAGTTATGTAGCACCAGTTTTTTTTTAAGCCCATTTTTTTAAAGCCCATCTTGCCCATCAGTGGTGAATCACCCCTTTATGATTCTGTACCTTATAGTTAAAGGGATAGTTCACCCAAAAATGAAAATTAGTCCATGATTTACTCACCCTGAAGCCATCCTAGGTGTATATGACATTCTTCCTTCAGACGAATACGGTTGGTACGGCCGTCTGCCCGAAGCTAGTTATTTTAGTCGATAAAGTTTTAAATTTGGTTATTTTTCTTACACGAACGCATCGCTTCACTTCAGAAGACCTTTATTAACCCCCGAAGAGCCGTTTCGAGCACTTTAATCATGTGAATAGATGCGCTTTACTGTACTTCCAAAGTCAAACAGCCATTCACTCTCATTATCAAGCTTGGAAGAGCCAGGACATTTTTTAATATAACTCCGATTGTATTCGTCTGAAAGAAGAATGTCATATACACCTAGGATGGCTTCAGGGTGAGTAAATCATGGGCTAATTTTCATTTTTGGGTGAACTATCCCTTTAAGTGTTAATATGATTTATTGACGCTTTGCATTCACACTAAGAACATTAGCAGATGTTTTTTATCTAGAGGAACCTACAAAATGTCCTTCAGCTTTACATGAAAGACTGCCATAGTCATTTTGTCAATCTCTCTATCCTTCCAGCTGGTTGAAGCTTTGAAAGAACAAGAGGAGATCAACTACCGTTTAAGGCAGTACATGGACAAGATCATCCTGGCTATCCTCGACCACAACCCCTCCATTTTAGAGATCAAGCAGTAGGGATCTGAGCTGAGAGCAGGTAGAGGACTCAAACTTGGCAGAGAGCTCCCCCTTCAGGCCGGGGGTTTGAAATGCACCTTTGCCCCTTACACCAAGTCATCATGTATTACAGAGCAAATTGCTTTCGAAAAAATCGTGTCTCTCATGTGCTCTGCCTCACACACACGAGTTACAGTTTCCATTTCCATGCTATGAGTTTAGGCCGTAAAAATGACACAAACAAGTGATGAAACTGGAATATAGAGTAGAAGTGTACTTTTCACTCTCAGTTATATATACACACTACCTCTGAGTATGTACAACTCAGTGTTGTATTCTAAACATGAACAAAACAAGTAGAATTATGATAAATATCACATGATCACACCATATAGGAGAGCTATACATGCACCCTATGGCATGTGGGGTTTATTATTATTATTATTTGAACATTTTAATCAGCCCTCTAGATTTTCTCTATAAAGTACTGTTTGCCTATGAATTTTAACAATCCAGCGCCGAATCAACGGACAGAGCAATAGAAAGACATGACTGTATAATAACAATAATCTGCAGATAAGGGAACTTCTTTTGAATGTTCTCTGCCCACATAAATTGTGGTCTGCTGTGAAAATAATAAAATCATGTCAGTCCATTCTAAGATAAAATACACTGCTGTTAGTGTTAATGGCTGATGCTTTCAGTTCTTAAATAATCATACAGCTTGTAACGGGACTGTGCTGAACATCCTTTGACTGTAGTAGAGAAGCACAAGTGAACGGTGTGAGTACTGATGACACAGTTGTACAATATAGTATATATGTGTAGAAAGAAAAATCTATAGAAAATGTGAAAAAGAAAGGTTTATTTTTCTTAGAAGTCTGTTTGAATGAAAGGATGGTCCATTGAAGTTTCAAGGAAGAGGTGGATGTAGTACATAATGAGTGAGAAGTAAATGATTATGATATAATAAAATTGTATAGTTTTACCAAGAAAACAAAAAAAGCCCCACAAAATTACGGCCAATGTAGTTAAAACATTAATATCATGGTAAATGTCTCTATTAGAACAATTTATGGTCTAAATATAAAATATATGCAAAATCAAATATATATACACTACCGTTCAAAAGTTGGGGATCAGTAATTTTTTTTTTAATGGAACTAAATCTAAATCTAGATGTATTAAATTGATCAAAAGTGACAGTTAAGACACTTATAATGTTACAAAAGATTTCTATTTTTGAAACAAATGCTGTTCTTTGGACTATCTATTCATCAAACAATACTGCAAAGCAGCACAACTGTTTTCAACATTGATAATGAGAAATGTTTATTGAGCATCAGATCATCATGATGATTTCTGAAGGATCATGTGACACTGGAGTAATGATGCAGAAGAATAAATTACATTTAAAACTGAAAACTATATTATTTCATAATGTTTTTATTGTATTTTTGATCAACGAAATGGTGTGAGCATAACCGTTTTCTTTCAAAAACATAAAAAAATCTTACTGACCCCATTATTTTACTGTTTTGTCTTGATCACATGACAGTAATATATTGATAATGTACATGAGTGAAGCGGCACATTTAATAAAAGTGCTTGAACTGTGCATCTCATGAATGGATCACCATGCCACTCACAGTATTCTGTATTCCCATATTCCCATTTTACAGATTTAGCTAGTCAAATGCTATGTGAATCACTGTATTTTAAAGGAGCCAATACTGCTACATGCTCGATTGTCACAAACAAGTTTTGCTTTGTTGCACAAATTGTACTGAATCTGTTTCTTTGCATGGTCTTAATCTCTTTTTGTTTGTGCCCTTTATTTGGAATGTAACAATTAATGTTTCGGTTGTTTCAATAACTCTTAATCTGATCAGTTATAGAGGAGCTTTTATATCTTTCTGTTCTACTTGTTCTGTAGCATTTTTTCACTCATTGTAAATGTTGTACAGAGAATAGTTAATATTTGTATTGATGTGCCACTCATTAACCTTAATGAATAAAAGAAAGGCTGTCTTTTATACAGTTTTATGACAAAATGGCAAGGTAGACGTGCGACCAAGTAATGTATAAATCATTTGCAACTGTTGAAATGAAGTGACATCACACCTTACTAATATCCTTACATCACACCTTACTGATGTGTACAAAACTCGTTCTTCATTATCAAGCTAAAGAAAGGAAATTTGAATTCTTCTGAAGAAACACCCATATTAAAACCCTTATGTTTCATATAATTTCCGTTTAACACTTGAATGACCAAACCCTGACCCATTCCCAGCAACAATGTCATTTTTGCACATTTTGAAGAGTCGTGCTGTGTCCGTGTCCACTGTTACAGGTTAGACGTAACACAGTTTGACATTTTTCTGTGGGTCATGGTTTACGCAACCTTTTTGGTGTTTACGCCTTTTTTGTTGTTATAGAAAAGATAGACCTTTCTTTTGTCCAGTGTGTGGGTATATAACTAGATTTACTATTACTCATATATATTTACACAAGTAGGAAAGGACAAATTAAAAAAGCTTTCAGAAAATTAAATAATAGTTTAAAGGCCTCAAGAGTTATGACAAATTTGAAATGTACAATAAATGACTTGTTTTGGCATGACTTGAAATGAAAAGAGTTTTGACTTTTTTGTCTTCTCCATCAGTCTTTAATGCATGAACAGGTCAATTTTAATCTGGAAATATTACTTTGCCTTCTTAGCTAGAACAAAATGTAACTTTGTCTTCATCTAGTGGACTCAGGCTGCGATATATAGCAAGTGATTACAGCAGGCCAGTAATTGATGACACCATCTGAGAACAGGATGGATTTGTGTCACCTCTTTAAAGTGATCATCTGAAATCCTTGCAAATTATTTGTTTTATAACCCCCCCCCCCCCATCATCTTCAAGTGTCACTTATTCCGCCTATGTGATCTTTAATTTTTTTTTTTTTTTTTTTACCTTAGTTAATAAAACTTTGCAGTACCTCAATACATGTTGTGGGTGGGGTCTAGGTGGGTAGAAAAAAATTGATTTCCAACTGACCACGATACCATGGTTTTTTTTGGGGTTTTTTTTTTTTGCCGAAATGCTACTGATATGATTTAAATGCAGCATTCCTAAAATGAGTGAATATGTAGTTCAGTTCAAGTGGTTAAGTTACACACTGGCTGTTCTCATCTGCGGATCTTACAGCTTTCTTTCATAATGCAGGTGTTTTCAATAGGAGATTTCAAGAAATGTAACCAAAATATTATTGATTGGAGGACTACCATCTGTATTATGACATCAAGTTATTTGCAATTTACAGTATGTTGCGTTTTGTGAAATTAGTTTACACTAGCATTCTTCAACTTTCTCTTGAACAAGCCACCAGGGGGTGTTATGGAGTTTTGTAAACATTTTAACCTACTAATAAAGTGAAACCAATGAACTTTTTCTGTTTCTATGACTGAAACTGAGAAATATTCCCAACAAAACAACTAATCAACAAGCAAAGATTATTATCTCCAGCTATATTTGTCTTTTAATTTTCTTTCTTTCTTGCCAATGCTGTTTTTCAACAGCTTTATTTACATATTTTCATGCCACTGTCCTATCATGGCCCTTTAATTTGAACAGATAACAGTCACATGACGTATATGTGTGCACAAGTCTCATGATAACTACACTTTCCTGGCATAAAGTGTTTGTATTCAAGCAACAATCATTCTTCACATTGCTGAGGCTCTGATAAGCCAGTCACCTCCCGCACAATTCTTATTAGACACATCCACCAAGAATGTGCTCTTCAAAAATGACTTACATGTGTTTTATCACAGCTGTCCAAACAAAAAGTCTCCCAGACCCTCTCCTGAATTCAGGAAAGGCCTCTTTGTCTCAGGTTTTGGGGTTTTTAAAGGGATATATTTAGAAATAGGTCTATCTATATATCCATCTATCCATCCATCTATCTATCTATGACTGAATTTAATATTCAACAAGAAAAAAAAAAAACCTAGTAGGTTTTCATCCTTATCCTTAAAGAATTGTTCGGATCTTTCCTACCAAAATGGATCCAAACCAAGCGAAGTTTGAAAAAATAGCTATTTGCCTGTTATTCAAAGTTAGCCTGTGTGGTCCAAGTAACATCAGAAAAGGGACTCTTTGTTTTATTATTAAGGACTGTAAAATAATTTTTCTTTGCAAGAACATGCAATGATGAAATGTTCCTAATGAGACCAGGAACATGCTTTAAAGGGTTAGTTCACCCAATAATGAAAAATCAAGCGTATAGCGTCAGTTCTGGCAGGTCGAGTTAGTCAAGCTCGCATCAGCGGACTCTCAGCTGATCCACGTCTATAGGAATAAGACGGCTATCACTGTATACATATATAAGCTCCTTCAGTATTATTAGCAGCTATCACGTTTCTCAGGAGCTCATTACCCTCCTCCATCCACAGCTCCTCCTCTCGCCCAGTCAGGATTTGGCATTCTGATTCCCCTTTGAATCAGACTAAATTCTCGAATTATGTTGTACATTAAAATCTTGAATTAATGAAATCTGCAATACATTCATGTTGGTTCTGTTCTGTTTACCCTAAGGGGGGGTTATTGCTCCTCTACCTGCTTTTATCCATGCTAGGCTGCATGGATGCGCAGGGAGTTCTCGCCCAGAACAGACCCATACCACCAATCCAAACTGTATGCTAATTGTCAATTGTATTTGACTAAAGTGGTCCTGACAGAATTAAGACTTTTGTTCATCTTCGGAACACAAATGAAGATCTTTTTGGTGAAATCTGAGAGCTTTCTGTCCCTCCATTGACAGTCTACGTAATTAATTACAGAATTTTAATTTTTGGGTAAACTATCCATTTAAAGGGATACTCCACTTTTTTTGGAAATAGGCTCATTTTACAACTCCCCCAGAGTTAAACTGTTGAGTTTTACCGTTTTTGAATCCATTCAGCCGATCTCCAGTTCTGGCGGTACCACTTTTAGCATAGCTTAGCATACATCATTGAAGTGGACAAGACCATTAGCATTTCTAAAAAAAAATGACCAAAGAGTTTCGATATTTTTCCTATTTAAAACTTGACTCTTCTGTAGTTACATCGTGCACTAAGACCGACGGATGAGAGCAGCAGGCGTAATGATATGACGCAGCGCCTGAAAATAGTTCCGTTGTGTTGACGGAAGGTGGCCTATTTTCAGGCGCTGCGTCATATCATTACGCCTGCTGCTCTCATGGTACGGCAGTAAAGTTTCTTGATTATTACGCAGGAATGAGAGTATAGTTCCTAGCCATATCAGCCTAGAAAATCGCAACTTTACATTTTCCGTCTGTCTTAGTGCACGATGTAACTACAGTAGAGTCAAGTTTTAAATAGGAAAAATATCGAAACTCTTTGGTCATTTTTTTTTAGAAATGCTAATGGTCTTGTCCACTTCAATGATGTATGTTAAGCTATGCTAAAAGTGGTACCGCCAGAACCGGAGATCGGCTGAATGGATTCAAAAACGGTAAAACTCAACAGTTTAACTCTGGGGGAGTTGTAAAATGAGCCTATTTCCAAAAAAGTGGAGTATCCCTTTAAGGAAATAAATAGAGGGCTAATAGCTTAAAGTCAGCTTCAAAATGGACCCTATGGTTTAAATGACCTGTCGATGTTGCTGTAGCCCACAGCTGTTTCACTCCCACACCAGACCTTAGAGTCTCTACTCTCCTGTCATGGTTTGTGCTACATTACCTCTCTGCTAGGGGAATGTAGCGCTTTATTTGGGCCAGGCGCGGCTGCTCCTCATGATTGAGCACTGCAAGGTGTGAATGACCTCCTTCTCACAAGAGCAGGGAGGACGTAAGTGAGGAACCCAAAGTATGGGGTCTGTCCCACTTACACACTTTTCTCAGCAGATCTCCTTTTTGGATCGGGCGTCTTGGACCAGAGACTCCAAATCACAGCTGAGAATGACTTTTTAGTGTGATATATAGATGAGCACCTGATCTAACACTCATAAAGCCTGTTATGGAACATTCATTATTTGATCAGATCTGGAAACTAGGAAACTCATCCAAGATCAGATTTAGTCTGATTTTTTCTATATGGTTTCCAATGCAAGTTTCTGACTTGATAAATCGTCACCTTGGATTGAAATAGTAGTTTAGAAAGTATAGAAATGATAAGGTTCTATCTGATATTTTTGTCCAAATGCAGTTATTCACATATTCTTATTCTATGACAACTTATTTACATTATGTGATGTTTAAAAAAAAAAAATTGTGTACATTTTGGGACTTTTTATATAAAAAAAAAAAAAAAAAGTTCTATCTACAAAGTCGAATGGAATGTAAAAACTTTGAAGCCCAATATCTCAAAACCGCTCAAAATGCAGAAAAAAACCTTATAATTCCAAGGTGGGGAAATGTAATCGACAGTTTTTTATGTTTTTATTTTACTTTTAGTCATTTATTTATTATTTAATGAAAATGAGAAATGTTGCCTTGCATCTAGCTGCAATATAAAACATTTAGGTTTTTATGTATTTTATTTCAGTTAATGTTTATTTTATTTATAGCAAAAATGTGGTTTATGGTTTTAGTTTTAGTTTTATTATATCCCCAATCCCTGTATGACTTTTTTTTACATCTTTTTATATCTTAGAAAAAAACAGGTTTGGAAGGACATGAGGGTGAGTAAATTATGACAGAATGTAATTTCAGGGTGAACTGTCCCTTTAAGTCTCTTTTGTCCATACCGAGTGCTTTTCCCACAGGGCCCTGTTAAGGGGACTCACATCCCTCCCCACTGCAAAATCAATTGACTTCGTGTTAATTGCTGTTCTCAACGTGATGTCTGCCCTCTGGCCATAAAAAGATCACAGTTCTCCCACATGTCCGGCGGTCCATCTTCTCACAGCTCTTTTGAGAGAAACTGTCTTCAGTGAGGCTTCACTGTGTTTCTTGAGAGGGGAAATCAATCTGAAGGCCTCCTGCGTAGTTAAACTGGTAACAGAAGGACAGAGGAGTCAATATTAGATAATTCTCTCATATGCAAGGCCCTATTGAATGTAACGAAGGAAAAAATAATCACTGGTCTTGTTGCTTAAAAAGTCAGTAAGTGTTGTTTTGGATCGGCCACATTCAGTTTCTTTCAGTCTGCTCTCTCTCTGGTTTTTAAAGGGCTAGTTCACCCCCCAAAAAACATTCTGTCATTATTTACTCACCCTGATGTTGTTCCAAACCTTGTTCTGCTGAGGCACATCTTATAACTAGATTACTACAGTCCATGGAGTGCATGTTGTTTGAGCCCCAGTGTTATAAGTGAAATATCTTTATTTGTTTCATGCAGAAAAAAAGAAAATCATATGGGTTTGGAACGACATGAAGGTGAGTAAATGATGACAGAATTTTCATTTTTTGGATGAACTATCCCTTTAAGTAGCTTTTCTTGGCCTGCAATGCAGTATGAATGACACCGCATCAAGGGACTTGATGTACGGTAGTCTCTTTAAAACTGAACATATGGAAGCTTTACGGCCATGTGGTGTTAATTGCAATATTATGTGGCAGAACAGAAGTCATTGAGATCTGCATTAAGAACAGCATGGGATACAGAAAAGATAAAGACAAATTTAGTGCGACTTTGGGTCCCAAATGACACTTTGTAAAAATAAAACTTTTGGAGAGCATGGAGTGTGTGACTCAGTGTGTGTGTGTGTGCTGTAAAGGGGAACTCCGATCTGTCCAGGCATGCCTCCAGCACTCTCTCTTTCCCATAATGACTCATAGAAACGTGTTGTTTAAAGTAGGGGAATTCTGCCCTGGTCTGGCTGCCCAGCACGTTGGGGGCTAATGTGAGACAATGGCTCATGGAAAGCTTATGCTAAGAAGCGTTAGCCAATGAGAGCCTAAAACAGTCCCGCTGCAGTGTTTTTGGCGTATCGCACTGGAATGACATTTGGCAATAATCTGTTTGTCAGTCTAAACGCAGAGCAGAAACAGATTCCAGCTAGGCATTTCAGGTTCTCTGTAACTGATGGAAAAACAGATTGCTGTGTTGAGAAATTTTCTATGTTCATGGCTTTGCCAAACCCAATAGGGGAGCAGACTTCAACTGTTGCTGGGCAACTGTGCCAGTCCTGCCTGGAGAGAGTGCCAAGCTTAGAGAGAGCTGTGTGTGGAGCCATGTGGGTCGTGTTAGCCCTGGCATTCCTGTTCATCTAGCTCATCTACTGCCACCAAGCCTAAGAAGATCACTCGGCTCTGGATGTCTCCTGAGATGAAGTGACTCTTGAATATCTTCTGGCACATGCCATGACCCCAAACGAGCTGAAAGCTAAAGCATTTAATCAGATTAATATGCACAGCAAATTCAGTCATGCACAGTAGACAGTGTACCTGGAGCAACCTTATGAGGGTGCAGGTAGAAACCAAAGAGGTGTATGATACTTTGAGAGAGCTACCGGTATATGTACTTTTTGGAAGAATAACCAACATCATAATTTTCACCGGAAAATGTCATCTGAACTAGTAAGAAACATCCACTTTTGTTCTGGTTCTGACATTGCAGTGAATCGCGCTGATTAAATCTAGAAATTGCTTATCATATCACGCGAAACCGTGCAAATTATACTTTGTTCTCAAATTGTTAATGTTAACAACATCAGCATTGCGTGACTACATTTAAAGCCCTTCAGATATTTATCCTTGTTTTCGCATGGCCCGGTTGCAGTCTCTTTTTCAAAACTCTCAGTCCAAAGTCTTTTGCATTTTACAACGGGTGAGTCTCTAGTTGTCACTGGTGATTGTCGTTTGAACCCTTCTGGATCCGCCATCAAATTGATAAGTTTAATTATATCAAGTGCTGTGAGAAAAGGCTATAAATCTCCACCTCCAGGATCCTCACACGCAATATAGCTTATACTAGCCGAGACTCCTTCTTTATGTGTACAGATGTGACGTAATGACGCAAAGACAAGCTCGGGGGAACCAGTACCACTGGAATTAAAAACATTATTACAAGCTTACCGTTTTGAATCGAGCTAAGGCAAGCAGATAGTTTTGAACACTGGCTGGTTATGTACTTGCTCAAATTTATTTTGGATAATTTTTAACCCAAACAAGTTACGGACTGCAGCTTTAACCAATTTTAGCTTCATTTTTTAAAGGTAGGGAATTTCGGAGAGGCTAGAAAAAGCATACTAGCTTAGAAAGCATAGCGTCACGCAAAGCGTGACGAGAGATGCCGTTAAACTACCTCATGTCCCTAAGCACATAACTTTACAATAATAATCATCGTAAACAACTTACAGAGCTTTTACTTGTACCACCTGAATGCTGCAGATTCATTTCGGCATTGATAGTGTTGCCAGAGAGACGCATAAATTCGAGTCTGAGGACGTGAACAGCTCCAGGTTGTCCCGAGAACATCACGGGTTGCCATCTTGTAATAACAGTTACGATATGGCGTGAACACAGCATAAACTCGTTGTTTAACTAAGCGATGTCACGCGTTTTTTAGGCCAAACATTTTTGTCACATACAGCAAACATCTCCTCACTATCCGCTAGCTGCCTGTCCCCTGAACACACTGTAAAAAAACGAGGTCTCTGTAGACATCCCAGGCTCCACAAATGGCAACAAAAACAAACTGGGCCAACCCGCTCCACGAAAAAAAAAAAACAGTGTTCCAGCCAATAACCGACTAGAATGATTTGGGGGGGTTAGTGCGCGTACACATGAAGGGGGGTGTGGAGGAGAGAGAAGAGGGAAGTTAGAATTATAACTCTTTAAGTTTGATATGGCCGACACACGACCAAAGAGACGACGTTCAGATGAACAGATTGCAAAAATGCAAAGAAGAGGTAAAAGGAGAAGGAACGCGCGAAGTCCCGAATTTACATTGGAAAAGCCTTCAAAAGGTGGCGAGAACTCTGCCGGCAGAAGGCTTCCAATCCGACATCAGGTAGCTCTGTTTTTGCTGGACAGGTGGGTAAATCCAGTTTGTTTTTTTCTAAATGGACTTTCATGTTCGCCTAACCAACACAAGGATATAATTAGCTAAAACAGTCAGCGCTAACTTTGGTGAATACAATACAACATATAGGTTTCTAGCAGCTAGCTATCGATCTCTATTGTAAATGATCAAGTAAACTCACAGTAGGGAGACAGTTTGTGTGAATGATTGTTTTCACAAACTGTTTGTTATGAATTTGAATGTTCATTCATAGCCTATTGACAACTTTGACTAGATTTCTTTACGACAGAGCCGTTGTTTATGCTCACTGAGAAACGCGAAGCTAACGTTATCTTATTATTGCGTCCTTGTATGGGAGCTAAAGTTATTACCTCAGGTGGCGAAACGTTTTATCGTGTTTTTCTGGTAATGTTTCTCTTTTTCGGCATTCTGTTCTGCATTATATGAAAGCATTTATCTAACTTGGCGACATTACTCCTTGAATGAAGTATCAGTAAAACTACAGGGGGAGGGGACGGGATGAGGAGGAGGGAGGGAGGGAGGGAGGGAGGGTCTAGCTAGCCTCCGTTTTGTTTGACAATACTTCAAACGTCAACAAGAAGTGATGTCACCCAACATCGCTTAGAGCACCTTTAAAAGGCGGCTGCTTTTTGTTTGTAATGCTCGCTGACTGTCCAGAACTCTGCACCGAATGCAATGATTGGACGAAAAAAATTTCACAGAAGATATACATGTTTTAATATTAAAATTGCTATCAGGATGTGA